>NC_138206.1:120332385-120387385 GCF_964194415.1 Vipera berus | reverse complement strand
TGTCAAAAGTTATTTTGTTTTGCATTCCTGCTGCTTAATGATGAATCCAACGGCCTATAGAAGCCCTGGGATGGTTTTCTTCTGAAGCAAATAAATCCTGAAGCAAATAAATGGAAGCCAGACCTGATACGTTTCATTCTTGTCCTGTAGTGCCTTTTACACGGTTCAAACAACGATGGAAAATTTAACAGATATCAATCATCCTGATTACCTGTATGACAGTTCAGGATTGATTCAACGTAGTAGCTTTTATTTAGAGTAAGTTATAATGTGGTTAGTACCTACATTTCTTTCACTATGAATTAGTCATTTTATAATTAACAACCTAATTGTTTAACAACGTAAGGCTTTAATTTCTGAACCCGTTGAAAATATGTAATAGAAATGGAAAATGAAATTGCCCTGTTTTTTTGGCCCCAGGACACAATAGCTGTTCTTTCTGCCTTTTCAGGTCTTCTTTTAGTGGCCTGTAACAATTTTTTAGGTGCTACATCGAAACATTTTTTTTAAAAAAGAGCACTATGGACTTTGGAAAGCCTTTGGAAATCTCCTGAGACCTCTGAGGCATAGTGAGAACGGGGTGCACTACCTGGAGCACAGCAGTTGCGTGGTTCCCGCGATGCTTTAGAAGACCTTGGAAGCTTTCTGAAGCTTGGCGAGAATGGGGCACGCCATTTGGAGAAAGGCAGGCGCAATTTGGGGAAGGGTCCTTGGCGCTCTCTGCGCTTGGTGGTTTTTCTTGCAGACACTTCATTACCCAGCTAGGTAATGTCATCAGTGCTAGGAGGGAGAGGGGTTTGAGGAGGAGGAGGAGGAGGAGGAGGAGGAGGAGGAGGAGGAGGAGGAGGAGGAGGAGGAGGAAAAAGACTGTGGGGTCCTTGGTGCTCTCTGCGCTTGGTGGTTCTCTTGCAGATGTTTCATTACCCAAACTAGGGAACATCATCGGTGCTAGTGACTAGCATTGACTAGCACTGTGCATGTTGGTTTAAGTAATGAAACATCTGCCAAAAAAACCACCCAGCTCAGAGAGCACCGAGGACCCTCCCTCATTTCAACCGCCAGCTACAAATAGTCTCCTTTACTGGCACTTTGGAGAACCGGCAGGTGGGCCTGGAGAAGGCGGCCTGGGGGTGGCCCGTATCCGCCTCGCAGAAGGTAGCCCAGCTGCACCTTTGCCAACAGCAGGAGGAGGACGCTGAAGGCCAGCTGGGCACCGAAGGGTCGGTGGAGCGCAAGGTGGCTGGGACTTTCTGTTGTGATGGGACCTGCGGTGGCACTCAGCTGGGGTGAAAGCACAGGTCGGGAGGTAGCGTGGGCCAGCTGAGAGTGCCGAAGGCCGTTGCAGGGCCGCCACTGCCACCGAGGAATACCACTGTGTGGGGTGGGCAAAGGGCGGAGGTGGGGGGGACAGAGGCAGGTGGAAGTCAGGCAGAAGAAGTGGTCCCTTACCCACCGAGACTCTGGGCTGGGATGGAGCAAGCAGGACTGGCTTGGATCATTGAACAACCCGCTGGTCTTGGGTTCTACAACGGCCATTGGATTGCTCAAGAACCATGGCGGTGCAGTGGTTGAAATGCAGTACTGCAGGCTAATTCTGCTGACTGCTGGCAGTTCGATCCTGACCGGCTCCAGGTTGACTCGGCCTTCCGTCATTCCGAGGTCGGTAAAATGAGGACCCAGATTGTTGCGGGGCAAATAGGCTGACTCTGTAAACTGTTTAGAGAGGGGCTGTAAAGCACCGTGAAGCGGTATACAAGTCTTAAATGCTATTTTGCTAAGTGCTTTTGCTCCGGATTGCCCCCACTAAGTGATGCAGTCATGTGACATCACACTTTATATGACTGCGTTGCTTAGCCATGGAAATTCCCATCCCAGTTCTTGTCATAAGTCGAGGATTACCCATAGAGTATGTATGATGAACTGAACTAATAAGTTTCTGTGAGGCAACATTACAACTTAGCTGTCAACCGAGTCTTTGCAATGTAGCTGTGGAAGCCTTGGCAAACGTACGGCGATTTTTAAAGCCGTTGAATTTTCTTAGCGTTTTTCTCATTAATTAGGGCTAAGTAAGAATAGCCAAAGTTGCCTTTGCTGGACCGTGAATTGTTCATCATGGAATGGATTTGAACAAATGTAAGATGCATGTCGCCTTGTTTATGGAGCAAAGTCTCCGTTGACTCGACTGCTGGCGGTTTCATGGATACGTCCATGCAGAACCAGGGAAGCCAGTGTTGAGATGCCTTCACAATTGCACAAGTTCACTGTGACCTTGAGCCACCATTAGTGTTGTCCAAGGGGTCTTCAAACTTGGCCCTTTTATGACTTGTGGACTTCAACTCCCAGAATTCCTCAGCCAGGCTGAGGAATTCTGGGAGTTGAAGTCCACAAGTCATAAAAGGGCCAGGTTTGAAGACCCCTAGTGTTGTCTATGGAGATTCTTAGTCATCCAGGTCATAGTTATCCCAAAGATGCTTTTTCACGTGGCAACTAGACTTTGTCGGGTTTTTTTGAAGACGTTTTGCTTCTTCAAAACATCTTCAAAGAAAAGGGGAAAAAAAGTCCAGTTGCCTCGTGGAAAAGCATCTTTGGGGACACCATTATGGGACAGAATCGGAGGAGGAAGTGCCGCATACACTGTCCTGAATTCTTGGAGGACAGGATATTAATGTAAAATAACAATTAAAAGAAATAAACCACCACCACCCTCGATTGTTCCTCTAACATGAAAGTACAGTTTTAAATTGAAACAGAGAAGCCCTGGGTGACTTCAGCGGGGTCACAAATTCTGCGCCAAGAATTCAGTTACTCAACCCGGTTTTTTTTTTAACCTCATCCCGCATTAAATTTACTTTTCTATTGAACGTAAATCCAGACACATAGAAGTTGGACTTCAAATGTTTGATATTAAGGCACGGATTGGAATTTTTAATTAGTACTGGGACAGAAAAATAAGCCAGGCGACGGTTTCAAGAGTCCGTCTAGATTTATTTATTTATGAAATTTATTTGCCGTCCTCTGGCTGCTGAGTCTACTCTCAATATTTCTCTGAATCTGCAACCTTACAGGGTTATAGCCAGGATTGTAAGAATAAAATGCAATAATGTTTGAAAAGGCTGTAGAATATTCATTGTTGCCGTAATTCACCTTAAAATTTTAAGGGTTTTTCTGCCCCCCCCCTTCCCAATTATTAACAGAGTTTGCTCTCCGCTTTTAGCACAGTACATTTCATCTGCTTAAAAAAAACAAATACAACAAACACTACAAAATTGGTTTCCCTGAATATATTTCCATTTGTCTTTCTGACGGAGATGAATCATAAAAGTTTGAGTACATTTTTCTCTGAAATCCCCACTGAATCCCTGTAAATAAAACAGTGAGAGCTGAAACTAAAAATCTGGGTTTTTATGCTTTAGAAGCCCAGGTTGTTATTATTATATATTTGAATTATAGTGTACAAGCTGATATTTGCAGTTATTAACACCCAGACCAGCATCACAAAACTCAATTTAAAAGCGCTTTTTTTTTTGATGGATATAGTTTTTCAGCGAAAGGGGCAGAAATGGACTTATTTTCTTTTTTCTATTTTTCCCCCAAGAATGCCATTGAGTATTTTCTTCAACACACATTCTAGCTATTCCTGTTGTCTGAGCCTGCCTGCTTGAAATGACCTTTGTGCTGGAGATTGTGGAGACAGCACAGTGTAAATATTAGGGGAAGTGTTAATTCTTTGGAAGTGGAAGTTATTTTCATGCACGGAGAGTAGGAACAGAATTAAAAGCTGATGGTTGATCATCCGGTAGGCACAAACAATTTCTCCAAAAAAAAAAAAAAAGACGAGATTGCTTCCAAATGCAAAGAAAATCTAGCCTTTCTCCTGCTTTTTAATCTCAAAAACGTCTTTAGAATGATCTTCGCTTATGTGGAAGATGGTCGTTTAAAGTAGCTTTTTTTTTTCTCCTTGAACCCGCAGCTTTCTCTCTCTTCTTTTTTTTTTTGCAATAAAACTGACTAAAATGGCAGTTTGTTTTCAGACCGTAGTTTCATTTCTCCTTCCTATGATTGGCAAGAATTCTTTGAGCAATCCCTCGCAAGACCAACAACTTGGTGATTTGGCTTCGTGTTATGGAGACAAATTGGTAGAAAACAGCAGTTTATGTCCAAAAGAGCCTTTTCACCCCCAAGGCTGGTCATAGGTTATGCAAATGCAGTCCAGATTTGAACCCAGAAGGTGTCAGATTTGGGAATGCCATTTTATTTTATTTTATTTTATTTTATTTTATTTTATTTTATTTTATTTTATTTTATTTTATTTTATTTTATTTTATTTTATTTTATTATTATTTTATTTTATTATTATTTTATTTTATTTTATTTTATTTTATTTTATTATTTATTTTATTTTATTTTATTTTATTTTATTTTATTTTATTTTATTTTATTTTATTTTATTATTTTATTTTATTTTATTTTATTTTATTTTATTTTATTATTTTATTTTACCTTTACCTTTACCTTTACCTTTACCTTTACCTTTACCTTTACCTTTACCTTTACCTTCACCTTCACCTTCACCTTTACTTAACTTTAACTTTATTTTACTTTACTTTACTTTACTTTACTTTACTTGGTAAAGGTAATGTTTCCCCCGCACAAGCGTGCTAGTCGTTTCCGACTCTAGGGGCCGGTGCTCATCTCCGTTTCAAAGCCGAAGAGCCGGCGCTTGTCCGAGGACGTCTCCGTGGTCACGTGGCCGGCATGACTAGACGCCAAAGGCGCACGGAACGCTGTTACCTTCCCACCGCAGTGGTCCCTATTTTTCTACTTGCATTTTGACGTGCTTTCGAACTTTAGTTAGAGGCAAATAGGACTAACAAACAATGTGGTCCAAGTTTTGGAACTGTTCTATTTCTAAAATAATCTTAGCCTTTTGTTATGTTTATATTTTGCTATACAGGTAACCTTTGACTTACAACAGTTCGTTAGTGACCGTTCAAAGTTAACAATGGCACTGAAAATTTTCACACTTGTGACCGTTTTTCACACTTAGGGCCTTTGAGCCCCTCCTCAGGTGATCAAAATTCAGAGGCTTGGCAACCTGGTTCGTATTTATGACAGTCACACAATCCCCTTTTGCGACTTTCTGACAAGCAAAGTCAGGCAGGGGAAGCCAGATTCATTTTAACAACCCTTACTCACTTATCAGCTGCAGTGATTCACTTACCAACTGTGGCAAGGAAGGTCGTAAAATGGGGCCAAAGTTAACTCACTTAAAAATGTCTCGCTTAACGACAGAAACAGGCAAAACCAATCGGTAAGATGTTGAAAATGGACAGTTAAATGCCTTTGCAAAGTAACAGGTTTTTGTCAAGATGCCGGACTAGCAACTAGCTGCGATCTCAAAACGCCATTCGCCTGCTTGTTTTCTATGTGAAATACCTGAATTTTTAGCAGTTTTTATGGGATGGCAGCTGGCCAGGCAGATCCCCTGGATTTTAACAATGCTTAAAAAGCTGCTCTTTATAAAGAGGGAGATTGCAAAATTGAAGAGAGAAATATGAACCTACAGAATGTTCATATAGGATACGTTGGTTTTACCAAAGGGGAATTCCTATAGGCAGGAATCAGAATAACCCCAGAGTTGAATAAGGAAGATTAATCTGGTTGCTGAAACCCAATCTCAATTTTCTGTCATCCGGTTCTTTCAAATTCGGTTAGTCTGTTCCCCTCAAGTCAACTTTTCCTTGTATTTAATTGAAGTCATATATTTTACCAAGTTCCGATTCAAACTCTGAATTTCCTAGCACAACAGTAACTTTGGTGAGGTGTAAATATTTATTGCCGTCTTCAAGCCTGTGCAAAAAAAAAACCCCACAAAAACAAAAAAAACACCTGAATGCTGTTTTAACGAGTAATCTATGACACTGTATAAAAAATTAATGACAAAAGGCTCTTTTTTTTCGTTTTCCGGTGGCAGCATTTGAAATTTATCATTGTAAACACGCAGCCAAAATTTCTTTTCTTTCTTTCTTTCTTTCTTTCTTTCTTTCTTTCTTTCTTTCTTTCTTTCTTTCTTTCTTTTTTAGTTTTTCAAATTACAACCTGTATATCTAGAAAGCTTCACGATACCTGGGTAGTCATCAGGTGAGTAACAGGGTTTTCAATACATAGTTTGGGTTACATTATCATAGCATCCTTCTCTCTTTCCCTCAACATTCACTACAACGTATTTAAACTAACAAATTTCTAGGAATAGCATGCCACAGTCATTTAAAGAAGATTTTGTCAATCCAATTTTGAATAAGGTATATCTATATCCTGTTATTAAATTTTTATCTAATTTTGATGTTAATTATAGTATCCACGTTTAACCTTTAACATCCCAAATAGTATTCACAATCCAAAGTTCCCTTATTTTACACCAAAAATTGTATCATCTAACATACACCCAATATTTAAGTAGCTAGCTTCTACCTAATAAACATTGTTTATTTCATACCCTAATACATCACAAGTTACCAATCGGAGAGTCTATATTTATCAATCTACTTCTACTTATACATAACCAAAATTTTAACATCAAGCATAGGATCCATAAGCCAAATTTCCATTATATCAATATATAAATTTATAATATTTGAAGTAAGCTTAGTAAATACTTAAAACACATTTTAATTCTATCTCATGAATATTTTCTATTTCAGATGCTAATAAGTCACTAATTACTAACAAAACGACCGATAATTCTCTAGGAATTCATGTTTTAAAATCTAACTCTAGATTTCTTTTTTTGCCAGTCGGGTTTCCAGACCCAGGGCTTTAAATTGTCAACTAGCTCTTCATTTTTCTTATTTAGGAAACTAATAAAGCCTCCTTTGTGGATAGTATAGAAGACTAAACAAAGACGTGAGGGTTTTTTTTTTTTTTGGAGCTAAGTCCTATGAAATGAAAACTAGCCGGGTTCTGAAGAGTTTCACTTCCTTTAATAACTATTTTTCTCCCCCGCACCCAATCACAATTTACAGAAGTGGCTTTTAGATGTCTTCAGCTGGCTGTATATGTACAAAAAACATTATTAACTTTTAAGCGTCTTCCTTCCTCCAGCATGTCCACCTGGGTTACCTAGCTTTGGAGGTGAGATACGTAGTTTGGAAACTACAGCTGGTTCTCAACTTACGACCACAACGGAGCCCAAAATTTCCGCTGCTAAGCGAGACAGTGGCTAAGTCAGTTTTGCCCTGCTTTACCACCTCTCTTGCCACAATTGTTAAGCGGAGGATCACTGCGGTTGTTAAGTCAGTAATACAGTTGTGAAGTCACGTCCGGCTTCCCCCCTTGACTTCGCCCGTCAGAAGGTCACAAAAGGGGATCACCAAACACACACACGGACGCTGCAACCGTCGGTTGTACATGCCAGTTGCTGAGTGCCTGAAGTTTGATCACGTGACCAAACCGTGTGAGAAACCGTCATTAAGTCAGTTTTTTTCCAGTGCCCTTCACAACTCCAAATGGTCACTAAACAGAGGACTTATGTAAAAAAAAAAAAGAGCCTTGGTGGAGCAGTGGGCTGATGCCTCCTTAAGTAACACCAGCTGCCTGCAATTAGTGCAGGTTCGAGTCCCACCAGGCTCAAGGTTGACTCAGCCTTCCATCCTTCCCAGGTAGGTAAAATGAGGACCCAGATTGTTGGGGGGGCAATTAAGCTGACTTTGTATTGTAATAATGCCGCTTGGGGTGTGTGTGAAAGCCCTAACAAGCAGGCATATACATAGAATGAAGGCTACTGCTAAGCTTGTAAGCCGCCCTGAGTCTTCGGAGAAGGGTGGGATATAAATGGAAATAAAATAAAAATAAATAAATAAATAAATAAATAAATTGAGGACCACCTGTCCTGGATTTGA
The DNA here is from genome assembly GCF_964194415.1 of Vipera berus. Classification (NCBI taxonomy): domain Eukaryota; kingdom Metazoa; phylum Chordata; class Lepidosauria; order Squamata; family Viperidae; genus Vipera; species Vipera berus. The sequence continues at coordinate 120,379,487 of NC_138206.1, read as the reverse complement.
TAAGAGAGGAAACCATACCTGCTGACAGATAGGCAGGGATTAGGATGGGATCTATACTTGATTTTACAAGTTCCAATTGAAATGTTTCTGCAGGTAGTCCTCAGCTTACGTCAGCTCGCTTAGCCACCATTTGAAGTTAGAACGGCACTGGGGAAAAAATGACTCACGACACTTTTTCACACTTACGACCGTTGCAGCATCCCGATGGTCGCGGGATCAAAATTCAGACGCTTGGCAACTGACTCCTTTTTAGGACGTTCGCAGCGTCCCTGGGGGGGGGGGGTTCACGCGATTCCCCTTTTGCCACCTTCTGGCAAGCAAAGTCCACAGGGGAAGCCGGATTCACTTAAAAACCGGGTGACTCATTTAACAACAACTGCCGTGATTCTCTTGTTAAGAAAGGTCGTAAAATGGGGAACAGCTCACTTAACAAAAGTCTTGCTTAGCAACGTAAAATCTGGGCTCAGTTGTGCCCAGAGGTGCCCTGTAGCATCTTTCGACTCTACAGTATTTCTAGACAGCAATTGTTGAATAATAATATTGAAGATGATGATGATGATGTTGGAAGGGACCTTGGAGGTCATCTAGTCCAACCCCCTGCTCAGGCAGGAGACTCTATACCATTTCAGGCAAATGGCTGTCTAGTCTCTTCTTAAAAACTTCCAGTGTTGGAGCATTCACTGCTTCTGGAGGCAGGTTGTTAATAATAATAATAAAGTTGGAAGGGGCCTTGGAGGTCATCTAGTCCAACCCTGTGCTCAGGCAGGAAACCTTATACCATTTCAGGCAAATGGCTGTCTAGTCTCTTCTTAAAAACTTCCAGTGTTGGAGCATTCACCACTTCTGGAGGCAGGTTGTTCCACTGGTTAATTGTTCTAACTGTCAGGAAGTTTCTCCTTAGTTCCAGGTTGCTTCTCTCCTTGATTAGTTTCCATCCGTTGCTTCTTGTCTGGCCTTCAGGGGCTTTGGAGAACAGCTTGACTGCCTCTTCTTTGGGGCAGCCCCTGAGATATTGGAAGACATTATGATCATGGAACCACATCTTCTCCATCTGTATTGTGGCTAAACCTGCAGGCTTCTGGGGTGGATTGTAAGCTAGCTGGTGGTGATGGGAAGTGTAGTCCTAAATCCCCATGGAGGAAGGCTTTCTTGAAATAACCTCAGTGACCTGACTCCAGCTAGCTACGCATCTCCTTAAGGCTTCTCATCACTGAAGGTGATCTTTGTAAGCACACTCGTTGGAGAATAAGGGAATCTCTGGGGCCTCCTGCTCAAGCAGGGGGTTGGACTAGAAGACCTCCGGGGTCCCTTCCAACTCTGTCAATCTGCACTCTGTATTTTATTCTACTCATGTTAAAGGAGTGTGTGTGTTTTGGTATCCCACTCCCTGGCTGAGGAATTCTGGGAGTTGAAGTCCACAAGCCATCAAAGGGCCAAGTTGGAAGACCCCTGTCTTAAATCTAACAAACAAAATGGAGGCTGGCTGAGGAATTCTGGGAGTTGAAGTCCACAAGCCATCAAAGGGCCAAGTTGGAAGACCCCTGTCTTAAATCTAACAAACAAAATGGAGGCTGGCTGAGGAATTCTGGGAGTTGAAGTCCACAAGCCATCAAAGGGCCAAGTTGGAAGACCCCTGTCTTAAATCTAACAAACAAAATGGAGGCTGGCTGAGGAATTCTGGGAGTTGAAGTCCACAAGCCATCAAAGGGCCAAGTTGGAAGACCCCTGTCTTAAATCTAACAAACAAAATGGAGGCTGGCTGAGGAATTCTGGGAGTTGAAGTCCACAAGCCATCAAAGGGCCAAGTTGGAAGACCCCTGGGTTAGAGGCACCAGATAAGGCACTTGAAAGCCACCTAAGGCACAATGCCAGCCAGGTAACCTTGGACCAGGCTGAGTAGCAAGTGATAGCAACCCACTTCCAGAAAATAATCACCAAGAAAACCGGAGGGTTGACTTGACGGAACATCCAGACCAAGCTTGTCGCACCCAAAGCTTCGTCTCCACGACTCTGCTGGGTAGCAGGAAAGCTTTAATAAGCAGTTGTCAAGGAAAGACACAGCCGCGGTGAAGGCAGGAAACACGCTTGTCACTTGCGCATCAGAGCTGCGGGCCTGCTTCCTGTCAGTTAGACCACCAGAAGAGATGAATCAAGATACTCTGCTCCCTTATTATTATTATTATTCTTTTTTTTCATATTGGCCACTGTATAACAGTGCTCTAACGAAGAAAAAAGAATATGTGGATATCCCATATCCATATATTGGATTCCCACTAGAATGGAATGGAATGGAATATAGAATGGAATGGAATGGAATGGAATGGAATAAAATTAGAATAGAATAGAATAGAATAGAATAGAATAGAATAGAATAGAATAGAATAGAATAGAATAGAATAGAATAGAATAGAAAATATGGAATGGAGTGCAATGGAATGGAATATAGAATAGAATAGAAAATATGGAATGGAGTGCAATGGAATGGAATATAGAATAGAATAGAAAATATGGAATGGAGTGCAATGGAATGGAATATAGAATAGAATAGAAAATATGGAATGGAGTAGAATGGAATGGAACGGAATAGAATAGAATGGAATAGAATAAAATTAGAATAGAATAGAATAGAATAGAATAGAATAGAATAGAATAGAATAGAATAGGAGTAGAATAGAATAGAATAGAATAGAATAGAATAGAATAGAATAGAATAGAATAGAATAGAATAGAATAGAATAGAATAGAAAATATGGAGTGGAATGGAATAGAATAGAATAGAAGGATAACTTTATTATCACTTTGAATGTACACTGATTGGCATACATTAAAATGTAATTTCATTGCATTCAGCTCTCAGAAGACAAGAAGAGAATACAACAGTTCATTTAATAACTATTCAAAGTTACAACAGCACTGGGGGGGGAAAGGCACTTATCACCATTTTTCACACTTACGACCATTACAGCATCCCCGTGGTCACGTGATCAGAATTCAGAGGCTTGGCAACTGGCATGTACTTAATGAGGGTTGCGGAGTCCCGGGGTCACGTGACCCCCTTTTGCAAACTTCTGGCAAGCAACGTCAGTGGGGGAGGAAGCCAGATTCAGTTAACAACCATGTTGCTAACTTATCAGCTGCAGCGATTCGCTTAAGAGCCGCGGCCAAAAAGAAATTAAAATGGGGCGAAGTTCACAGAACAGCTGCTTCCCTTAGCAACAGCAATTTTGGGCTCCGTTGTGGTCCATAAGCCGAGGCCTACCTGTGCTTTATTTGGCCAAGTGTGATTAGACACACAAGGAATGTAAGTGGGGCAGAAGCTCTTCGGTGTACATGCAAAGCAACCGAATAATTTAATAATAATAATAATAATTAATAATAATAATAATAATAATAATAATAATAATAATAATAATAATAATAATAATAAATACTAATACTAATACTAATAATACTAATAATACTAATACTAATAATAATAATAATAATAATAATAATAATAATAATAATAATAATAATAAACCCAGATTGTTGGGGGCAATAAGCTGACTTTGTAATAATGCCGCTTGGTTGGGGTGAAAGCCCTAATAAGCAGGCATATACGTAGAATGAAGGCTACTGCTAAGCTTGTAAGCCACCCTGAGTCTTCGGAGAAGGGTGGGATATAAATGGAAATAAATAATAATAATAATAATAATAATAATAATAATAATAATAATAATAATAATAATAATAATAATAATAATAATAATAAAGATACCAATAAAAGGGGCTAGTAGAGAAGATGAGAAGGATAAACGACAATACTACAGCCATAAAACATGGGTAAATATGCTTAGACAGTACTGTGAGGATTAGGTTTTCAACGGAGTTATGGGACAAAGAAAAAGAAGGACTAGGGGGTAACATGATAGCAGTCTTCCAATATCTCAGGGGCTGCCCCAAAGAAGAGGGAGCCAGGCTGTTCTCCAGAGCACCTGAGAGCAGGACAAGAAGCAACGGATGGAAACTGGTCAAGGACAGAAGCAACCTAGAACTAAGGAGAAACTTCCTGACAGTTAGAACAACTAACCAGTGGAACAGAAGTTGCCTCCAGAAGTTGTAGGTGCTCCATCACTGGAGGCTTTTGAGAAGAGATCGAGCAGGGGTCTCCTACTTGAGCAGGGGGTTGGACTAGAGGACCTTGAAGGTCCCTTCCAACTCTGTCCCCATGTCTAGTTGTTTTGGTGTGTGTTGTGCCCTACAGCAGCGTCCCGAGAGTAGACAAAAGGGGCCACCCCAATGAAGTCATGTTCATTTTCTTAGGTTCAGATGGAAGTCAGCTTGTTCTGTCTTAAAATAATTTCAGGATTGCGTGAAAAACCTCTGTCTCCCATTCCAGGCCTGCCTTGCAAAACCGCACATCGGCTGTGCCAAAGTGATTATATCACCATTACGACTACTTCCTTGCTTCTCTCCCCCCCCCCCACTTCATTAATCATCTTGCTGCTTCTTCTGGTTTTTTTGTGTTTTTTTTTAACGAAGGGAAAATATTACTGGCCACAGCAGGCAGAAAATAAGGGAAACATTACGAGTCCAGAAGGGAAAGGAAAACAAAAGAGGAAAAATCAATTTTTTTTCACCACCTTGTTCAGAAGGAGACAGAAGAAGGAGATAACAGATTTTTCCCCCCTCTTTCTTTTTCTTCCCTTTCTTCCCCTTTCTCTGTCTAGACCAGGGGTAGGCAACCTCGGCTCTTTTATGACTCATGGACTTCAACTCCCAGAATTCCTGAGTCAGGAATTCTGGGAGTTGAAGTCCATGAGTCATAAAAGAGCCGAGGTTGCCTACCCCTGGTCTAGACTCTTGGTTCAGCTTATATTATTTGAGAGATGCATTTTTGCAAGTGGCCTTTGTCGTACGACCACCATGGAGCTGAAAGTTCTGTTGTTAAGCGAGACATTTTGTTATGTGAGTTTCGCCGCAGTTTACGACTTTCCTTGCCGCTGTTGTAAAGTGAATCACGGCAGTTGTTATAGGTCAGTAGCAAGGTTGTTAAGTAAGTAAGGTTGTTAAGTTAAGTAAACTGCTAAGCTTGTAAGCCGCCCTGAGTCTTCGGAGAAGGGCGGGATATAAATGGAAATAAAATAAAATAAAATAAAAATAAATCTGGCTTCCCCCCCCCCCACTGACGTTGCTTGTCAGAAAGTTGCAAAGGGGGAAAATCACGTGACCCCGGGACTCTGCAACCGCCATAAGTACATGCCAGTTGCCAAGCCTCTGAATTTAGATCATGTGATGCTTCAGTGGTTCCAAGTGTGAAAAACAGTTGTAAGTCACTTTTTTTTTGGGTGCCGTTGAAATTTGTAAGTCGAGGACCACTTTCGTATTTTGCCTTGTCACAACCTTGAAGGTTGAATGTTGTTAAGAGATGGAGAATTTTCCTCTATTTTGTTTTTTGTTTTGTTCTCCATTTTAAATTTACCAAGTAGGAGAAAGGATAAGGCCCAAATTGGCTTTGCCTTCTTCCTTTTTCTTTTCTTTTTTTATTCTACGAATTTAAATGTTGAGATGGGAGACCAATTCCTCTTTTTAAAGCCGGTCTGGTAGACAATTAAGGGTCATAACTAAACTAGCATTTCCTGTTTTAGCCTGGACGGGGAACTGCATTTCCAGAATCTCGAGTGTGTGTTTGTGCATTCTAGTTTCACGAGCTTCTGAGCCCTAGCGCTTTCAGGAGGATTTAAAGACGATTTTTAAAATGAACACTGCGATTTTTTTATCCACTTTTCGTTTTTATTCCGGGTAACTCGGGCGGCAAGAAATAAATAAAAATATATTCCAATATTGGCTGCTGGGTCAATATTTTTTATTAGGATCAGCCAAGATGCCACAATTGAGTATGGGGCATAATCTCTTTTAACTTCTCTTCAGTCCTTCGTCAGGCGAGAAGAAGGTGTGAGAAAGACGAAAGTGCACAAACTTCAGGCTTTCCTCAGGCCCAAAATTCCCGTTGCTAAGCAAGACAGTCGTTAAGGGAGTTTTATCCCGTTTTACGACCTTTCTCGGCCCGGTGGCTAAGTGAATCACTGCGGTTCTTCAGTTAATAACACGGTTGTTAAACGAATCCGGCTTTCCCCCAATTGACCTGGCTTGGCAGAAGGTCGCAAAAGGGGATCATGTGAGGCCCCGGGACACCGCAACCATCATAAGTACATGCCAGTTGCCAAGCCTCTGAATTTTGATCACATGACCTTGAGGTCGTAAGTGTGGGAAACGGTCATAAGTCCCTTTTTTCAGTGCTCTGGTAACTTTGAATGGTCACTAAATGAAACGTCGTAAGTCAAGAACTGCCTGTACACAAGATGATGTAGCCAGTGAAGCATTGATGAAAAACCTGTCCTAAAGGCAAATTGAAGAGCAATGTGTTAGTCGGTAGTAGGTGCTACAGGAATTATTTTTACATTCTACGAGAAAAAAACGAATACACTATTCTTAAATCCCTTCTCTCCTTCTGAAAGCACAAAACCAGCTGTCTCCTGTCGGTGCTGAAGCCCCCGATTTCTCAGCCCATCAAGAGAGCAGAAGTCAATCAAAATATGGACGTCTTATACATTTGTTCCATTAAAGCAGGGGTCTTCCAAGTTGGCCCTTTTATGACTTGTGGACTCCAACTCCCAGAATTCCTCAGCCAGCGTGTCTGGCGGAGGAATTCTGGGAGTTGAAGTTCACAAGCAGGGGTCTTCAAACTTGGCTTTTTTTAATGACTTGTAAAGGCTCAAGGTTGACTCAGCCTTCCATCCTTCCGAGGTAGGTAAAATGAGGACCCAGATTGTTGGGGGCAATTAAGCTGACTTTGTAATAATGCCGCTTGGGGTGTGTGTGAAAGCCCTAATAAGCAGGCATATACATAGAATGAAGGCTACTGCTAAGCTTGTAAGCCGCCCTGAGTCTTCGGAGAAGGGCGGGATATAAATGGAATTAAAAAAACAAAAAACTTCAACTCCCAGAATTCTTCAGCCAGCGTGTCTGGCGGAGGAATTCTGGGAGTTGAAGTTCACAAGCAGGGGTCTTCAAACTTGGCTTTTTTTTAATGACTTGTACACTTCAACTCCCAGAATTCCTCAGCCAGGCACGCTGGCTGAGGAATTCTGGGAGTTGCAGTCCACAAGTCATAAAAGGGCCAAGTTGGAAGACCCCTGCATGAAAGCATTGGTTCTCAACCTTTTCTTCACCATGGACCCCCTTTTAAATACCTTTTATGGCCACGGACCTTGGCCAAGACTTAGCTCAAGATTTAAGCCATAACTTTCTTCCAGGTTGTCCCAAAGGCGCTTTTTAAAAAAGCAACTGGACTTTCTCATTTTTCCTTTGAAGACGTTTCCCTTCTCATCGAAGAAGCTTCTTCAGCTCTTGACCGGATGGTGGTGGAGAGATGGAAGGATTTTGTTCTGACAGTTGTCTACGGAGATTCTCAAGTCATCCAGGTCCTGGTTGTCCCAAAGCTGCTTTTTTTTTAGGAGGCAACTGGCCTTTCTTGTTTTTTTTTCCTTTGAAGACCTTTCCCTTCTCATCCAAGAAGCTTCTTCAGCCCTTGACTGGATGGTGGGGAGATGGAAGGATTTGTGTTCCTTGCAGTCACCTGGTCATTAGTAGTCTTTTGCAATCCTTCCATTCCCCACCGTTCGGCCAGATGGATGGGAAGCGAGACGTCTTGAAAGAAAAACAAGAAATGTCCAGTGGCTTGGTGAAAAAGCACCTTTGAGATAACCATGACCTGAATGACTGAGAATCTCCGTAGGCCAGTGATGGCGAACCTTTTAGAGACCGAGGGCCCAAACTGCAACCCAAAACCCACTTATGTATTGTCGGGTGCCGGGTGTGCGTGGCCCATTGGGTGGGCGTGGCTGCGGTGGTAATGGCAGATTGGGTGGGACTAAAAAGTTTAATCAATCAATTCCAATTTTTGCGAAATCTTTTTTTCCCCGCGAGAAGTTGAAATTGATTGATTGATTGAACCTTTTTTGGGGGGAGGGCACACGGCGATGGAGACCTAAAGCAAAAAGGTTTTATAAAGGCTACTGCTAAGCTTGCAAGCCGCCCTGAGTCTTCGGAGAAGGGCGGGATATAAATGGAATTAAAATAAAAAAAAAAATAAAAATAAAACCCAGCTGAAGGCCCAGGACTGGGGCAACGGCGCGCGTGCCCGCAGAGAGGGCTCTGCGTGCCACCTGCGGCACGCGTGCCCTAGGTTCGCCGCCACAGGCATATAAAGTGCCTACTTTATACGAGAAAGACGTCTTGATGGTGAGTCGCAAAGGAACAGACTCGTTATTAAAAATGCCGCCCTTGGAAACACACGCGATGGCCAGTCTCCAACACTGTGGGGACCCAACCTTGAGGGACTGCTAACTCCGCTTGCATCTTGTTAGAAGATTGCCCGTTTTCTCTTCTGGGGATCAGGAGTTGCATAAAAGGGCTTGTTCAGCCGCAAAGCAAATCTGTGCAAAAATCTCATATTGAATATAGCTCAAGAGCAGCAAAGGAGAGCAAACACCGGTAGACTGCATTATGGGAGGACCCGGGGAACTTCCTAAAACAACAAAGGGAGTTTCCTACAAGAGATTGTGGTTGACAAAAAAAAAAGAATAGCAAAAGAGACTCTCTGGATTTGGATAATTTAATTTGATCGTAATAAGGGTGTGCATTAGCTTGTCGAAAAAGGACCGTCTTTATTCATTGCTTGCTTTTCGGTTCGTGACGTAGTGGCTGAGCTCGGCTTTTTTATTAGGGCCAAACTAGGATTATATAATTGGGACACGGTGGCTCAGTGGGTTAGGACGCTGAGCTTGTCGATCAGAAGGTCGGCAGTTTGGCAGGTCGAATCCCGAGTGCCGCATAACAGAGTGAGCGCCTGTTACTCGTCCCAGCTTCTGCCAACCTAGCAGTTCATAAGCACGTGTAAAAATGCAAGTAGAAAAATAGGGACCACTCCGGTGGGAAGGTAACAGTGTTCTGTGCGCCTTTGGCGTCTAGTCATGCCGGCCACATGACCACGGAGACGTCCTCGGACAAGCGCTGGCTCTTTGGCTTTGAAACGGAGATGAGCACCGGCCCCTAGAGTCGGAAACGACTAGCACGCATAAGCGGGGGAACCTTATATATATATATATATATATATATATATATATATATATATATATATATATATATATATATATATATATATATATATATATATATATATATATATATATATATATATATATATATATATATATATATATATATATATATATATATATATATATATATATATATATATATATTCAGACTTAAACTTTGCAAAATGTCTTGCTTTCTCACCTACTTGTCGGAATAGAGCTGGAAGGGACCTTGGAGGTCATCTAGTCCAACCTCCTGCTCAGGCAGGAAACCTATACCATTTCAGACAAACGGCTGTCCAGTCTCTGCTTAAAAGCCTCCAGTGATGGAGCACCCACAACTTCTGGAGGCAAAGCTGTTCCACTGGTTAATTGTCCTCACTGTCAGGAAGTTTCTCCTTAATTCCAGGTGGCTTCTCTCCTTGATTAGTTTCCATCCGTTGCTTCTTCTGGTGCTTTGGAGGATAGGCTGACCCCCTCCTCTTCTTTGGGGCAGCCCTCAAATGCTGGAAGACTGCTATCATGTCACCCCTACTCCTTCTTTTCTCTAGACTGGCCATACCCAATTTTGGAAACCATTCTTCATATGTTTTTGTCTCTAGGCCTTTAATCGTCTAAGTTGCCCTTTTTCCAAAGTCTCAACATCTTTTTGGCAATGCGGTGACCCAAACTGGATGGAGTATTCCAGTGTGGCCTTACTATGGCTTTACAAAGCGGTACTAATACTTCATGTGATTTTGATCCTATGCCTCTCTTTATACAACCCAGGATTGTATTAGCTTTTTTTTTTTTTTTGGCCAGTGCCGCACACGGCTGGCTCACATTTAAGTCGTCGTCCACTAGACTCCAAGGTCCCTCTCACAGTTAATATTTTTGAGCCGGGTCTCTTGCCTAATCTGTACTTGTACTTTGGGTTTTTCCTAGGTGTAAAACCTTGCTTTTCTCCACCTTAAACGTCATGTGGGTGGATAGGGCCCATTGCTCAAGTCTGTCCAGATGGTTTTGGATGCTGAGCTGACAAGATACTGTTGACAAAGACTGACATGATTTGTATTTCCTGGAACTGTTGGAATTAAGGAGCAGCGTACTGACCGATTACCTAGTGCTAATTAAAAACGAAGCAGCTCTTAGATAGAAGGTTTCAGAAGAAGAAGAGGAGGAGGAGGAGGAGGACGGTGGGGTCCTTGGTGCTCTCTGAGCTGGGTGGTTCTCTTGCAGATGTTTCATGACCCTAACTAGATAACATCATCAGTGCTAATAATACTCATGATGTTACCTACTTAGGGTCATGAAACATCTGCAAGAAAACCCAGTTTAGAGAGCACCAAGGACCACACCGTCCTCCTCCTCCTCCTCCTCCTCCTCCTCCTCCTCCTCTCTTCAAACTCCTCTCCCTTCTAGATTGATGATGTTTCCTAGTTGGGTCATGAAACGTCTGCAAGAAAACCAGCAATTAAAAAGTACCAAGAACCCAACAGTCGGCCTCCTCCTCCTCCTCCTCCTCCTCCTCCAATCCCTTTAGAACTGATGATGTTCCCTACTTTGGTCATGAAATGTCTGCAAGGAAACTACCAAGGACCCCACAGTCGTCATCGTCCTCCTCCTCCTCCTCTCTCCAAACTCCTCTCCCTTCTAGTACTGATGTTCTAAGATGGCGGCGCCTGAATCGGCTGCAGCTGCCTTGGCTCTCGAAGGCAGCAAGATCTGACTGCTGGCCCAGTGACGGATTCTGTTGCAAATCAGGGCTGTTTCCGAAGGAGGCAGAGGAGGAGAGGTCCCGAGGCTTATGGAGCGAAGGAACTGGATGAGGCTGTCGGCAGGCCCAGAGGATGGGACTGAAGCTTTTGGAGGAGTCGTTCTTGGTGGCAACGTGCTCCAGGGGCAAAAAGAATCAAGGCCTCTTTAAGGAAAAGGTGAAAGAGAGAGGATCAGAAAAAGGAAAAGAGGCAAGGTTGTCGTGGAGGAATACAAGCTAATTTGAGGGCTAATCCACCTGAAGCTCCGTTTCCATCTGTCCTGTTTGCCATCGTTCGCTCCCTAGAGACTAAAATGGAAGATCTGTAACTTGAGCTGACCATGAACCAGGAGTGTATATCAGAGTTGGTGACCCTTTGAGAGCTGTATGCAACAAAATTTCATTTTGATGTATGCCGACTGGTGTACATTCAAAGTGATAATAAAGTTGTTGTTGTTGTTGTTACCTAGTTTGGTCATGAAACATCTGCAAGAAAACCACCAAGCTCAAGAGATCACCAAGCATCCCACAGTACTACTATCTCTCCTTCCCCTTCTCCTTCCCCTTCCTCTTCCTCTTCCTCTTCCTCTCCTCCTCCTCCTCTAGAACTGATGATGTTACCTAGTTGGGTCATGAAATGTCTGCAAGGAAACCACCAAGCTCAGAGATCACCAAGCATCCCACAGTACTACTATCTCTCCTTCCCCTTCTCCTTCCCCTTCCTCTTCCTCTTCCTCTTCCTCTTCCTCTCCTCCTCCTCCTCTAGAACTGATGATGTTACCTAGTTGGGTCATGAAATGTCTGCAAGGAAACCACCAAGCTCAGAGATCACCAAGCATCCCACAGTACTACTATCTCTCCTTCTCCTTCTCCTTCTCCTTCTCCTTCTCCTTCTCCTTCTCCTCCTTCTCCTTCTCCTTCTCCTTCTCCTTCCCCTTCCCCTTCCCCTTCCTCTTCCTCTTCCTCTCCTCCTCCTTTAGAACTGATGATGTTACCTAGTTGGGTCATGAAATGTCTGCAAGGAAACCACCAAGCTCAGACAGCACCAAGGACCCCACAGTCCTTCTCCTCCTCCTCCTCTCCATAAATCCCCCTCCCTTCTCGCACTCATGACGTTACCCAGTTTGGGTCATGAAACGTCTGCAAGGAAACCAGCCAGCTCAGAGAGCACCCAGGACCCCACAGTTTGACCCTGAGCGGCAAGCATTCTCCTTTCTTGGTTTCCGTGACATTTTAGGTGTGAAGGAGTCCAGCTGATATTTGAAAGGGGTTAAACGTGAAGCGGCAAGTACAGACATAACTAGGTATGTAATGGTTTGTTTTTACAAGAGCGAGAAGTCTTTGACTATTTGTATTTTGACATCAGGGTAGGACAGAGTAATTCCTGGAAAAATAAGACAGCAATGTATAAGAACTGGAATTTCCAGTCTAACTGAATTTGTATCAGCTGCTCGACTAGAGCTGGGGCATGGTAGTTCATGCCGATCCTTGGTTGATGGCAAACGGAGGGGAGAAAACAGAGATGGTCCTCAACGTACGACCACAATTGAGCCCACAATTTTTGCTGCTAAGTGAGACGGTTGTTTTAAGTAAATTTTGCCCCTATTTGTGACCTTTCCTGCCCCGGTTGTTCAGTAGATCGCTGTAGTTGTGAACTTAGTAACAGGGTGGCTAAGCGAATTTGACTTCCCCATCGATTTTGCTCGTGAGACGGTTGTAAAAGGCGGAATCACGTGACCCCGGGGCGCTGCCACCGTCACAAGTACACGCCAGTTGCCAAGCCTCCGGATTTCGATCACGTGACCGTGGGACTGCTGCAACGGTCGTCCATGTGAAAAAAACAGCCAGGAGTTACTTTGACTTTCAAAGCCCTAACAAGCAGGCATATACATAGAATGAAGGCTACTGCTAAGCTTGTAAGCCGCCCTGAGTCTTCGGAGAAGGGCGGGATATAAATGTAATAAAAATAAATAAATAAATAAAAATAAACATTTAACTTGGAAGAGTCACTAAATGAACTGCCGTAAGCCGAGGACTGTCTCTACAAATCCGTACTTACACTTTGGATCATAAAATGAGAATTAAATATGGGAAGCTTACAGAATTCGGCTATGGTTCAGATACTCCGTCGGTGGAATTCAGGAGTAATTTTTTTATACGCTGCATTTCAGAGTCGTGTGCTGTAACGAGGGTTCAAATCTCGTCCCGTTTTATGTGTCACTATTTTTGGCTTGAGTTTTCTGGAAAACCTTTCTCTGTCTCCGAATTGGTAGCACGTTGGCAGGGGCATGTTGGCTTGTAGTAGTTTGCCTCTGGATTAAAACCTGGCTAAGATAGCGTCAGCAATGGTAAAGATAAGACTGGGTATTGACTAAGCTTCGGGCACAAGGCCGAGGTGTGCCACACCCGAGTAGCGCTTTCCTTATTTTTATTTATCCATGTTATTCAATTAATATGGCCGCCTACTCACCAGATGAAGGCTGCATGGAACACAAACACAGCCAGTTGCTGTTCCTCCATCTTCCCAGAAAGTGTTGTGTGAAAGCCTTAATTGAACAAACCTGTGATAGATGATGCGGGGGTGTGTGTGTCAGTATCTCTGGGCCCATCTGGTATTGAAGGTTAACTGAACAAAATAACAGGGTTGGAAGGGACCTTGGAGGTCATCTACTCCAACCCCCTGCTCAGGCAGGAGAACCTATATCATTTCAGACAAATGGTTATCCAGTCTCTTCTTAAAAAATTTCCAGTGTTGGAACATTCACAACTTCTAAAGGCAGATTGTTCCACTGATTAATTGTTCTAACTGTCAGGAAGTTTCTCCTTAATTCTAGGTTGCTTCTCTCCTTGACTAGTTTCCATCCGTTGCTTCTGGTCCTGCCTTCAGTTGCTTTGGAGAATAGCTTGACTCCCTCTTCTTTGGGGCGGCCTCCGAGATACTGTAAGATTGCTATCATGTCCCCCCTCGTCCTTCTTTTCATTAAACTAGACATACTCAATTCCTGCCACTGAGAAAAGATTACTATTGGGAATGTAAGAGAGTAAACAACTTGAATGAAAATGGAATCAAATAAAAAAACAAACCCCAATAGATTATAGTTTGTGAAGCGGGAGGGACTTAATAGATCTTTCTGAATAAAGGTAGTCCAATTTCTGGTGTGAGATTGATGTATACAGACAAGAAAGTGGAAGATACAGGTTTAATTATGAAAGAAAAAGTCTTAACTCTGGGTCCAAATACTATAAATTGGTATTGTTTTGATTGCTGTGGGTGAGTACACTGATGACGTTCCTTAGTTGGGTCCTGAAATGTCTGCAAGAAAATTACCAAGGACTCCACAGTCCTCCTCGTCCTCGTCCTCGTCCTCGTCCTCCTCCTCCTCCTCCTCCTCCTCCTCTTCTCCACAAATCCCATTCCCTCCTAGCACTGATGATATTACCTAGTTGGGTCATGTAACATCTGTAAGAAAACCACCCAGCTCAGAGAGCATTGAGGACCCCCCATTTCATTCATTCATTTATTCATTCATTCATTCATTCATTCATTCATTCATTCATTCCATTTATTGATGGAAATAAAAATGAGTTTTGAAAATGTTTGAGAGGACCGAACAAAATTAAAAGTAAAATGGATGACATGATTTGGGGTGAAAATGAAGCGAGGAAGAGTTATAAGGAATATTTTAGACATTTGTACAATAATATATGGGACGTCACAGTGATATATTAATATCTAAGAGAAAAGTTGAAAAAGAAACAACGCTAACAGGGTTAAATGTTGCAGCTGTAGAATTAGCCAGTGTAACTGGAAAAAATGTTAGAGTATAGGTGTGGTTTTTGTTCATGGAATTATTGTGCAACTGATGTTTGTGTAATGCTGGTGTGAAGGTTGCATTTGGGCTTGACACCGAGCAGAATGCTGTTACAGTTGCCTTACTCAAAGTAGCAAGAGTGAATGCAAAAACTACAAAGCGTTATGCCAAACTTAAAATCGGTACATACAAAATGACAAATCAGCAAAATTTGGGAAGAGTGGAGATTTTATGTAACGCAGAATATACAGAGTGGAACATTTCTTACGTGCTGGTTGCGCGAAGAGAATGCATACAATAAGGATGGCTGATATAGATAGGCTTAATTATAGACTGTTATTGGTGAATGTGGAGTTAAAAGTTGATTGTTGATTGTGTTGAAGGGGGTACATCCCTATGTAACGCATAAGTTGAATATATAGGGAACGCTACAGCCTGAAGTATGACACAAAATAAGGATGCGTGATGTCTGTGGAGGTTCTCCGTCATCCAGCTCCTGGTTGTCCAAGTGGTGCTTTTTTTCAGGAGGCCACTGGACTTTCTTGGGGGTTTTTTTGAAGGCGTCTCGCTTCCCATCCCAGAAGCTTCTTCAACTCTGACTGGATGGGAGGATTTATACTCCTCGCAGACTGCTGGTCATTTGCCTTCTTTTAGGGAGTCGTTGAGGCCACCTGGAGGCTTATCTGCGTCCTCAGGGTCACCTGAGTGGTGCACATGGCTGTGGAGCCTTCCTGGAACTGCTTGAAAGGACTGTCTTGTAGAGTGGAGATAGTTTGAGAGAGGGGTCCAAGAGGCCAAAATTGAACAACCCTCCCTTCAACAGAAGGTGTGTGTATGGGGGATACGACATCATCCATCTCCAGTCTACCACACAGTCCTTTCAGCAGTTCCAAGAAGGCTCCACGCCCATTGGCATTACTCAGGTGACCCCGAGGATACAGGTAAACCTCCAGGTGGCCTCAACGACTCTCTTAAAAGGATGCAAATTTTATTTTAATTTTTTTATTTTAATTCCATTTATATCCCGCCCTTCTCCGAAGATTCAGGGCGGCTTACAAGCTTAGCAGTAGCCTTCATTCTATGTATATGCCTGCTTATTAGGGCTTTCACACACACCCCAAGCGGCATTTTTACAAAGTCAGCTTATTGCCCCCAACAATCTGGGTCCTCATTTTACCTACCTCGGAAGGATGGAAGGCTGAGTCAACCTTGAGCCTGGTGGGACTCGAACCTGCACTAATTGCAGGCAGCTGGTGTTACTTAAGGAGGCATTAGCCCACTGCTCCACCAAGGCTCAGCTGTCTGCAAGGAGTATAAATCCTTCCATTCTCCCCACCATCCAGTCAGAGCTGAAGAAGCTTCTTTGGACGAGAAGCGAAACGTCTTCAAAGAGAAACAGAGAGTCCAGTTGCCTCTGGGAAAAAGCACCTTTGGGTGGGACAAGGATGAGGGATGTGTGATTAATTACTTAGCTATCCGTGTGCTTGCACTTTTTGTGCAGGTGATGCCCTAGCCCAGGGATCGGCAACCTGAAAAAGGAAAAGAGCCACTGGGAACCGGTTCCATCAAAAATAAAAAAAGTGGGAGCCGCGTGCGTGCGTCCATGCACGCGCATGCGCAAAAAATGTTTTGCGCATGCGCAAAACAGTTTTTTCTTGCGGGCGCGTGCGGTTGCCATTTTTTTAATGAGTGATGGAACCGGTTCCCAGTTGCGCGACGGCCCGTCTGCAAAGCTGCCGCCTCCGCTCCCTTCCTTCGCCCGGCCTGCTTTTCCAACCTCACTTCCCTCCCTGCCAAAGCTCCTCCTTTTCTACTCAAAGATTTTCGGGGTTCCTCGGCTTACACCCCTTGGCGAGAGACCCCAAACGTCCCTTTCTCGCCGCTCCTCCCTCCCTGCCCGCAGAGGCTCTTGCTCTCTTGCCGTCTCCGCTGAGCAGCGCCGCTTGGAAGAGAAAGGGAGCAGGATAGGCACGCTCGCCCCAGCGGAGTGGCCGGCCCTCGTTTTAGTAGCGAGACAGTAATCGCTCCCCTCCACCCCCCCAATGCTCCCGGTTCTCCCGTTCGCCCGCCGTCCCGCTTTCCTTCCTGAATTTTGCACTTCCTTACCCAACTCCAAACTTTCTCTAGCGCCCCTGTGCTTTAGGACGGGGAACCAAAGGCAGAGCCGTTTCTCTCTCTCCCCCCCCGCTTTTGCCGCTTCCCCACCCAACCAGTATCCTGCTTCTCCCTCTTCGAAAGGGCAGTGGTGTGCGCGCACCTCTCCAAATGGAGAGTGGCACCACCACAGTTTGCTATTGAGCGTAGGCGCCGCCGAGCTCCCCAACTCCGCCGGCGCTCGAGCGAAGGAACGAGCCTGCCGGCGCTAAAAGGCAGCCGCCGCCGCCGCTCTCGGGCTTGAAAGTCCGCAGCCGGCAAAGGCGCGATTCGCTTTCCCCGAAGGAAACGTGCCCTCCAAAGTCCTCACGAGGCCCCAGTGAGCATGTGCGCGCCGAGCTCCCCGACTCCGCCGGCGCTCGAGCGAAGGAACAAGCCTGCCGGCGCTAAAAGGCAGCCGCCGCCGCCGCCGCTCTTGGGCTTGAAAGTCCGCAGCCGGCAAAGGCGCGATTCGCTTTCCCTGAAGGAAACGTGCCCTCCAAAGTCCTCACGAGGCCCCAGTGAGCATGTGCACGCGAGCTCTGCACATTCCCATTTAGGACCGAGATGCTGCCGCCCTGCCCTTAGCTTGCCCTGCACCTAAAGATCAGCGGCTTTCGCGCGCACCCCGAAGGTGAGAGTCTGCGGCCGCTGGAAGGGAACCGTCGGGGCGGGGGCGGGAGGGTCTAAGGAAGCATAAAAGTGGATAGTAGGTGTACAAGGGAGGAGGAGGCAGAGGAAGGCAGAGGAAAGAAGAGGAGACCTCGGTCAATGGGAAGGCGTCTTGCAATTAAGGGTTTCGGGGTGGAGGGGACGGAAAGCCGGGGGGCAACAAGGGTCCCCTGGTGAGTTTGCTCACATGCGGATCATCTCCAGTTACCTTTCGCTGTGTTGTAACCCGAAGCGGCTTCTCTGGGCGATTACCTCGCGCAAGAAACACGAGAGCTTCGGAGGGGTGGACGAACGCTCAGCTGGACTCGCTCCGTGCGCCTCTAACACAGATCCACTCCTTTCTGAATTAACTTCGGGAGCCTCGCATGTAGAGCGGGACCCATCCAAATTTGGCCCAGCTTTGCAGACGGGCCGCGGCAGCTTTCCCAAGAAGCGGCACCGCTGCCCGTTCGCGCGGAGGTACGCGCGCACCTCTCCAAAGGTTTGGGGAGGTGCGCGCGCACCTCCGCCCGTTTGGAGAGGTGCGCGCGCACCTCTCCAAACGGGCGGTGCCACACTCCATTTGGAGAGGTGCGCGC
This sequence comes from Vipera berus, assembly GCF_964194415.1. Taxonomy (NCBI): domain Eukaryota; kingdom Metazoa; phylum Chordata; class Lepidosauria; order Squamata; family Viperidae; genus Vipera; species Vipera berus. The sequence continues at coordinate 120,361,417 of NC_138206.1, read as the reverse complement.
GCACCACTGCCCATTCGAAGAGGTGCGCGCGCACCGGGCGGCTGGGAGCCGCAGGAGACGGCTCAAAGAGCCGCATGCGGCTCCGGAGCCGCGGGTTGCCGACCCGTGCCCTAGCCGATACATTGAAGGAGTGCGGTAAACGTTAGATTTTAGACCGTATGGTACCACGAGGCGTGGGGATCGAAAAGTACGTCAAGGAGCAAGTTAGTTGTGTTTTGACATGAGAAATGGAGTTGAAACAATGGTAAGTTATACATAAACAGCAAAAAAAAAAAAAGGAAAAAAAAGAGCCAGTTTAGTGGTTAAAAAGACACCAGGCTACAAAAGCTGGAGACTCTGAGTTCAAGTCCTGTGTTAGTTGTGAAAGCTGGTTGGGTAACTTTGGGCTAATCTCTTTCTTTCTTTCTTTCTTTCTTTCTTTCTTTCTTTCTTTCTTTCTTTCTTTCTTTCTTTCTTTCTTTCTCTCTCTCTCTCTCTCTCTCTCTCCTTTCTTGTTCTCCTTTTTTCCTCTCTCTCTCCTCTTTCTTGCTCTCCTTTCTCTTTCTTTCTCCTTCTCTTTCTTGTTCTCCTTTCTCTTTCTCTCTCTCCTCTTTCTTGTTCTTTTTCTTTCTCTCTCCTCTTTCTTGTTCTTCTTTCTCTCTCTCTTTCTTGTTTTCTTTTTTCTTTCTCTTTTCTCTCCTCTTTCTTGTTCTCCTTTCTCTTTCTCTTTCTCTGTCTCTCTCCTTCTCTTTCATGTTCTGCCTTCTCTTTCTCTCTCTTTCTCTCCCTCCCTCCCTCCCTCTCTTTCTTGTTCTCCTTTCTCTTTCTCTCTCTCTCTCTCTCTCTCTCTCAGCCCGTCCCACCTGACAGGTTTGTTGTTGCGAGAAAACAACCGCAACAAAACAATTCAGCTGACTCCTAACGGTAGGGAATTTTTTCTGCCTCCGTGTTAAAGGCGAGGAAAAAAGAAGGATTTTGTGGCCCAGCCAAATTGATGCCTGACCTTGAGTCACCCGCCAACTATAAGCTTATTCCACCAAAAGGAATTTATCTTTGCTCTGTCTAAGTCAGCAGCTCCGCCTCTTATCTGGCCTTGTGGCCTGCAAGGGGTGCCCAAAGAATCCAGAAAATAGTATATAACTGGCTGGCGGTGGGGCGAATGGGGGGGGGGGTGAGGGAGGCAAAGAAATCAGCAAAGAAATCAGCCACCATTTCATTGGTTGCAGCTGGAACAACCAACATCAACCCTGAATCCAGATGCTTGTCTGGTGGCTGCATAAGTCATCACTAGCCAGCCCGGTGAAAACACGCGCGGGGGGGGAGGGGGCAGGAATTTAGTTGTCACACTACACCACAAACGTCTGCAAAAGACCCTGCTTTGCTCTCTACGGCGGTTGCGTTGTTAAAGTTGCACTTTCTCCCTTACGTTGTTTTTTTTTTATAAGGTTTTTATGAATTTTTCTTTACATGCAATAATAATTTTTCAACCAACGGGCTGTCAGAGTTTAAAAGCGCTAGTACATAATTAACTCCTAAGCCTTTACTCTTTCCTCTAACCATCGGCAAAGTAAGTTGTTCCCTGTTTGGTAATATTCTGTTTCTTCTTTATCTTTCAATCGCCTGGTCAGTCTGTCCATCTCTGCGGCATTCCAATTTTTTTTTTTTTAATTATTTCTTCATCTGGTGGTATTCCTTCATTTTCCCCAATATTGCGCAACTATTATTCTTGCCGCCGTTGTGACGTGTAAAAACAAGTATAGGCTTTGTTTCTTAACCTTTTCCGGCATTATACCTAGTTAAAAAAAAAAGTTCAGCTTTAAAGTCTACACGTTCTCCCAACATCTTTTCGAACCAAGCAGGTATCTTTTTTCAATAATTCTTTGCTTTGTCACATGCCCACCAAACAAGATAAATACGTGCCGGAGTTACGTTTACATTTCCAACATCTGTCTACCTGGCATATTTTTAAACATTTTTGCAACTCCCTTACATTGTTGTAAGTCCTGGACTTACAACAATTCATTTAGTGATTGTTCAAAGTTAGCATCCCCGTGGATCAGGCGAGATCAAAATCCAGGTGCTTGGCAACTGCTTCGTACTTATGACCGTTGCTGCGTGCCCCCCCCCCAGGTCACATGGTCCCCTTTTGCGCCCTTCTGACGAGCAAAGTCAATGGGGGGGAGGCCCGATCCCCTTAAGAACCGCAGCCAGGAAGGTCGTGAAAGCGAGGACTTGCAAGGCCCAAGTAAATAAATAGGTAGCCACTGAAACGGTACCCAGCGTGCAGGACTGCACGTTTATTTTACGTAGAAAGTTGGAACAGCACATACGCTGCGGTGGGGCTACGTTAGCCGGTTGGATTGCAATGAGGACAGAGGAGGAATAGCAAGTAGCACCTAGTGTGTTGAGACGCCAGCTTTAGCTCAATCCCATGCCCTCCTTCAAACAGGGTGTTAAGTTGCAGCTGGGAGTTAGTCATTTTGATTGTTCTTTCTAAGTCCCCACCCCCCTAGCTACTTGTAACAGAAGAACCAACAATAGGGAGCCAGGAGCCAGTTTGATCTAATGGTTAAGGAATCAGGCTAGGAACCAGGAGGCTGGGAGTTGTAGTTGCGCCTTAGGCCTGAAAGCCTGCTGGGCGACCTTGGGCCAGTCACCCGGAGATGGTGAGTTCTAGTCCTGCCTTAGGCATGAAAGCGTGCTGGGTGACTTTAGGCCAATCACCAGGAGACGGTGAGTTCTAGTCCCACCTTAGACAGGAAAGCCAGCTGGGCGACTTTGGGCCAATCACCAGGAGACGGTGAGTTCTAGTCCCGCCTTAGGTATGAAAGCCAGCTGGGTGACTTTGGGCCAGTCACCAGGAGACGGTGAGTTCTAGTCCTGCCTTAGGCATGAAAGCGTGCTGGGTGACTTTAGGCCAATCACCAGGAGATGGTGAGTTCTAGTTCTGCTTCGGGCATGAAAGCCGGCTGGGTGATTTTGGGCCAATCACCAGGAGACGGTGAGTTCTAGTCCTGCCTTAGGTATGAACACCGGCTGGGTGACTTTGGGCCAGTCCCTCTTTCTGCCAGCCCAACTCGCCTCACAGGGTTGTTGTTTTGGGGAAAATAGGAGGGTTCACACTCCCTTGTGTTATTTGTAAAAATAATAATAATAATAAAGGCAAATAAATAGCCCCCATCTGAATTTGGTTAATCTGCCACCGTATCAAGATGCGTAGGTGCTCTAAGAACGATGGATCTATTCTTACCCTTCTTGCTCCTGTTTATGATGAAGGCTGCACATTTTGATAAGATCTTGTAAAAAAAAATCGAACCGAACAAAAGCTGCCTTCAGCATATTTCGTAAGGACAGCTCAGGCAGGATTATGCAGCCGCCAGCAAAAGTCTGAGCAAACTGCCTCCTTGGGTGAATCCCAAAGAGGAAGAAAAAGGATCCCCCCCCACCCCCACACAGCTCTTCCTTGGAAAACTCTCTCTGCGGGAGTTTTAGATTACCTTGCAGAGGTTGCATGTTTGAGATCTCCCCATAGATGTTCAGTTATGTTGAAATCTGGGAAGGGTGTTCTAAAACCTTTCCTTCCTTCCTTCCTTCCTTCCTTCCTTCCTTCCTTCCTTCCTTCCTTCTCATTCCATTTCTTTCTTTCTTTCTTTCTTTCTTTCTTTCTTTCTTTCTTTCTTTCTTTCTTTCTTTCTTTCTCTCTCTCTTTCTTTCTTTCTTTCTCTCTCTCTCTCTCTCTCTCTCTCTTTCTTTCTTTCTTTCTTTCTTTCTTTCTTTCTTTCTTTCTTTCTGTCATTCTATCTATCCAGTACTTACTTCCTTTCCATCCATCCATCCTCTCCTTCCTTCCTTCCTTCCCATTCCATCCTCTTTCTTTCTTTCTTTCTTTCTTTTCTTTCTTTCTTTCTTTCTTTCTTTCTTTCTTTCTTTCTTTCTTTCTTTCTTTCTTTCTTTCTTTCTTTCTTTCTTTCTTCTCATTCTATCTATCCAGTACTTTCCTTCCTTCCTTCCTTCCTTCCTTCCTTCCTTCCTTCCTTCCTTCCTTCCTTCCTTCCTTCCTTCCTTCCTTCCTTCCTTCCTTCCTTCTCATTCTATCTATCCAGTAGTTACTTACTTACTTCCTTTCCATCCATCCATCCATCCTCTCCTTCCTTCCCTCCCTCCCTCCCTCCCTCCCTCCCTCCCTCCCTCCCTCCCTCTATGTACATGTCATGGTTGATCTGGAGATACTTTTGGGATGATCATCTGGTTGAAATGTCGTAGAAATCTTGAAGATGACAATTCTGTCAAAGAAATGTGGAAATAGATCTGACCCAACACCACAAGCACAATAGGTTTGAATATACAATGGCCTGCATCCAGTTTTTGAACAGCTAAGCGTTCAAAGTCCAGTGCATAAATCTCCTTGTGTTTTTTTTTTCCTTCTGCATACATTTTTTTTAAACAAAATCTCAGATTGCTTTTAATCTTGTGTCCTAGCATAGCTGTGGTAGGTATTTATGCAAATGAAATGAAATACACACCCATTGTTAATCTCTGCATGATAGCAGTGCTAGACGCCCAGTTAGGGCCAACCCACTTATGCTTTAAACGCCAGAAGACGACTTGAACCTTCCCATGGAGTCAGCAGGATTTGCACTCAACTCCAGGAAGACCATGTGTTTATCACAGCATCAAATGCACAAGCATTATTTCCAAATAGTCCTACTCCTAAAGAATTGCAATCCTAAGATAATGTGTACTTTAATAGTAAGTTACTTTTGTTGGCGCAGAATTTTGATTTGCAGACTACCTAATGCTTAACCTCCATTTTCTAAAGACTGTAGGCCTTTCTGCTCCAGAGACAAATTCCTTTGTGTGTCTAATCATGCTTGGCCAAATAAAGAGTTCTGTTTGGTTCTGTTCTGTTCTGTTCTGTTCTGTTCTGTTCTACTCTACTCTACTCTACTCACTCTTCATTCCAATACTCTGTTCTACTCTACTATTCTTCATTCCAATACTTTGCTATTCTCTTCTCTTCTCTTCTCTTCTCTTCTCTTCTCTTCTCTTCTCTTCTCTTCTCTTCTCTTCTCTTCTCTTCTCTTCTCTTCTCTTCTCTTCTCTTCTCTTCTCTTCCATTCCATTCCATTCCATTCCATTCCATTCCATAACTACAGTGATGGGGGCCAATGAACCACATAAATGATGTAATACCGTCCTATTTTGTGCATCTGTATTGCTCGTGTGCCTTAGAGAGAGAGTTGGACTTTGCCATTTGGGAGTTGTTTGACCTTAAAATTGTCTCCAATGTTGAAAGCTCTCAAATTAGGACAGGATTAAAGAAAAAAATATTGTTGCCCTAGTTCTAGTATGTGACCTTTTTTTTCATGGGACAGTGCTCCATGACTAGATGACCTCCAAGGTCCCTATCATCATCATCATCATCATCATCATCATCATCATCATCATCGTCATCATCATCTAACACGGCTCACCCTGGAAGACCATATAGGAGCTGTGACTAGGGGGGCTTTCGGCCAGGTTCGCCTGGTGCGCCAGTTGCGGCCCTATCTAAGCCGGGATGATCTATGCACGGTCACTCATGCGCTCGTGACCTCTCGACTAGACTACTGCAACGCTCTCTACATGGGGCTGCCCTTGAGGACCACCCGGAAGCTCCAACTGGTACAGAATGCAGCCGCGAGAGTTGTGTTGGGAGTCTCCCGATACTCCCACGTTACACCTCTGCTCCGTGAGCTGCATTGGTTACCAGTTGCCTTCCGGGTGAGATTCAAGGTACTAGTAATGGTATTCAAAGCCCTACATGGCAGGGGTCCAGAGTACCTGAGGGAACACCTGCTGCTGGCATCGACTCCCCTCCGCCCTGTGCGCTCCCACAGAGCGGGCCTCCTCAGGGTGCCTCCGGTCAGAGAATGTCGACTGGTGGCCCCCAGGGGGAGGGCCTTCTCTGTGGGCGCCCCGGAGCTATGGAACCAGCTACCGGTTGAGCTCCGGATGGCGCCCGACCTTCGCTCCTTTCGCCGCGAGCTAAAAACATACTTTTTTGAACAAGCTGGCCTGGCCTGATGAGGGGATTGGGGGGGGGGTTTGCTATTGTTATTTTACTAGGTTTTATAGATGTATTTTAGTATGTGGGCATTTATTTAATCTAGTTTTAACTTTTGTAATTTGTATTTTTATTCTTGCCCTGTTCACCGCCCTGAGTCCCTCGGGAGAAGGGCGGTATAGAAATATTATTAAATAAATAAATAAATAAATAAATAACAATGTTCTAGGCCAGGGATAGGCAACCTTGGCTCTTTGATGACTTGTAGACTTCAACTCCCAGAATTCCTGAGTCAGCATGGCCGGCTCAGGAATTCTGGGTATTGAAGTGCACAAGTCATCAAAGAGCCAAGGTTGCCTACCCCTGTTCTAGGCAAGGGTTGCTTTGAGCCTGGGTCCACCTTGATGCTCTCATGGTGTCCTGACAGAAAAAGTAAGATGGAGAAGGAAGAGGACATAACAACCACAATCAAAATATTTATTGAACCTGTTCGTGCCTTGCTGGGGTTTGTTGCTAAGAAGGTGCTGGCATCCTTTTTACAGTTGAGAAAGTGTGCAGAATTAAAGGTTTATGTTTTTTGTCATTACTAGAAAAACATTAAAACCCACCTACAGTGGCCCTTGAGTAAAGGGGGGAGGGTCTGTAAGACATGTCTGGCCTAATTCAAGGAATCCTCCACTTACAACAGTTCATTTAGTAACCATACAAAATTAACAACGGCACTAAAATAGGCTTTTCTTCCACTTCCTCCCCCCCCAAAAAAGGGGGGGGGGCTTGCAGAGAAATTGTTCTGTACCAGCCTGCTACCGGCCCTGCAGAAAAGGCAGGGACAACCCCTCCACAAACGGCAAGAGGCTGGAGTTACGCCTGCCAAATTTATTGCAACAAAAACAAACACTACACGAACCAAGAAACAGGAGCTTTAAGAAACATGAACCATCCGAGCGGTTGCCTTCAGCAAACCAGCCCTCCCCACACATTCCCCTTATATAGAGTTCAGGGCGTGGCTTCTCTCTGCCTCCTTCCGAGAAGCCCCATTGCCTTCCTCTGTTTACTCCTAATTGACTGCCTCCTGCGTCCTTGAACAGGGCCAGCTGTGGGTCATCTTCATCCACACTGTCAGGCTCACACAGCTGGGTCTCCGTGGTGACCAAGTGGGAGGGGCCTGGCTGGGGGCTCTCATCAGCAAGATCTTCAACACCCTCAGCAAGGTCTTCAACACCCCCCTCCTCCTCTGAGTCGTCCGACCCAACTGCCGAACCCACAGGCTGACCCTGAATCACAACAGAAATGATGTTTAAAATATTAAGTGCCACACGTCCCATTTGAGATGTTGATATACATGCGTGCCTAAATACCTACATACCCATACAGGCTATAGCTCAAGTTACGACGACAGTGGAGCCCCACATTTCTGCTGTTGTCAAGCGAGGTGTTTGTTCAGTGGGTTTTGCCCCACTTCGCGACCTTTCTTTGCCACAGTCGCGAAGGGAATCGCAGCAGTTGATAAGTTAGCAACCTGGTTGAATCTGACTTGGCTTGTCAAGGGGAATCAAGTGTCCTTGGGACACGGCTCCGGTTGTAAGTATGAGCCAGTTGCCAAGGCTCCAAATTGGGATCGCACAGTCCGTGGGTTGATGCTGCAAAGGTCATAACTGTGAAACACTGTCGTAAGTAAGCCCCAAAGATGCTTTTTCAGGAGGCCACTGGACTTCCTTGTTTTTCTTTGAAGACGTTTCGCTTCTCGTCCAAAGAAGCTTCTTCGGCTCTGTCTGGATGGTGGGGAAGGGAAGGATTTATACTCCTTGCAGACTGCTGGTCATTTGCATCCTTTGAGAGCGTCGTCGAGGCCACTTGGAGGCTTGTCTGTGTCCTCAGGGTCACAAATGAGTGCAAATGGGTGTGGAGCCTCCTTGGAACTGCAGAAAGGACGGTGTTATAGAGTGGAGATAGTTGATGTCGTATCCCTCCCCCTCTGTTCAATTTGGATCCAAGTGGCCTATCGGACCTAACCCTAAACCTAACACTCTTTCAAACCAGCGGTCCTCTCTGTCCAAAATGTGGACTCCGCCGTCCTCCAAAGAATTCATGTTGTTGTTAGCTGCAAAGTCATGTCTGACCCATCGCGACCTTATGGACAACGTTCCTCCAGGCCTTCCTGTCCTCTGCCATCTTCTGGAGTCCATTTAAGCTCACGCCTCCTGCTTCAGTGACTCCATCCAGCCACCTCATTCTCTGTCGTCCCCTTCTTCTCTTGCCCTCAACCTTTCCCAGCATGAGGCTCTTCTCCAGTGAGTCCTTCCTTCTCCTTAGGTGGCCAAAGTATTTGAGTTTCAGCTTCAGGATCTGGCCTTCTAAAGAGCAGTCAGGGTTGATCTCCTCTAGGACTGACCGGTTTGATCGCCTTGCAGTCCAAGGGACTCGCAGGAGTGGCAGTATTCCTTCATTTTTCCAGTATTGCGCAAAAATTATTCTTGCTGCTGTTGTAATGTGTAGAAAACCAAATATAAACTTTGTTTATTAATCTTTTCTTACCCAGCTAATGAGGAATGCTGGGAAATGTAGTTTAGTAGTTGTTGTTGTTAGTTGCAAAGTCGTGTCCGACCCATCGCCACCCTATGGACAATGTTCCTCCAGGCCTTCTCTACCATCTTCTGGAGTCCGTTTAAGCTCACGCCTCCTGCTTCAGTGACTCCATCCAGCCACCTCCTTCTCTGTCGTCCCCTTCTTCTCTTGCCCTCAACCTTTCCCACCATTAGGCTCTTCTCCAGTGAGTCCTTCCTTCTCATCAGGTGGCCAATGAGATATAGATAGACATAGATATAGATATATAGATATAGATATGTTGTTAGTTGCAAAGTCGTGTCCGACCCATTGCGACCCTATGGACAATGTTCCTCCAGGCCTTCCTGTCCTCTACCATCTTCTGGAGTCCATTTAAGCTCACACCTCCTGCTTCAGTGACTCCATCCAGCCACCTCATTCTCTGTCGTCCCCTTCTTCTCTTGCCCTCAACCTTTCCCAGCATGAGGCTCTTCTCCAGTGAGTCCTTCCTTCTCCTTAGGTGGCCAAAGTATTTGAGTTTCAGCTTCAGGATCTGGCCTTCTAAAGAGCAGTCAGGGTTGATCTCCTCTAGGACTGACCGGTTTGATCGCCTTGCAGTCCAAGGGACTCGCAGGAGTCTTCTCCAGCACCAGAGTTCAAAGGCCTCCATTCTTTGGCGCTCAGCCTTTCTTATGGTCCAAAAAGTAGCTTTTGTCTTTTAAATTCAGAATTTTGTCCCGATGGGTTTGCTCTCCTATGTTGCGCCCGGCGTTTATGAAGCGGTGGTTTTGTTTTCCCCAACCACTGTCTCAAAGGAAGCAAACGACCAGCTCTCTGGCAAGGAGTATCAATCCTTCCATTTTCCCCACCATCCAATCGAGAGCCGAAGAAGCTTCTGGGATGGGAAGCGAAACGTCTTCAAAGGGAAAAAAAAGAAGAAAGTCCGGTGGCCTCCTGGGGGGGGGGAAAAAAGCACCTTTGGGACCGCCACCACGACCTGGATGATGGGAGAATTTCTTTAAAATCGGCTTTTTTTTATTTTTTAGGGCCGTTGCTACTTTGAACGGTCGCCCCTCTCCCCCCCACCCCGATCCGTCGTAAGTGGAGGAGGACTCAACTTGTAATGCCTACCGTAGCTCGCTCGGTGGTTTGTTTTGAATCGTTGGGTGGTTTGTGGTGGCTGCGTAGCTCATCCCCACCTGCTCAACTCTCTTAGCTGAACCCCAGGCATCGCGCGGGCCAGAGGGAGGGGAGGAGGGGAACTCCAGGTCCTCCCCCCCCAACATAGCACATATGGGTGCTTTTCTGTTTACCGAGCCCTCCTTGCAGCTCGCAGCTCTTTGCATGTTTCGTTTGCCGTGACGTGGTCGGTGTTTCCTTCCTGCTGCTTACAAAGCTACTTTCGGAGATAAGAGCGGGCTCACGGTGGGGTGTTTTCGTATTAACTGGGGGGTGGGTGGGGTGGGGTGGGGGTGGGTGGGAAGGAATAAACGCCTCCATGTCTGCTACAAAGTGGGTCTGAGACGGGTGGGTGTGTTTACACCTCCCAAAAGGTTGGTTGGTTTGTTTGTTTTTAAGAGGTGCAGCCAAGAGAGACTTTTGATTAAAAGGCGAAAAAAAGGGAGACGTATGTGTGTGTGTGTGTGTGTGTGTGTGTGTGTGTGTGTGTGTGATGTTGAAAGCGTTTGCAAATGGGATCTGCAATTAACAATTAGCCACCGGCACGGTTTGCCACCGGCATCAGAAGTTGCGGGTGCTCCAACCCCGGAGGTTTTTAAGAAGAGACCGGACCAGACCCTTGTCTGAAATAGAATAGGGTCTCCTGCCTGAGCAAAGGGTTGGACTAGAAGACCTCCGGGGCCCCTTCCAGCTGTACTCTTGATTCTGGGGTGCGGTGCTTCTTTGCGTTTTCAGTCTGGATTGTTAGCGTTTAACTTTCTGGCAGCTGTCTGTCTCTCTGTCTGTGTGTGTGTGAGAGAGAGAGAGTGGGGGGGAGAGAGAAAAAGAGAGAGAAATGGAACAAAAAGTCACACGCTTCATATTTGGTAAGATTCATCCCTTATTCTTGTCTGTTCTTAAGAAACGCCAACAAAAGTCCTATCAAAACCAAAGCAGGGCCTAATTCCTATCTGCATCGTTTCTATTTTTATTTGGTTCTTCCTACCGACTTAATCTTCTTTTTTCTTGTTGTTGTTGTTCTCTCTCTTTTTTTTTAGGGGTTTTTCAAGAAACTGTTAAAACGACACTTTGAAAGGAAGACCGACCGGATAAAAAATTTCTCCCTGGCCGGAGTAACTTCAACGCCCCCTGCCCCGATACAAACTCATCCCTAGAGATCATAAGTTCTGTTTTCTTAATGCTGAAGAAGCATTTTTATTCCATGCTGAATTGAGACTTTTGGAATGCTTTACTATGGCAGCCGTGGTGCAGCAAAATGACCTGATGTTTGAGTTTGCCAGCAATGTCATGGAGGATGAACAGCAGGTAAGGAATATATCTAAATGAAACTCACTATATTAGGTAAGCACTAATTTGCATTTATCAAGGAGAGAAGCAACCTGGAACTAAGGAGAAACTTCCTGACAGTTAGAACAATTCACCAATGGAACAACCTGCCTCCAGAAGCTGTGAATGCTCCAACACTGGAAGTTTTTAAGAAGAGACTGGACAGCCATTTGTTCGAAATGGTCTAGGGTTTCCTGCCTGAGCAGGGGGTTGGACTAGAGGACCTCCAAGGTCCCTTCCACCACCACCACCACCACCACCACCATCATTATTATTATTATAAAACTTTTACTCATAAAACATGAAACTCAGTCAACTGAACATTCAAATTGACTGGCACTAATGGTTGACACGGGTTGCTGCCAGCATCCCAGGTATCAACCAGGTATCTCCTTAAAATGTAAGATGTTCTGAGTAGCGCAGTTTTTTGCAGCTTTGCTGGAGTTATTGCAGGAAGCTGCAATTTCTCGATGTATTTTGCAAAGTTTTTGGACATAGTTCCCAGTGCCCCGATGACAATGGGTATCACTGTTACACTGTTTCATCCATAATCGTGCAGTTTTGATGGCCAGGTTGTGGTACTTTGTATTATTATTATTATTATTATTATTATTATTATTATTATTATTATTATTATTATTATTAATCGCACAGTCAGCCAGATGTTGAGACTGGATTTGGCATTTTTGTCTACCTATCGAGGCCTTACCAAGGACCTGGGATAGGCAGATGTGGATGTTTGATGGTATCACAGATATTGTCGCAGGATGGAAGCAGTTCCTAGTAAGGCCGCCTTTTGCAATTGACTGATGGCGAATTTGTCAGTGCCGATGATGGTGTTCAAGTGGTGCTCCAGTTGTTTTGGGACTGCACCCAGGGCACCTATTACTATTGGTACCACCCTTGCTTGCCTTTGCCACAGTCTATCTATGTCTACTTGTAGGTCTTTGTATTTTGTTATCTTCTCCAGTTCTTTCTCGTCTATTCTGCTGTCTCCAGGCACTGCCACGTCCACTATCCAGACTTTTTTGTCTTTCTTATCGACAATTGTTAAGTCCGGGGTGTTATGTGGCAGGTGCTTGTCTGTTTGAATTCTGAAGTCCCGGAGCAGTTTAATTTTATCATGTCCTATGACTTTCTCTATTTTATGGCCCCACCAGTTCTTGCTTGCAGGCAAATGATATTTCTTGCAGATCTTCCAATGCACCATTGTTGCTACTTTGTCATGCCGCTGCTTGTAGTCAGTCTGTGTGATCTTCTTGCAGCAGCTCACCAGGTGGTCCACTGTTTCTTCATCTTCTTTGCATAGGTGGCACTTACTGTCTGTTGCTGTCTTCTCGATTTTGACTTTGTATGCATTTGTCCTTAAGGCCAGGTCTTTCTTGTGCAGCCAGAATTAGTCCCTCGGTCTCTTTCTTCAACTTTCCTGCTCTTAGCCATTGCCAGCTCTTGTTATTATCTGCTTTCCCAGCTATTTTCTTAATGTACTGGCCATGTAGTGCTTTGTCTTCCCATGCCTCCTTTGGTCTTGTAGGCCAGTGTGTGTGTGTGTGTGTGTGTGTGTGTGTGTGTGTGTGTGTGTGTGTGTGTCTGTGGTCTGTGTGTGTGTGTGTAGCACACATGTGCGGGGGAACCTTTACCTTTACTATATATATATATATATATATATATATGTTAGTTAGTTAGTTAGTAAAAATAAAAACGAGGAACTCCGATATAAGAGAAAATTCTTCTTTATTGCTGAGCAAGGGCTGAAAGAAGAATTTTCTCTTATATTCAGGAGTTCCTCGTTTTTATTTTTACTAACTTCAAATGTCTACGCCTGGGATTCCAGTTTTTAAATTTATTAAATATATATTTGTGTCTGTGTGTATATGTGTGTGTGTGTGTGTGTGTGTGTGTATCTATATATATATATCATCTAGCTCTCTCTGTATATATATATACATGTGGCTTTGTGAGCCTTATAAAGATAGTCCCCAATTTTTGTATGATAGTAAAATATGATGAAGATGCTTATATCTAACTCTGTATACATTAACAGTACCAAAAATTGTAACTGTGTATTAAAGGGGGAAAATGGAAAAAATATGGGGAAGAAAGGAGGATCAGGAAAAAAATACTGGATTGTGTAGTATTGAACAGACTTACATTGAAGAATCTCTGAACCCAGAAGACATGTTGTTTCCTAAGCACTAAAGATTGTAATTCTTAAAAATTATATATATATACATATATACATATGTGTGTGTGTGTGTATATACACACACACACACACATACACACACACATACATATATAAATAGTCCTCTATTTATGACTAAATGGAGCCCAACATTTCTGTTGCTAAGTGAGATGGTTGTTAACTGAGTTCCGCCCCATTTTACAATCTTTCTCACCCCCGGTTGCTAAGTGAATCACTGCAGTTCTTAAGTGAGCAACACGGTCGTTAAGTGGATCCAGCTCCCCCCATTTGACTTTGCCTGTCAGAAGGTCACAAAAGGAGATCACGTGACCCCCCCCCCCCCCGGGACATTGCAACTGTCGTAAGTACGAGTCAGTTGCCAAGGGTCCGAATTTTGATCGGGTGAAACGTGGGGAGGCTGCAACCCATCATAAATACGAGCCAGTTTGCCAAGCGTCCGAATTTTGATTCCGTGACCGCCCAGAGATGGCTGCAACGGTCGTCAGTGTGAAAAACGGTCGTAAGTCAGCATTTTCCCGTGCCGTCGTAACTTTGGATGGTCCACCTAAAGCGTTGTGAGTTGAGGACCAGCTGCGCTTATTTTAAATCTGGGGGTCAGTTAAGCTGTGTGGGGATCGGCCTGAGAACCAACCGCCTGTGCTAAAAGGTAACCCTTCAATGATTTAATAGTTAGCAATATTACCATTAAATTATCTGTGTTCTGTGTTTGTCGTCCGCCCATTTTCCAAACAGCCTTTGTGTAGCCTTTGTGTAGCTCTTATCTTGTGTAGCCCACAAAAGTCCAGTGCGACCTTCGCTTCAGCACAACGCCGAAATAGGCGGGTTTCAGAAACGAAATTGGATGCTTTGAGCAGCCCCAGTGTCTTTTTTTTTCCTTCTTCCTTTTTTTTTATCTGTCTCGTGCACGCTTTCTGATCAGACAAAACAGGTTTCGGCTTATGGCGCATTTTCCAAAAAAAAATAATAATAATGACTTAAGACAGCATTTTGCATAGCAGAGAAAGATGGCTGTATATTTCTCCCCGCGGAGGCTGTTTACTTCTTTCCAGGTTGTTAGTTTATATTGCAGGGAACGTATTTCAGCTTGTTTTGCTGCTCCAGGATATAATTTCGGATGGGAAGTTACCCTGGGTTCCACTTAATGGAGATCAGCCATATAGGATTGCTAGAAAAAAATATGCAATTTTTTTTGGTAACGGGGGCTATTACATGATGCAGAGCTACCTGAAGCATACTAGGTTAGCAATTATTCGATATTGTCCCCCCTCCTCCCTATATAATAACAGTTTTCACTCCCGGCCCATGGATTTATGCTGTGGGGGCTCAGAATTCAAATTATAGGGAGAAACACGTGTGCACGTAAGCTGAAATGTAATAGTCAAAGGGGAATGGATGTGCGTTGTAGGGTAGCTTTCATAATTGGTACTTATTGCAAGCCGTTTATTTACAAGGCAGCCCTTGACTTACATTCATCAGTTTAATGGCCGTTCAAAGTTACAACGGCACTGAAGAAAAGTGACCTGTGACTGTTTTTCACACTTATGACCATTGCAGCATCCTCCTGGTTTATGTGATCAAAAAGAGAGAAGCAACCTAGAATTAAGGAGAAACTTCCTGACAGTGAGGACAGTTAGCCAGTGGAACAGCTTGCCACCAGAAATCATGGGCGCTCCATCACTGGAGATTTTTGAGAAGAGACTAGAGTCTAGACAGTCACCTGTCAGAGATGGTTTAGGTTCTCCTGCTTAAGCAGGGGGCTGGACTGGAAGACCTCCAAGGTCCCTTGCAGTTCTATTCTATTCTATTCTATTCTATTCTATTCTATTCTATTCTATTCTATTCTATTCTATTCTATTCTATTCTATTCTATTCTATTCTATTCTATTCTATTCTATTCTATTCTATTCTATTCTATTCTATTCTATTCTATTCCTGTATATTTTCTATTCTATTCTATTCCTGTATATTTTCTATTCTATTCTATTCTATTCTATTCTATTCTATTCTATTCTATTCTATTCTATTCTATTCTATTCTATTCTATTCTATTCTATTCTATTCTATTCTATTCTATTCTATTCTATTCTATTCTATTCTATTCTATTCTATTCTACATTCTCTTCCCTATTCTATTCTGTTCTGTTCTGTTCTGTTTTATTCTGCATTCTCTCTTCTCTTCTCTTCTCTTCTCTTCTCTTCTCTTCTCTTCTCTTCTCTTCTCTTCTCTTCTCTTCTCTTCTCTTCTCTTCTCTTCTCTTCTCTTCTCTTCTCCATTCTCTTCCCTATTCTATTCTGTTCTGTTCTATTCTATTTTATTCTGTATTCTCTTCCCTATTCTATTCTGTTCTGTTCTAGTCTGTTTTATTCTGCATATTCTATTCTATTCTATTCTATTCTATTCTATTCTATTCTATTCTATTCTATTCTATTCTATTCTATTCTATTCTATTCTATTCTATTCTATTCTATTCTATTCTATTCCATTCCATTCCATTCCATTCCATTCCATTCCATTCCATTCCATTCACACTTGGCAACTGGCATGTACTTAGGACAGTTGCAGCGTCCTGGGGGTGGTGTCACGTGATCCTCTTTGGCGACCTTCTGACAAGCAAAGTCCACGGGGGAAGCCAGATTCACTTAACAACCGTGTTACTAACTTAACAACCGCAGTGATTCACTTAATAAACTGTGCCACGAAAAGTTGTAAAATGGAGCCAAACTCACTTAGCAACCCAAATCTTGGGCTAATTCTGGTCGTAAGTATCTGTTCTTTTTTTCTCCCCCCCCCCCCCCCCCAGCGTTGCAAGTCTTCAGACTTTTCTTTAAAGGTTTTAGCTGGCCTTGCTCAAAGGTGCTTCCCGGTGAGAAGGCAGTAAATTCTTCCCTGCCAGATTGTTAGTGGGAGGTAAAGCTAAAAGCTTCTAATAAAAGTAGATTAAAGCAGACTCTCCTTTCACATTCCTTTCTTCCTCATTGGTCAAACAGCTATTAGGGCCAGGCTAAGATAAAGGTTCCGTTCTATTATCAAAATAAGCCGATTGCATTTTTTTTTCTTTCTCTCCCATGCTTTCATTTGAGTTTGTTCCTTTGGAAAAGGAGACTCCCGTAGTTTTCTTCTTTCTTATCTGCAAATAGGAGTTAGAAGGTCCCATTGACTCAGGCTGGGAATGGGTGGCCGTCAGCCCGTCCCTGTTTTCCAATCTGAGCTCCTTTACTGGGAGAATAAGAGAAACAACGTGCGTTCCTGATCTCCTTGGAGGAAAATAATAATAATAATAATACAATATTAACCTGAATAGTCCAAAGGAGTTTAAAACTTGCCTCCAGAAGTTGTGGATGCTCCAACACTGGAAAGTTTTGAAGAAGAGGCTGGACAGCCATTTTTGTCCAGAACGATAGAGGCTCTCCTGCCTGAGCAGGGGGTTGGACTAGATGGCCTCCAAGGTCCCTTTTCCAGCTCTGTCATTCTGTCCCCTTATTCGGGAGCTAAATCCCTTAGCCAGAGGTATATCTGAAGGCCCATTTCTGAAAGGACGTTTTACAAATGGCTCCGAACGATCAAAAACGGCCTAGAAAGGTAAAAAAGCATCATCTTATTATATCTTGGTTATTTACAGATCTTGTATTTAGCATAAAATAAGAGAGGGGGCAACAAATTATTTTAATTTATTTCAAATTTTTATTTTTAATTTACTGTACAGAGACCTTTAAGTTTTGTTGTTAGCCGCCCTGAGTCCCTCGGGAGATAGGGCGGGATATAAATCCAATAAATAAATAAATAAATAAATAAATAAATAAATAAATAAATAAATAATGATTTATTGCCTTGGCCTTTGCATGGGTGTTCCCTCTGAGGAGGTCGGCTCTCTTTAGATGCCCTGTGGCAGGGTTAGGCCACCTTGGCCCTTTTATGACTCGTGGACTTCAACTCCCAGAATTCTTCAGCCAGCATGGCTCAGCTTGGAAACCTCTCCCTTTCCCCTCAGCATGGCTGGCTCAGGAATTCTGGGAGTTGAAGTCCACGAGTCATAAAAGAGCCCAGGTTGCTTACTCCTGCCCTGTGGTGAAGGCCTTTTGCACCGAGCGAAAAATGTGAAGGCTCTTGATAATGTTGCCTCTACAAGCGGTCCTCAACTGACAACCACAACGGAATCCAAGATTTCCGTTGCTAAGCGAGACGGCTGTCAAGTGAGTTTTGCCCTCTTTTTAACGACCTTCCCGGCAAAGGGGTTGTTAAGCAAATCTCTGCAGCGGCGAAGTTGCTAACGCGGTCGTTAAGTGGATTTGGCTTACTCCCCTTGACTTAGCTTGTCAGAAGGGGATCGCGTGACCCCCCACCCCCACTCAGGACACTGCAACAGTTATAAGTGCTCTCCTTGCAGAGAGCTGGTCATTTGCCTCCTTGTAGAGAGTCATTATAGGGATGCAGTGGCTCAGTGGGTTAGGACGCTGAGCTTGTCGATCAGAAGGTCGGCAGTTTGGCGGGTCGAATCCCGAGTTCTGCATAACAGAGTGAGCACCTGTTCCTCGTCCCAGCTTCTGCCAACCTAGCAGTTCGAAAGCACGTAAAAATGCAAGTAGAAAAATAGGGACCGCTACGGTGGGAAGGTAGCAGCGTTCCGTGCGCCTTTGGCGTCTAGTCATGCTGGCCACATGACCACGGAGACATCCTCGGACAAGCGCTGGCTCTTCGGCTTTGAAACGGAGATGAGCACCGGCCCCTGGAGTCAGAAACGAGTAGCACATGTGTGCAGGGGAACCTTTACCTTTACCTTAGAGTGTCATTGAGGCCACTTGGGAGTTTATCTCTGTCCTTAGTATCACCTGAGGAGTGAAGACAAACCCTGAGGACACAGGTACACCTCCAAGTGGCCTCAACGACCCTCTAAAAGGAGGCAAATGACCAGCTGTCTTGAAGGAGTATAAATCCTCCTGTTCCCCCACCATCCAGTCAGAGCTGAAGAAGCCTCTGGGATGGGAAGCGAAACATCTTCAAAGAAAAACAAAAGGTGGTCCAGTTGCCTCCTGAAAAAGCACCTTTGGGACATGACAAGAACTTCATTATGGTGATTACCTTTACAGCTGTACTAATGAGGTAGGCCAGTTCTGTTATATTCGAGAAAGAACATTTTGCATCAAGCCATCTTGGCGATTAATTGCCATTGTAGATATTTAACTAGTGTTTTTCCAGTTCCATTTTCTTATTCTGGCTCAGTTCGTTTTTTGGAGAGCTACTACTACTACTACTACTACTACTACTACTACTACTAATAATAATAATAAATAATAATAATAATAATAATAATAATAATAATAATAATAATAATAATAATAATAATAATAATAATAATAATAATAATAATAATAATAATAATAATTTAATTTCTATACCGCCCTTCTCCCTAAGGACTCAGGGCGGTGTACAGGGCAATATAATAAAATATAACATATAAAAGTTAAAAAAGATATTAAATATTACAGCCCAATTCAATACGTTAATACAATAACATTAAAATACCCCTAAACCCATCAGACCAGTGATGAATGTTTTAAGTACCTGGCATTCTCTGACATTAAACTGATGTTTTCTTCATTCCTTTTTTGTAAACTAGTTTAGAATGGAAATGGGAATGGGAATAAGAACAGAACAGAACAGAATAGAATAGCAGAGTTGGAAGGGACCATGGAGGTCTTCTAGTCCAACCCCCTGCCCAGGCAGGAAACCCTATACCATTTCAGACAAATGGCTGTCCAGTCTCTTCTTCAAAACTTCCAGTGTTGGATCATTCACCACTTCTGGAGGCAAGGAGTTCCACCGATTAATTGTTCTCACCGTCAGGAAATTTCTCCTTGGTTCCAGGTTGCTTCTCTGCTTGATTATTTTCCATCTGTTGCTTCTTGTCCTGCCTTCAGGGGCTTTGGAGAATAGGTTGAAACCCCCCCCTCCTCTTTGGGGCAACCCCTCAAATATTAAAACACTGCTATCATGTCCCCCCCTCGCGCTTCTCTTCCTTAAACTGGACATACCCAATTCCAGCAACCGTTCCTTATATGTTTTAGCCTCCAGTCCCCTAAGGATGTTTGTTGTTCTTCTCTGCACAATTCTGTGTCAAATATTCCTGTTTTTCAACCATCCTTTAAAAGAGTGATGTGTTGACTGTTGTGAGCTGCCTAGACCCAGCTTATGAGGCATCCCATGAGATAAAACCAAATAAGTCCTGTAAATAAAATTAACAGAACATAACAACACAACTAGCTTAGCCCTGGAATTTCTTTCCAAGTGGTTAAGCAGCCTTGCGAGTTAGAGGATGGATAAGGATAAGGATAAACTGCTACAGCTCAATTTTTGCAATGTTTATAAGAAATATAGACAAGGGAAAGTGAGTGAATGAATATGCTCATTTTTTTAAAAAAAAAGGACCAATGGATAGAGTGAAATAAGTGGAATTTAAAAGTTTCAAAAGAGTTGTATATGGAATAGGTATAATGACTTATATTCCATGTTCAGTTTTAAAACTTTCAGCTCTTTTGAAACTTTTTAAAGCATAGCTTGAGTGTTTTCATTGCTAAGTAAGACAAGAGTCCAAAATAGATAAACTCAGAATTGTTCAAATGAAAATATTCCGAGCATGGCTTTTGCTTGGAAAATTGTTTACAACAATTCTGGATAAATGAACTGAGCTACCCGCCGGTTTCAAAATCTTGGAAGCATATGCATGTCAGATTTGTGCATATACAGAAGTCGTGAAAATGGTCACCTGCAACCTTATGGCCATAATTAATTTACGCTCAAAATATAATTAATATTTGACACAGTCGTGAGAAAGTTGCCCAGTTTTAGCTGTGATTGGTTTAGTCCTACGGATTTTCCTTCTGCAGCTTTGGAATTTCTATCTTTGCTTGAGTTGAATCTCGGCCCACATTGCTACTAATTTAATCATTTTACGAGCTCAATTTAGATATTGTTTAGAGAACTCTACAAATATTTTGGATGTGCTTTGTGTGGTCTGCTTGCTTTTGAGGAGGAATATTATCTAAACAAAGGTGGTGTGTTGTTTTTTTTAAAGTCCCATGAAAATTTGGGATCGTCGTCAAAGAATTTATTTGCCTCAAATCCACTTTCTTTTGAAATAACAGAGCGATTTGCTTTGGCGTGCCAGCTGAAATTATTCCAGAATATTTTTCTGGAATGACACATGGCGTTTGATGTACGCTTGCAATCACACTCTACTGTGTGTATAGTCTGTAAAAGAATCTAGGTTGGTAAAAAGAGTGACATGATAGCAGGCTCCCAATTTCTCAGGGGCTGCCCCAAAGAAGAGGGAGTCAAGCTATTCTCCAAAGCACCTGAAAGCAGGACAAGAAGCAACGGATGGAAACTAATCAAGGAGAGAAGCAACCTAGAACTAAGGAGAAACTTCCTGACAGTTAGAACAATTAACCAGAGGAACTCCTTGCCTCCAGAAATTGTGAATGCTCCAACACTGGAAGTTTTTAAGAAGAGACTGGACCGCCATTTGTCTGAAATGATATAGAATTTCCTGCCTGAGCAGGGGGTTGGACTAGATGACCTCCAAGGTCTATTGTTGTTGTTGTTGTTGTTGTTGTTATTGTTATTGTTATTATTGTTATTATTATTATTATTATTATTGTTATTGTTATTATTATTATTGTTGTTGTTGTTGTTGTTGTTGTTATTATTATTATTATTATTATTATTATTATTATTATTATTATTATTATTATTATTATTATTATTAGATAGGGCTTCGGGCATCATTTCCTCCTTAAGGACGTTTTACTGTCTCTGTAATTTCAGGTCCTACTTAAGACTCTGAGCGATTTCAGAGTTAATGAGCTCCGTTGCAGGCGAGTCCTCAACTAACAACACTTCATCTAGTGACCGTGCGAAGTTACCATGCTCACTAAATGAACAAAAAAATAAAATAAAAGTGGAACTTGTGACCATTTTTCAGGATCTCCTGGAAGTTGTGTGATTTACATTGGGACGCTTGGCAACCGACTCACATTTGTGATGGTTGTGGTGTCTCCCGGGGTGTGTGTGTGTGTGTCACGCGATCCCCTTTTGTGACCTTCTGAGCAGCCAAGTCGGGGGTGGGGGGCAGCCAGATTCACTTCATGACCGGGTTACTAATTTAACAGCTGGGGTGATTCACAGTTGTGGGAAGAAAGGACGTAAAATATGAGAAAGTTCACTTAACAGAAAGTTGTGGTCATAAGGCGAGGACTAGCTTTCCTTTAGAGGCTCTGTGGTGTGTACTGTCTGTAAGGGAGAGCTTTGGTTGGTGAGAACATAGGATGACATTATCTTCTGGCATCTTGTGGCATCTTTTTTTTTTTTGCCGGCTCCAAAGATGGCGGACGTGCTGGGGAGAGCTCCGTAGCCCCCAGTGGTAAGGCGTCCCCCCAGGAGCCCCCCAGGGATGTCATCTGACCCCTGGGGTGGGGTCAGAAGTTTGGGCAGATGAGCTGGGCAATTGTGCCGCCCGCTGCCTCCCGAATCAGCTGTAGGGGCGCCGGGACATCTCCGCCCCGCCGCCTGGGCCGTTGGCGGCCGTTGTAAATGGGGCCAACGCCTCCGCCCTGCCTCAACCGCTTGATCTACTGCCGGGCGAGGGCGGCGTCTCCGCAGATCAGCTGTGCGGCGGAGGCGCCGACAACGAGGACAACATCGGCGGCGACAGCTCTCCAGCCCCCAGTCGGATCATCTCTCCCAGGAGCCTAACAGCGATGGTGGCAGTGGCGGCGAGGTGTCTCCGGCCCGCCCCCTAAGCCACTACAGCCATTGCAGCCATCCGAGAGGGGCCGGCAGCTCTGCTCTGCCCCGGCCCCCTGATCGACTCCGGGCAACGGCGGCGTCTCCGAGCGATCAACGGAGGCGCCGCGGACCAGCTGGGTGGCGGAGGCAGCGGCATCGGCAACAACGGCGACGGTGAGAGCTTCGCGGGGCCCTAGTCGGACGTTTCCCCACGGGCCTGAACACCAGCGGAGGCAGTGGCGGTGTGGCGCCTCCGACCCGCTCCTGAGCCGCTGCAGCTGCTGCAGTCATCTGGAGTGAGGCCGGCGTCTCCGCCCTTCCTCGGCTCCCTGATATGCCCCCGGGCAACGGCGGCGTCTCCGAAGATCAAGAAAGGCGCCGCGGATCAGCTGGATCAGCTGGGTGGCGGAAGTGGCAGCCGTTGCAGCTACCCTGAGCAGGACCGGAGTCGCTGCTCTGCCTCGGCCTCCTGGCCTGCTCCTAAATAGCGGCGGCGTCTCCATGGGATCAAGGAGACGTCGCAGACCGGCTATGCGGGCCCGATCGACCACCTCCGAGGGGCCTTTGACAGCGGCGCTAGCAGCAACGGCCTGGCGTCTCCGGCCCACCCCCTGAACCGCTGCAGCCGTCTTGAGTGAGGGCCAGCGCCTCGTCCTTCCTCGACCACCTTGACCTAGCCCTAGGCGGCGGCACTTCCGATCTACACCAAGCAGACGCCGCGGACCAGCGGATCAGGGGAGCAGCTATGCAATGGAGCAGCAGCGAAAGCGTCATCAGCGAAAGCTTCTCCAGACCCCGGTCGACCACCTTTGCCAAGAACCCTCGACGGCAGCACTACTAGACGCGGCGTGGCGTCTCCGGCCCGCACCCTGGGTGCCGACGATGTCTCCATGCCGATCTTCAACCAAAAGATGCCACGATGCAGCTGATCAGTGGAGACAGCGGCGACTGGACCACCGAGGCCATCATCATCTTGCCTCTACCAACTCTCAACCCCCCTGCCCACCCTCGCCCCACAGGACATGATGGGCCTGGGTGCAAGCCACGGTGGCAGAGTGGCTTGACCTTACACCTGCAGCCCCATAGAGGTGAGAGCTCTATGGGGTATGCTTCACCCAGAGTGGGTCCTGGACCACCCCCGGAAACAGAGTCACAACCCATCGTGAGAGGATGGGGAGTGGCCTGCTTCTGGGGTTCACCCAGCCAAGTGGCAGTGGCTGGGTGACGGTCCAGATACCCACCTACCCAACTCGACCCTCCTTCCAATTCTCCACCCAGGGGACCGCCTTCCCCCCAAAAAAAACCCTGTGACTCTATGCTTCTCCAATATTCGAGCACAGACCTACACGCCCTCAGGAGTTCCCCCCTCTCCTGGGTGCGTCCCGCCTACAATACATTGAATCTCGATGACGGGCCCACCCATTGGGCCTCTGAGAGATGGCCAGGCAGGGTCAGAGGCCTCCAGCACAAGTCCAACAAGAGGCCCCTGGTTAAGTTCCTAGCTAAGTTCTTTGTCGGGTTAGGGAGGGGGGCGGGAAAAGACTATGGTTCGGCGAAGGGGGGCCTTCCAACTACCATAGCGCAGGCCAGGCCTACGACCGTTCACGAAGGTGAAGAACGAGGACCAGTCGCCGACAAAGCCCAGTGGCGAGCTGACGAACAGCCAATTCCCAGGATGGTGGGGAACGGCAGAAGGTGCACAAGCAGAGGGCCGTATCGTCACCGGGAGAGTCATCTCCGCTCTGTACAAGCGGTGAGACGCTCCGACCCTCTGTACTTCCCCCGAGGACCCGGGAGCGAAGGTGTGCAGCCTCCTATGCTCAGGCTGGTCTACCTAAATGCCAGGTCCGTAGCTAACAAGGCTCACCTTGTTCGTGACCTAGTGGAGAGTGAGCATGCGGACCTGGCTTGCATCACGGAAACCTGGCTGGGCCCAGAGGGTGGTGTCCCTCTGGTTGACCTCTGCCCGCCAGGTTTCCAGGTGCTGCACCAGCCTCGGGCCCATGGGAGGGGCGGAGGAGTGGCAGTAATCATCAGGGAGACCCTTAGCCCGCGAGAGACCACCGTCCCTCAGATAGCCGGGTGTGAGTCTCTCCTTCTGAGATACGGCCCAGGGGCGCAGTTGGGCCTGCTGCTGGCGTACCTACCACCTAATCGTGCAGCGGCAGCCCTGCCCAAGCTACTCGATGTCCTCTCAGGGTTGGTGGTTGAATTCCCAAAACTCATGGTCTTGGGCGACTTTAACCTACCGTCCCTGGGAGGATCGTCCGAACTAGCTCAGGAGTTCATGGCTTCCATGGCGGCCATGGACCTGTTGCAAATAATTTCTGGACCGACTCATGAGGGAGGCCACACCCCCGACTTGGTGTTCTTGTCTGGACGGTGGCGTGATGATATCGGTGGGGGCGCCACGACCGTTACGCCCCTGTCATGGACCGATCATCACCTCCTACGGCTAGACTTCCCCTTTGCCACCCCCCGCCGTGGGTGCACGGTGCCAACCAGATGGTACCGCCCTAGGCGCCTAATGGACCCTGATAGGTTCCAGGTAGCGCTTGGGAACCCACATGCACTCCCTGCTCACAGCTCGGCGGACGCCTTAGTGGAAGCCTGGGAAAGGGCAGCCACGGAGGCTCTGGACCGAGTTGTACCCCTGCGGCCCCTGACCCGGCGCAGATCCCAGCGAGCCCCATGGTTCACCGCGAAGCTCCGGGAGATGAAGCGTCGGAGACGGGGCCTAGAGAGCCGTTGGAGATCCAGTCGATCCGAATCCGACCGATTGCGACTAAGAATCCTCACCAGGTCTTATCTCGCAGCGATAAGGGTGGCGAAATCCAACTACTTTTCCACCCTCATCGCGTCCGCAGATAATCGCCCGGCTGCCTTGTTCAGAGTGACTCGCTCCCTACTGAACCAAGAGGTGAGGGAGGAACCCTTACAGGGTTGAGCCGAGGAATTCGGTCAATATCTGTTGGATAAAATCGCTCGGATTCGAACCAGCCTGGACTCCAACTGGGCAGAGTTGGAGGAACAGGACATGGACAGTCTTGTCGACGTCATCTGGGAGGAATTTGATCCTGTGACTCCGAAGGAAGTGGACAGGATTATGAGGAGGTTGAGCTCCTCCACATGCTTACTGGACCCATGCCCTTCCTGGCTGGCTTATGCAGCTCGAGAGGGGACACGAGGCTGGTTTCTGGCGGTCATCTCTGCTTCTCTGAGTGAGGGTCACTTCCCCACCGCCTTGAAGGAGGCGGTGGTGAGACCTCTCCTCAAGAAGCCCACCTTGGACCCAACCTCATTGAATAACTTTCGTCCAGTCTCCAACCTTCGCTTCCTTGCGAAGGTTGTTGAGAGCGTGGTGGCGCATCAACTTCCTCAGGTCCTGGATGAAGCGGTTTATCTAGACCCGTGCCAATCGGGCTTCAGGCCGGGCTACAGCACGGAGATGGCATTGGTCGCTCTGATGAATGATCTCTGGAGAGCCCGGGACAGGGGCCATTCCTCTGTCCTAGTCTTATTAGACCTTTCGGCGGCTTTCGATACCATCGACCATGGTATCTTGCTGCGGCGCCTCAGGGGACTGGGAGTGGGAGGCACGGTTCTGCGTTGGTTCTCCTCCTTTCTCCAGGGTCGCTCGCAGTCGGTGCTGGCAGGGGGACAGAGGTCGACCCCGAGGCCTCTCGTTTGCGGAGTCCCTCAGGGGTCGGTCCTCTCGCCTCTCCTGTTCAACATCTACATGAAACCGCTGGGTGAGATCATTCGTGGTTTTGGAGTAGGGTACCATCAGTATGCTGATGACACCCAGCTTTTCATCTCAACTCCAAACAGCATCAGTGATGCCCTCGACGTGATGTCCCGCTGCCTGAAAGCGGTCCGGGAATGGATGGGGAGGAACAGGCTTCAACTCAACCCGGACAAGACTGAATGGCTGTACGTACCGGCAAGCCAGGATACTCAGATCATTCCATCCCTTAACATCGGGGATGAGTTATTACCCCCTGTTGATAGGGCCCGCAACCTGGGTGTCCTCCTAGACTCGCAGCTATCCCTGGAAGATCACATAGGAGCTGTGACCAAGGGGGCCTTCTCCCGGGTTCGACTAGTGCGCCAATTACGACCTTATCTGGACCTGGATGCCTTACGTACAGTCACCCATGCACTTGTGACCTCTCGCCTAGACTACTGTAACGCTCTCTACATGGGGCTGCCCTTGAGAGCCACTCGGAAGCTTCAACTGGTGCAAAGTGCAGCTGCACGGACACTTTTGGGGGCCTCCTGATACTCCCACATTACACCTCTCCTCCGTGAGCTGCACTGGCTTCCGGTTGCCTTCTGAGTGAAATTCAAGGTGCTAACGATGACATACAAAACCCTGCATGGCATGGGTCCGGACTACCTACGGGAGCACCTTCTGCCAACGTCAACACCCCTCCGTCCTGTGCGCTCCCACAGAGAGGGCCTCCTCAGGGTGCCACCGCTCAAGGAATGTCGGCTGGTGGCCCCCAGGGGGAGGGCATTCTCAGTGGGTGCGCCAGCCCTCTGGAACTGCTTGCCTACCGAAATCCAGATGGCCCCCGACCTCCGCACCTTCCGGCGCGATTTAAAAACTTACCTGTTCCAGCAGTCCGGCCTGGCCTGATAGCTCTTGGGGTCTCAGTTGTTTTTACTATTGTTTTTCACTATTGTTCAATCTGTATACCTACCTTACTCTGTACACCGCCCCGAGTCCCTCGGGAGAAGGGCGGTATATAAGAACAAATAAATAAATAAATAAATGAATAAATCTTCTTCTTCTAAAGGAAGTTAAACTGTGAAGTGGTACAGGGTTTCCCTGCCTGAGCAGGGGGTTGGACTAGAAGACCTCTAAAGTCCCTTCCAACTCTGTTATTCTGTTCTGTTCTATTCTATTCTATTCCTTCCTATTTCTATTTCTATTCTAATCCCTTTCCCTTTCCCATTCCCATTCCCATTCCCATTATCCTATCCTATCCTATCCTATCCTATCCTATCCTATCCTATCCTATCCTATCCTATCCTATCCTATATTCTATTCTATTCTATTCTATTCTATTCTATTCTATTCTATTCTATTCTATTCTATTCTATTCTATTCTATTCTATTCTATTCTATTCTATTCTATTCTATTCTATATTCTGTCCTGTCCTGTCCTGTCCTGTGCTACGCTACGCTACGCTACACTACACTACACTACACTACACTACACTATATACTATACTATACTATACTATACTATACTATACTATACTATACTATACTATACTATACTATACTATACTATACTATACTATACTATACTAGACTATATACTATACTATACTATCCTTTCTCTACTCTGTTCTGTTCTGTCTCTATCTTTATGTAATTTTAGGTTCTGCTTGGACTTCCAATGATTTTTAATTTAATTAGCTCCATTACTTATGGCTTTGAGGTATTCCCTACTCAGTGGAGTTACTGTATTTTTGAACTACGCGTCACTTAGGGGACTAGTTTGTACTAGAAGTTGATTCCTGCCTTCTTTGAGTTCGGATCTCATGTCTCTAACTTGGGAGAAGACACAAGCTTGCTAATTATTTCTGGGTGGTGTTCTATCCAGCCATTAACCGAAATTCAACCCTGTGTGTCTTCTTAAGAGCAGGTATAGTTTCCCGAGGGTTAAGAACTCCTAGGACTTTATTTCTATATGTAAGCCCAATGAAGTTTCTTAGTGGTTTCTAAAAAAAAAGAAAAATACTTCAAATCAGGATGCTTCTAATTCAGAAAACAAATATCTTATTGTGTGCCTCTGTTGTTTGCATCATATATTAGCCTCGATATTGGCACATAATTCAGCAACAGATTAAAGTATGAGAAGATCCAGTACAGACTGAACTGTGGCTCAGATGTGTCTGAATGTGTGTACAGACACAGAGGGGGGGAGAGAGGGAGAGAGAGAAAGAGAGAGGGAGAGAGAGGGAGAGAGAAAGAAAGAGGGGGAGAGGGAGGGGGGAGAGAGAAAAGGAGAGGGAGAGAGAGAAAGGGAGAGAGAGAGAAAGAAAGGAAGAAAGGGTGAGATGGAGGAGAGGGAGAGAAAGGGGGAGAGGGAGGGAGAGAGAGGGAGAGAGAGAAAGAGGGAGAGGGAGACAGAGAAAGGGAGAGGGGGAGAGAGGGAGGGAGAGGAGGAGAGGGAGGGGGAGAGAGAGAAACAAAGTGGGAGAGGGAGGGAGAGGGAGAGAGAAAGGGGGAGAGGGAGGGACAGAAAGAGGGAGAGGGAGAGAGAAAGGGAGGGAGAGAGAGGGGGAAGGAGAGAGGAGGAGAGGGAGGGAGAGGAAGAGAAAGAAAGGAAGAAAGAGTGGGAGACTGGGAGAGGGAGAAAGAAAGGGGGAGAGGGAGAGAGGGGGAGAGAGAGGAGAGGAGAAAGAGGGAGAGGAGAGAGAGAGAGAGAGAGAGAGAGAGAGAGAGAGAGAGAGAGAGAGAGAGAGAGAGAGAATGAATGTCATGGAGTTTGTACATGTTAGCAAAAATAGGAAACTTAGTTTGCTGATCTGCAATAAAGATCCGTCTGGGAAATTGTATTTTTTTTAAAACACCCAGCTACTCCCAGCGGGACTTTCTTCTGAGTAACTTTAGTAGGAAAACTACTCCTTGACTTTTGTAAGACAATTAACCTCTCACAGTAGCTGTGACCATTGCAGTGGCCAGGGGCTGTTGGGGGACGATGGACCGGCTGCCTAATCAATGGAAAATATCAATTTTTGTAAAAAAAAAAAAAAAAAAGAGTCGTCGTCTCCACGGGAAAGAGCTTGGAAACTACAATTGCAGAATCAGACTCTTAAAAACTTCCTTTATATGCTCTGCGTGACTTCCCTTTTAAGATGAGCGTTGCAGAAAAAACCAAAAACCAAAAAAAGGAAGTTAAGTAAAATAATCGCCTCTTCGTACACTAAACATTACAAATAACAAGCAGAA
>NC_138206.1:120309885-120327385 GCF_964194415.1 Vipera berus | reverse complement strand
GCCCGAGAGTGCGGAGGATGATGACCCACAGCTGGCCCTGTTCAAGGACGCCCGACGCAGGAGGCAGACGAGCAGGGACAAACAAAGAAAGACTATGGGACTCCTCGGGAGGAGGCACAGGGAGACCACGCCCTGAGCTCTCTATAAAAGAAGTGTTTGGGGAGGGGCTGGTTGCTGAAAGCAACTTTTCCGCTTGAGAAGACAAGCTCTTGTGTTTTTGTTAACTGCGTAATTAAATCTTGGCAGAAGCCTTTTAGCCTTGGACGCTTTCCAGACTCTTCTCTTAATTAGGGGTTGCGAGAAGAGGGCTGGTTCAGAACACCAGCCGTGTGCTGCAGCTGCCAAAAAAGCCAACACAGTTCTAGGCTGCATTAACAGAGGGATAGAATCAAGATGACCTGAGGTGTTAATACCACTTTACAAGGCCTTGGTCAGGCCACACTTGGAATATGTCATCCAGTTTTGGTCACCACGATGTCAAAAAGATGTGGAGACTAGAAAGAGTACAGAGAAGAGCAACAAAGATGATCAGGGGACTGGAGGCTAAAACATATCAGGAACGGTTGCTGGAATTGGGGATGTCTAGTTTAATGAAGAGAAGGACGAGGGGGGACATGACAGCAGTCTTCCAGTATCTCGGGGGCTGCCCCAAAGAAGAGGGAGTCAAGCTGTTCTCCAAAGCCCCTGAAGGCAGGACAAGAAGCAACGGATGGAAACTAGTCAAGGAGAGAAGCAACTAGAACTAAGGAGAAACTTCCTGACAGTTAGAACAATTAACCAGTGGAACAACCTGCCTCCAGAAGCTGTGAATGCTCCAACATTGGAGGTTTTTAAGAAGAGATTGGTCAAACATTTCTCTGAAATGGTGTAGGGTTTCCTGCCTGAGCAGGGGGTTTGACTAGATGACCTCCAAGGTCCCTTCCAACTTTATTATTATTATTTCTTTTCTAATTAAAGTGTCTCTATTTCCAACATACGGCAGAGTCTTCATAATAGACAACTCTCGATTCTGTTTCTTAAAAACCAACCAAGCGTGCCACCTGGTAGAGATCCAGGGAGGTACAAGCAAGAACATCAGAGGAACAAATACACTGGCTTTACTCAGCTTCTCATCTTCTCGGTGTTGGAGTAACTGCTGGAAGTAGAGTCAGATCTATGGCTTTCCCAGTAGTAAATGTACAGCCGTGAGAATTGGAATGCTGGGCGCCGAAGAATGGAGGCTTTCAAATTCTGGTGCTGGAGAAGACTCTTGAAGGTCCCCTGGGCTGCAAGGAGGTCCAGTTGGTCCTCCAACCCTGACCGTCCTTCGGAAGAACGGAGACCGAAGCTGAAGCTCAAGTACTTTGGCCGCCAGATGAGAAGAGAGGAACTTTTGGAGAAGACCGATGTCGAGAAAGACGGAAGGCCGAAGGAGAAGGAGGACGGCAGAGGAGGAGATGGTTAGATGGTGTCCTTGATGCGACGAACATGAATTTGGGCAAACTCCAGGAAACAGGGGAGGCTGGGCATGCTGTGGTCCATGGGGTTGTGTAGAGTCAGGCATGGCCCAGCAACTGAACCACAACCGTGTATGGCTGAGAGAGCTGGACCACGAGGAAGGCTGAGCGCCGAAGAATGGAGGCTTTTGAACTGTGGTCTTGGAGAAAACTCTTTTTAATTTAATTAATTTAATTTTTTTTTTTAATTTAATAATATTTATATACCGCCCTTCTCCCTGAGGACTCAGGGCGGTTCACAGGGCAGAATAAAATACTAAATACAAACGTTAAAACAAGATTAAATAATTGCCCATATTAAAACAGTTGGAATCAAGTTCTAAAACACCAAGTTAAAATTAAAACACAAGACTAAAAACCCCACCAATCCCCATCAGGCTAGGCCGGCTTGAACAAACAGAAACGTCTTGAGATCGCGACGAAAGGAGCGAAGATCGGGTGCCATCCGGAGCTCTACCGGTAGCTGATTCCACAGCTCCGGAGCGCCCACAGAGAAGGATCTCCCCCTGGGGACCACCAATCGACATTCTCTGATCGGTGGCACCCTGAGGAGGCCCTCTCTGTGGGAACGCACAGGGCGCAGGGAGCTTGATGCCGGCAGCAGATGTTCCCTAAGGTACTCCGGCCCCATGCCATGAAGGGCTTTAAACACTGTTACCAGTACCTTGAATCTCACCCGGAAGACAACTGGCAACCAATGCAGCTCACGGAGCAGCGGTGTAACGTGGGAGTATCGGGAGACTCCCAACACAACTCTCGCGGCTGCATTCTGTACCAGTTGGAGCTTCCGGGTGGTCCTCAAGGGCAGCCCCATGTAGAGAGCGTTGCAGTAGTCTAGACGAGAGGACACGAGCGCATGAGTGACCGTGCACAAATCATCCCGGCTAAGATAGGGCCGCAACTGGCGCACCAGGCGAACCTGGGCGAAGGCCCCCCTAGTCACAGCTCCTATATGGTCTTCCAGGGTGAGCCGTGAATCTAGGAGGACTCCCAAGTTGCGAGCCCTATCTACGGGGGGTAATAGTTCACCCCCCATAGCCAAAGGTGGAACATCCGAATAAACCCGGGATGAAGGTATGCAGAGCCACTCAGTCTTGTCGGGGTTGAGCTGGAGTCTGTTCCTCCCCATCCAGACCCGAACCGCCTCCAGGCACCGGGACATCACGTTGAGGGCATCACTGGGGTGGTTTGGGGTCGAAAGGAAAAGTTGGGTATCATCAGCGTACTGATGATACCCAACTCCAAAGCCACGAATGATCTCACCCAGCGGTTTCATGTAGATGTTGAACAGGAGAGGCGAGAGGACCGACCCCTGAGGAACTCCACAAATGAGAGACCTCGCGGTCGACCTCTGCCCTCCTGCCAACACCGACTGCGAACGTCCCCGGAGATAGGAGGAGAACCACTGTAAAACTGTGCCTCCCACTCCCAATCCCCTGAGACGCCGCAGCAAGATACCATGGTCGATGGTATCGAAAGCCGCCGAGAGGTCTAATAGGACTAGAACAGAGGAATATCCCCTGTCCCGAGCCCTCCAGAGATCATTCACCAGCGCGACCAATGCCGTCTCCGTGCTGTGCCCGGGCCTGAAACCCGATTGGTACGGGTCTAGATAATCCGCTTCATCCAGGACCAGAGGGAGCTGATGCGCCACCACACTCTCAACAACCTTCGCAAGAAAGCGAAGGTTGGAGACAGGACGAAAGTTGTTTAATACAGCTGGGTCCAAGGCAGGCTTCTTGAGGAGAGGCCTCACCACCGCCTCTTTCAAGACGGCGGGGAAGCAACCCTCACTCAGAGAAGCCGATATAACTGCCTGGAACCAGCTGCGTGTCCTCTCCCGGGCTGCATAGACCAGCCAGGAAGGGCACGGGTCCAATAAACACGTGGTGGTGCTCAGCCTCCCCATGATCCTGTCCACTTCCTCCGGAGTCACAGAATCAAACTCCTCCCAGATGATATCGACAAGACCGCCAGTGTCCTGATCGTCAGACTCTGCCCAGTCGGAGTCCAGACCGGTCCGAATCCGAGCGATTTTGTCCGACAGATGTTGGTTAAACTCCTCGGCACGACCCTGCAAGGGATCCTCCCTCACCTCCTGATTTAGGAGGGAGCGAGTCACCCTAAACAGGGCGGCCGGGCGATTATCTGCGGACGCGATAAGGGTGGCGAAGTGGTTAGACCTCGCCTCCCTTATCGCAGCGAGATAAGACCTAATGTAGGCTCTTAGTCGCAATCGGTCGGATTCGGATCGGCTGGACCTCCAACCGCTCTCTAGGCCCCGTCTCCGACGCTTCATCTCCCGAAGCTCCGCAGAGAACCATGGAGCTCGACGGGATCTGCACCGGGTCAGGGGCCGCAAGGGTACAACTCGGTCAAGAGCCTCAGTGGCCATCCTTTCCCAGGCTTCCACTAAGGCATCTGCCGAGCTGTGAGCAAGGGAGGCAGGTGGGGACCCCAGCGCTGCCTGGAACCTCTGGGGATCCATTAAGCGTCTGGGGCGGTACCATTTAATTGGTTCCAAGCACCCACGGCGGGGGGTGGCAAAACGGAAGACCAGCCGCAGGAGATGATGATCGGTCCATGACAGGGGCATAATAATTGGGGAGCCCCCACCAAGATCATCTAACCACCGTCCAGATAAAAAAACTAGGTCAAGGGTGTGGCCTCCCTCATGAGTCGGTCCCGAAATTACTTGCGTCAGGTCCATGGCCGTCATGGAAGCCATGAACTCCCGAGCCAACTCAGATGATCCTCCCAGCGATGGTAGATTGAAGTCCCCCAAAACTATAAGTTTCGGGAACTCAACCACCAACCCAGAGAGGACATCGAGCAGCTCAGGCAGGGCTGCTGCTGCGTGACTAGGCGAAAGGTACACCAGCAGCAAGCCCAACTGCGCACCAGGGCCGCATCTCAAAAAGAGAGACTCACACCCGACTATCTGAGGAACAGTGGCCTCCCGCGGACACAAGGTCTCCCTCATAACAACAGCCACACCCCCACCCCTACCCTGAGCCCGAGGCCGGTGCAGCACCCGGAAATCTGGTGGGCAAAGGTCAACCAGAGGAATCCCGCCCTCTGGGCCCAACCAAGTCTCCGTGATGCAAGCCAGGTCCGCCTGCTCACCCTCGACCAGATCACGAACGAGAGGAGCCTTCTTAGAGACGGACCTGGCATTCAAATACACCAGCCGGAGCTCAGGGGGCTGCACACCCTCACTCCCGGGACCTTGGGGTAGAGCCAGAGGGTCGGAGTGCCTCACCGCTTGTAAGCAGCGGAGAGGCCTTCCCTGAGATCGATACGGCCCTCTGCTCCTACATCTGCTGCCATTCCCTGATGTCGTGGGAATAGGTAGCCCCACGACCAGCCCTGGAGCCCCGGAGGTGACCGACCCCCGCTCCTCCCCCCTGCGATCTCCATCGGCCCTAGCCAGAACAGCGGTAGTTGGATAGCCCCCCTTATCCAAACAACCAAAAGAACCCTCCCGCCTCCCTAACCCCCTAAAAAATTTTGAAAGAAAAATAATCAGGGGCCTCTTATTAGGTCTACGTCGAAGGCCCCTACCCGTGCCCAGCCAACTCTCAGGGTCCCAATAAATGGGCCCTTCCTCGAGGTTATAATCGGCTGGCAAGGCGGGTCGCACCCAGGAGAGGGGAGCACCCCTGAGGGCGCACAAGTCCGTGGAAGAATATTTAAAGGAAGGCATAAATAGCAGTCCGGATCGCAGGCAGTCCATAGATAATAGTCCATAAGGAGGATCTATTCAGAGAGGGAGTCCCAGGCCTCCGTCCAGCCGCTGCCACTCAGCTGGATAAACCCCCCGGGCAGGCCTGCCACCGTCCTCTCACTACGGCCACAGAGCCAGTTCTCGGGGGGGATGGAAGTCTGGAGCAACCGCACTGGGTATGGCCTGCCCCATAGAGCTCTCACCTCTAGGGGCAGCAGATGTAAATTCGGCCATCCTCTCACAATGGCTAATACCCAGAGTTCTCTGTCCTTTGGGGTATAAGGGGCAATGCACAATCGATTGTAAAAACAAAAACAAGCCATCATAGTCAATTCTGGTAAAAGCCAAGTCCCCCGTTGTCCCGTCATTCCTAGAGGTTGTAACTGACCACCAGTCCATAGGCCCTCAGTTCCATAATTATTGGGGCCTTCCAGACTGTGGTCAACAAAGATTGGCTCCCCCAGGTCCATTAAATTCCCCGCCGGTCTTCCAAAGTCCTTCAAAATGGCCCAAGTCCACAAGGCTCCACTGGGCTCCACCGGAATCCACCGGCTAGTCCAGGAACCTTCAGGGCCATCAGAAGCAGTGGGGGTGCCAACCCATCTGGGATATGAAGAACCAACCGGGGGGCCGGCAAACCGGCCATGACGCCATCGCTGAATCATCAAAGCCGCTGCCGCTGGGCCGCTATGGACACCGCCGCCGCCATCCCCGTAGCCACCGTAGCCACCGGAACGCCACCAAGGCCGGGAACAATCCGGGGAAAGCCACCGCCTCCGCCGATGAAAAACGGGCCAAAAAGGCCCAGGGGGCAGCGGGGCAAACGGTTCGGTGAAAGCAGGCCAGACCACAATAGTCGATGGTAAAGTGGCCCGCAAACGGCCCGGGAACAACGCCGTCGCCGCCGCCGTCGCCGCCGCCATTAGGATATCCCAGAGCGTCGTTGATGCAAGCAAAAAGCAGGCAGAAGGCAGAGGCAGACCAGTTAAAAGGAAAACGATAGAAAAGGCGGGCCACGCAGCTCGCAAACAGCTCCGTCGCCGCCGCAGCACCGCCGCCGCCAGCCGCCGGGAACTCCAAACGCTGCCGAAGAAGCCAAGACCGCCCGACATAGCCGGAAACTCCCGACGACCAGCTGAGCAGCTGAGCAGCTGAGCAGATAACAAAACCGGCAGCCCTGCGAAACGCTGGTAAAAAAAAAAACCTAGACAATTGCAAAGTTCATCGCTGCCACCCTTCCCCCAACCCAGGGCATAAAGGAAAAAGCCCTGAGGGGCTCCTAAGGCGCCTATCTTCTCGGACCTGCAGAGCTCAACCTCACACAGCCGCCCGCACGTCCGCCATCTTGAAGTTGTAATCTTGAGCGTTGCTTGGACTGCAAGGAGGTCCAATTGGTCGATCCTCAAGGAAGTCAACCCTGACCGTCTTTCGGATGGACGGAGACCGAAGCTGAAGCTCAAATACTTTAGCCACCAAATGAGAAGAGAAGACCCAGGGGTTGAGAAAGACGGGAAGGCCAAAGGAGAAGGGGATGGTGGAGGAGGAGATGGTTAGATGGTCTCCTTGATGCAGGGAAGATGAATTTGGGCAAACGCCAGAAGACATTGGAGGACAAGGAGGAGGGGGGGCTGGCATGCTGTGGTCCATGAAAGTCACGAAGAGTCGGCTATGACTTTGCAAGTGAAGAACAACAATTGCCGGAAGAAACATAGGTGATTTTTGCACTGGTTCGTACCTCCCTCACGCAGAGGTCCATGGAGATTCTCAAGTCATCCAGGTCATGGTTGTCCCAAAGGTGCTTTTTTCAAGAGGTAACTGGACTGTCTTGTTTTTCTTTGAAGATGCTGAAGGAGACCAAGGACACCAAGTGGCCTCAAGGACTCTCTAAAGCAGGGCTCCTCAAACTTGGCCCTTTGATGACTTGTGGACTTCAACTCCCAGAATTCCTTTAGCCAGCAAGCTTGGCTGAGGAAGTCTGGGATTTGAAGTCCACAAGTCATCAAAGGGCCAAGTTTGAAGACCCCTGCTCCAAAAGAAGGCAGACGACCAGGGGTCTGCAAGGAGCATCAGTCTTGCCCATCTCCCCACCATCCAGGCAGAGCTGAAGAAGCTTCTTGGGTTGGAAGCGAAGTGTCTTCAAGGAAAAACCAAGGAAGTCCAGTTGCCTCTTGGAAAATGCACCTCTGGGACTCCTCATGTAGACCTTGGGCTGCATCTGTGGACTGGTGGAAGCATAGGGGAATGTCGATCTATTCGCCAACCTCAAACCGATTGGTCATTTTGAACCGTAGGTGCCTTCAGGTGAACTCATGGTGCATTGCTTAACATCTGTTTGTTGGAACCTTTCTCTCTGTTCCAGTTGTGGCGGCTGCGGCTGCCTCTTTACTTCCTGTCGGAGGAACTTTTCAAGACTTTCAAACCCACCTAGCCTTTTTGTAGACGACTTAGGTTACTACCAGTTGCTATTCAAAACTGAATTTAGAAGATGTTGTTGAAATTGGAAATGGCACGGGATATATTTATCGCAGCCCATGGGATTTTTGATCCTGGTCGATCTAGGAAACCTAAGTACAGTTGGATGGTTTGGGGAGAGACAGTTTGGTCTAGTGGTTAAGGCACCAGGCTAGAAAGCAGGAGACCGTGAATTCAAGTCCCCCCACCCCCCACCCCCCCTTGGCCATGAAAGCTGGCTGGGTGACTTTGGGCCAATCGCCCGGAGATGATGAGTTCTAGTCCCACCTTAGGAACGAAAGCTTCTCAGCCCAACCTTCCTCACAGGGCTGTTGTTGTGGTGAAAATAGGAGGAGGAAGGTGCTTTGGATATGTTTGCTGCCTTGGGTTGCTTGTAAAAATAATAAAAGGAGATAGACAGACAGACAGAGAGACACAGAAAAAGAGACACAGAGACAAAAACACAGAAAAGATGATTGATAGATATAGATAGATAAGAAAGAAAGAAAGAAAGAAAGAAAGAAAGAAAGAAAGAAAGAAAGAGAAAGAGGGACAGACAAAAACAGAAAAGATGATAGATACAAAGAAAGAAAGAAAGAAAGAAAGAGAAAGAAAGAAGGAAAGAAAGAAAGAAAGAAAGAAAGAAAGAAAGAAAGAAAGAAAGAAAGAAAGAAAGAAAGAGAAAATAGACAAGTAGATAATGGATGGACAGAGAGACAGACAGACAAAGAAACAGACAAAAACAGAAAAGATGATAGATTAGATTAGATTAGATTAGATTAGATTAGATTAGATAGATAGATAGATAGAGATAGATAGATAGATAGATAGATAGATAGATAGATAGATAGATAGATAGATATAGAGATAGATAGACACAGACAGAGACGGATGGACAAGATGATAGATAGATAGATAGATAGATAGATGATAAGAAAGATAGATGAGAGAAATGATGATAGATAGATAGATAGATAGATAGATAGATAGATAGATAGATAGATAGATAGATAGATAGATAGATATAGATAGACATGGATGGATAGATAGACAGACAGACAGACAGACAGACAGACAGACAAAAATAGACAAAAGATGATTGATAGATAAAGAGACAGACAAAAACAGAAAAGAAGATAGATAGATAGATAGATAGATAGATAGATAGATAGATAGATAGATAGATAGATAGATAGATCAAAAGAAAGAGAGGGACAGACAGAAAGAGACAGACAAAAACAGAGAAAAGATGAGAGAGAGAGACAGGGACAGAGACAAAACAATCTCTTTCTTCCCGCTGATGCCCCAAAGTGAGTCACCTTCCCCGTTTGCACCATTTTGTTGATGGTCTCCTTCGCATCTTCCGATAAAGTTTTTTTCTTTCTTCCCGGCCTCTCTTTCCAAACAGCTGGGCGATCCGTCGATCTTTCCCGCCGTCATCGTGGAACACGTGCCGAGCGCCGATCTCCTGAACAACTATTCGGGCTTATCGTGCGTGACGGAACCAAGCGACATGATCACGGAGAATTCGCTGGATGTGGCGGAGGAAGAAATTATAGAAGACGATGATATTACCCTTACAGGTGTGTAAAGGCTTTTTATTTTTCATTTTTTTTAAAAAAAACAAAACATTTCCCCCCCCATTCTCGGGGAAGACGCCGCGGCTCACTGGGTGCAGTTTGCATCCCTAGGCAAGTGGTGGTTGACTTGCTTTGATTCTCGCATTTATTTGGGGGGTTTCACTGCCTGAAAGGGATGACGTCAAACAGGTGCTTCTAATTCCGTGTGGTTGGTTGCTCTCCTGCCCCAATTGGTCTCTCTGTCTTGTAGTAAGTTGTGGGTGTTTGAGGCTGTGGGATTTCCTGACAGAGTGAGAAAGATTAATCAGCCTCCAGAAGTTGTGGGTGCTCCAACACTGGAGGTTTTTAAGAAGAGACTGGACAGGCATTTGTCTGGATTGGTGTAGGGTCTCCTGCTGGAGCAGGGGGTTGGACTAGATGACCTCCAAGGTCCCTTCCAACTCTGTTATTCTAATGATTCTATAAGAGTGTCCTGCTTGAGCAGGGGGTTGGACTAGATGACCTCCAAGGTCCCTTCCAACTCTGTTATTCTATGATTCTGTAAGGCTCTCCTGGCTTGAGCAGGGGGTTGGACTAGATGACCTCCAAGCGAATCACTGCTGTGGCTAAGTTAGTGACACGGTCGTTAAACAAATCTGGCTTCCCCCAGTGACTTTGCTTGTCAGAAGGTCGCAAAAGGTGGGGTGGGGTGGAAATCATGTGACACACACACACACCTTCGACGCTGCAACCGTCCTATGTACATGCCAGTTGCCGAGCCTCTGAATTTTGATCACGTGACCCTGGGGATGCTGCAAGTGTCAAAAACCGTCCTAAGTCCCTTTCTTTCAGTGCCGTTGTAACTGGAAACAGTTGCTAAATGAGAACTGTTGTAATTTGAGGACCAGCTATACTGGACATTCGACTCAAGGACCTTTGGATTTTTGATGACTCTATACCAGGGGTAGGCAACCTCGGCTCTTTTATGACTCATGGACTTCAACTCCCAGAATTCCTGAGC
The DNA here is from genome assembly GCF_964194415.1 of Vipera berus. NCBI lineage: Eukaryota > Metazoa > Chordata > Lepidosauria > Squamata > Viperidae > Vipera > Vipera berus. The sequence continues at coordinate 120,317,131 of NC_138206.1, read as the reverse complement.
CAGCCTGGCTCAGGAATTCTGGGAGTTGAAGTCCATGAGTCATAAAAGAGCCGAGGTTGCCTACCCCTGCCCTATACAGTGTACGAGCTTTAATGTCCACCAAGTGAATTGCTGTATGTCAAAGACTACCTGTACCGCAATCTTGGATCTTGGTGGAGCCTTGGTGGAGCAGTGGGCTAATGCCTCCTTAAGTAACACCAGGTGCCTGCAATTAGTGCAGGTTCGCATCCCACCAGGCTCAAGGTTGACTCAGCCTTCCATCCTTCCGAGGTAGGTAAAATGAGGACCCAGATTGTTGGGGGCAATTAAGCTGACTTTGTAATAATGCCGCTTGGGGTGTGTGTGTGAAAGCCCTAATAAGCAGGCATATACATAGAATGAAGGCTACTGCTAAGCTTGTAAGCCGCCCTGAGTCTTCGGAGAAGGGCGGGATATAAATGGAATTAAAATAAAAAATAAAATAAAAAAAAAATCTTTGTGGAGCTAGCGACCAGCAAAATCAGTTGATCAGGTCATTAAATAAAGTTATTTAAGCCCCAGGGCTGAGTTAGACGGAAGCGGTTATTATTAATAATCAGAATAAGGTAGGGAGTTTTCTGCCGTTGGTCTGCTCTGCGAGCTGGTTTCGATTTAGCTTCTGAACGTTTCGTTACCAGACTCGCGAACATCACCGGCAGGATTGTCTCGTCCTGTTTTCCTTCGCTTGTAAATGTCTTGTGTGCCACTGTGGTCGGTCGGTCGGTCGGTCAGACAAATGGACTGTACAAGAACAAGAGTCGGAAGGTGGAGGTCATCTAGTCCAACCCCTTGCTCAGGCAGGAAACCCTATGTAGCACATCAGACAAATGGTTATAGCAGTGATGGCGAACCTTTTAGAGGCCGAGGGCCTAAACTGCAACCCAAAACCCACTTGTGAATCGTCGGGTGCCGGGTGGGCGTGGCCCACTGGGTGGGTGTGGCCCATTGGGTGGGCGTGGCTGCGGTGGTAACGGCAGACTGGGTGGGGCTAAAAAGTTCAATCAATCAATTCCAACTTTGCGAGATCTGTTTTTTTCCCCCGCGAGAAGTTGAAATTGATTGATTGAACCTTTTTTTTTGTACATGGCAATGGAGGCCTAAAGTGAAAAAGTTTTATAAAACGCAGCTGAAGGCCTAGGACTGCAGCGACGGTGCGTGTGCCCACATGTGCCATAGGTTCGCCACCACAGGGTTATAGAATAGAATAGAGTAGAGTAGAGTAGAGTAGAGTAGAGTAGAGTAGAGTAGAGTAGAATATGTAATGGAGTGGAAAGTAGAACAGAACAGAATAGAATATGGAATGGAAAATAGAATAGAATAGAAATAGAAATAGAATAGAACTGGAAGGGACCTTGGAGGTCTTCTAGTCCGGCCCCCTGCTCAAGCAGGAGAATCTATACCGTCACAGACAGGTGAATGTCCAGTCACTTCTTAAAAACCTCCAGTGATGGAGCGCCCACGAATTTCTAGAGGCAAGCCGTTCCACTGGTCAATTGTCCTCCCTGTCAGGAAGTTTCTCCTTAATTCCAGGTTGCTTCTCTCCTTGATTAGCTTCCATCCATTGTTTCTCATCCTGCCTTCAGGGGCTTTGGAGAATAATTTGTCCCCCTCTGCCTTGTGGCAGCCCCTCAGATACTGGAACGCTGCTGTCCTGTCTCTCCTATTTCTTCTTTTCTTTAGACTAGCGAAACCCAAATCCCGCAGCCGTCCTTCGTATGTTTTAGCCTCCAGGCCTTGGATCGTCTTAGTTGCTCTTCTCTGAATTTTTTTTTCCCCAAACGCTCAATGCCTTTTTTTGTGATACGGTGACCGAAATTGGCTGCAGCCTTCCAGGTGTGGCCTTACTAAAAAACCCTAGCAAGATAAACAGAGAAACCTTCAAGTGGCCTCCACCGACCCTCAGAGAGAGTACTAACCACCAGATGACTGCAAGGCCTAGAAATCCTTCCATTCTCCACCTTTCGGTCAGAACCGAAGAAGCTTCTTGGATGAGGAGCGAAACCTCTTCAAGGGAAAAACCCGGATAGTTCGGTTGCCTCGTGAAAAAAAAAAAAGCGCTTTGGGGACGACCGTAGACCTGGCTTGGATGACTTGAGAATCTCCTTAGACAACTGAAAAGATGTTTTTTGATTGACCCCTCTGTTAATCTGCCTCTCCCTATTTTTCCCTTCCCACCCCCCACCCCGCCGCCCCACCCTCCAATTTTTAGTTGAAGCATCCTGCCACAATGGAGACGAGACGATGCAAACCATCGAAGCAGCCGAAGCTCTTCTCAATATGGATTCCCCGGGCCCCATGTTGGACGGAAAAAGATCAAGTAAGTCTCGACTCAGCCGGGGGGAAATAAATAAATAAATAAGAAATTCCGCGTGCTTCTGCAAAGCTCTGTTGAGCGAAGATATTGCCCCCCCCACGCCAAAAAAAAAAAAGAAGGAAGGAAGCTTTACTTTTTGAGCAATGTGCTCTGGATAGGCTTAGGATGGCATTTTTTTGGAGTCAAAGTCGGGGAAGAAAAATTCATTTATTGGTAATTTTCCACTTTTCTAAGTATATCCTTTTCCGTGGGGTTATCTGGGGAAGAAAGAGCAAGATTTAAGCTCTTAAATCTGCGCGCCTGGTGGCGGTGGTTGTTTTCCCTCTTAAATTGTATGAATTAAAATTTCTGAAGTTCGGTTTCCCAACTTAAATGAATGAAATGTGAAAATGTCTTGTGTGAGGCTGGAGTGTGCTCAAATATTGAACATCCATAAAACGCTTCCCCCCTACGCCCACCCTTCCCCTTTCCCCTTGCATTCACAGTACGATTGCGTGCGCAAATTATTCCTGATTTGTTTCATCTTTATTTCGTTCCGATCCGCACACATTCACAGGCGTCAGTCATTTCGGCAGTGATGGATTTTTGGGGGGGGGGGTTTAAATTATACAGCTTTTGAATTCAGCCATTTGTTCCATTAGGGACGTGGTGGCTCAATGGGACGCTGAGCTTGTCGATCAGATGGTCGGCAGTTTGGCAGGTCGAAATGCCGAGTGCCGCGTAGCAGAATGACCGCCTGTTACGCGTCCCAGCTTCTGCCAACCTAGCAGTTCGAAAGCACATAAAAATGCAAGTAGAAAAATAGGGACCACTCCGGTGGGAAGGTAACAGCGTTCCGTGCGCCTCTGGCGTCTAGTCATGCTGGCCACGTGACCATGGAGACGTCTTCGGACAAGCGCTGGCTCTTCGGCTTTGAAACGGAGAAGAGCACCGGCCCCTAGAGTCGGAAACGACTAGCACGCCTGTGCGGGGGAACCTTTACCTTTACTTTTTATTTGTTCTATTTGTACGCCAGCCAGTGGGATTGTATTTATTCCCTCTTTTACAGGGCAGCAGCAAAGAGTTAAAAAAATATAAATAACTTACCCAAAGTTACTTTTAAACAAAGACTTACTTACTTACTTACTTACTTACTTACTTACTTACTTATTTATTTATTTATTTATTTATTTATTTATTTATTTATTTATTTATTTATTTATTTATTTTTCTATACCGCCCTATTCCCGAAGGACTCAGGGAGGTTTACAGGGCAATATTTAAAAGACAATATAAAACTTAGAAAACCAGTATTGTGTGTAGGGCTATGATCGAGGACATTTAAATTTAATTTCCCTCCTAGCCACAGTTTTGTCCCATCCTGGTCTCTTTAGTCTTATCTGCCCTCAGGGAATTACTATTTCTTGGGATAAAAGGATCCTTTGAATCTGCCAAAGGAAAATTACGAGATATACATCACTTAAATAAATACAGTACGGGTTAAGTCCTCGACTTACAACGGTGTGTTTAGTGAGCGTTCAAAGTTGTAACGGCACTGAACAAAGGGACTTATGAGCATGTTTCACATTAAGATTTAGGCGGCGTCCCCCCCCCCCCCAGGGTCAGGCGATCAAAATTCAGAGGCTTGGCAACTGACATGGACTTAGGACAGTTGCAGAGGGCCAGGGTCCACGTGATTTTCCCCTTTTTGCGACCTTCCGACGGGCAAAGTCAACGGGGGGGGGGAAGCCAAATTCACTTAACGACCCTGTTGCCAACTTACCAACCGCAGCGATTCACTTCACAGCTGTGGCAAGACAGGTTGTACAACGGGACGAAACTCACTTAAGAAAAGTCACATCGAACCCCAGAGGTTTTGGGCCCCGTTGTGGTCGTAAGGCAAGGGCTACCCTATTATATGTACTTTGACTTTTTTAAAATAAAATAAAATATAAAATTAGTCGGAATAAAACGATTTACCTTCGCCGCTGCCTTTTGGGAGACTTGCTCGCTGCGACCTCTCGCGCAATCTTTGCGAATGTTCAGCTGCTGTTCTCGTGTTGTTTTTCGGAAGCGCACGTCTTTGAAGGCGAAGATGAAATGGAAGCGGTGCCTATCACTCACGTCTCGGTCACTCTGGACGGCATCCCGGAGGTGGTGGAGGTTCATCAGTTCCAAGAGGCCTTTTCCGAATCGCCCAGCACACCGGAGCAGCCCAAGAAGAGAAGAGGTAAAGGAAGTCGAAAGTACGGCAGAGCGACCGAGAGTGATCGGACTTGACGTTTCAAGCGTTAAGTGCATGTCCTAGCAGCCCTGGTGGCACAGTGGGTTAGCAGGCAGCATTGAAGGCCGGCTCTGCCCACAGCCAGCAGTTCGATCTTGACCGGCTCAAGCTTGACTCAGCCTTCCGTCCTTCCCAGGTCGGTAAAATGAGGACCCAGATTGTTGGGGGCAAAAGGGTGACTCTGTAAACTACTTACAGAGGGGCTGTAAAGCACCGTGAAGCGGTATATAAGTCTAGGTGATGTTGCTATTGCCCTTTCCTCCCTCCCTCCCTCCCTCCCTTCCTTCCTTCCTTCCTTCCTTCCTTCTTCCTTTCCCTCCCTCCCTCCCTCCCTCCTTTCCTTCCTTCCTTCCTTCCTTCCTTTTCCTTCCTTCCTTCCTTCCTTCCTTCCTTCCTTCCTTCCTTCCTTCCTTCTTTCCTTTCCTTTCCTTTCCTTTCCTTTCCTTTCCTTTCCTTTCCTTTCCTTTCCTTCTTTCCTTTCCTTTCCTTTCCTTTCCTTTCCTTTCCTTTCCTTTCCTTTCCTTTCCTTCCTTTCCTTTCCTTTCCTTTCCTTTCCTTTCCTTTCCTTTCCTTTCCTTTCCTTTCCTTTCCTTTCCTTTCCTTCTTTCCTTTCCTTTCCTTTCCTTTCCTTTCCTTTCCTTTCCTTTCCTTTCCTTTCCTTTCCTTTCCTTTCCTTTCCTTTCCTTTCCTTTCTGGCACAGTGATTAGAATGCCATATTGCAGGCTGGCTCTGCCCGCAGCCAGGAGTTCGATCTTGACCGGCTGAAGCTTGAGTCAACCTTCTCTCCTTCCGAGGTCGGTAAAATGAGGACCCGGATTGTTGGAGGGGTCAATAGGCTGACTCCGTAAACCGCTTAGAGGGGGCCGTAGAGCACCGTGAAGCGTTAGAAAGAATGACTTGAATGGGTTAATTTCTCCTCCCCCCTCGGCCCCCAAAGTTCCTCTTAGGAGATTTTCCTGTGACCGCTGCTTTCTTTGCTTTGCAGGGAAGAAACCCAAAGTTCCTCGGCCAGAATCGCCCAGTCTGACTCCAAACATCTCTGTGAAAAAGAAAAACAAAGACGGGAAGGGTAAGCCCGAAGGGAGGGTTTTGGAAAACACCGGAACACATTCGGTTAATTCCGGGTGAAGCAGGAGTCGAGCGCTGCCTGGGAAGGTCAATGGCTTCTCCCTGTGTATTATTTATTTGTGGTCGTTGTGTATTTGTTATTTTATTTATTTATTGTCCTTATGTACTATTTACTCCAGTGACGGGCTGGAAATAAATCCAGCACATTTCGTAAGAAGTCAACCATAGCGATCATAATAAATGAAGTGGGAGAGATCGCTGTTTAATTCCTTGGCCACCCCTTCCCCTCCCTTCCTTTCCCTCCCCTCCCCTCCCCTCCTCTTCTCCTTTTCTTCCCTTATTCTCCCCTCCCCTCCCCTTCTCCTTCCCTTCCTTTATCCTTCCCTTCCCTTATTCTCCCCTCCCCTCCCCTTCTCCATCCCTTCCTTTATCCTTCCCTTCCTTATTCTCCCTTCCCTTCCCCTTCCTGTCTCCTTCCCTATTTCACTTCCCTTATTCTCCCTCCCCTTCCTTCTTCTTCCCTTCCCCTTCTCTTCTCCTTCCCTTCCCTTCCCTTTCCTTCTTCCCTTCCCTTCCCCTTCTCTTCTCCTTCCCTTCCCTTCCCTTTCCTTCTTCCCTTCCCTTCCCCTTCTCTTCTCCTTCCTTCTCCTTCCCTTTCCTTCTTCCCTTCCCTTCCCCTTCTCTTCTCCTTCCCTTCCCTTCCCTTTCCTTCTTCCCTTCCCTTCTCCTTCCCTTCTCCTTCCTTCTCCTTCCCTTCTCCTTCCTTCTTCCTTCTTCCCTTCCCCTTCTCTTCTCCTTCCCTTCCCTTCCCTTTCCTTCTTCCCTTCCCTTCCCCTTCTCTTCTCCTTCCCTTCCCTTCCCTTCCTTCTTCCCTTCCCTTCCCCTTCTCTTCTCCTTCCCTTCTCCTTCCCTTTCCTTCTTCCCTTCCCTTCCCCTTCTCTTCTCCTTCCCTTCCCTTCCCTTTCCTTCTTCCCTTCCCTTCTCCTTCCCTTCTCCTTCCTTTCTCCTTCCCTTCTCCTTCCCTTTCCTTCTTCCCTTCCCCTTCTCTTCTCCTTCCCTTCCCTTCCCTTTCCTTCTTCCCTTCCCTTCCCCTTCTCTTCTCCTTCCCTTCCCTTCCCTTTCCTTCTTCCCTTCCCTTCCCCTTCTCTTTCTCCTTCCCTTCTCCTTCCCTTTCCTTCTTCCCTTCCCTTCCCCTTCTCTTCTCCTTCCCTTCTCCTTCCCTTTCCTTCTTCCCTTCCCTTCTCCTTCCCTTCTCCTTCCTTTCTCCTTCCCTTCCCTTCCCTTTCCTTCTTCCCTTCCCTTCTCCTTCCCTTCCCTTCCCTTTCCTTCTTCCCTTCCCTTCCCCTTCTCTTCTCCTTCCCTTCTCCTTCCCTTCCCTTCCCTTTCCTTCTTCCCTTCCCTTCCCCTTCTCTTCTCCTTCCCTTCTCCTTCCCTTTCCTTCTTCCCTTCCCTTCTCCTTCCCTTCTCCTTCCTTTCTCCTTCCCTTCCCTTCCCTTTCCTTCTTCCCTTCCTTTCTCCTTCCCTTCCCTTCCCTTTCCTTCTTCCCTTCCCTTCCCCTTCTCTTCTCCTTCCCTTCTCCTTC
>NC_138206.1:120298875-120309685 GCF_964194415.1 Vipera berus | reverse complement strand
AGATCCCACGGCAGGCAGAGGGCCCTCCGGTCGCCGGGCCCTGGGCCGGGGCAGGCTTGACAGCCCTCTCGACTCGCGCCTGGAAGTAAACCAGCAACAACCGGCGCAGTTCAGGAAACGAGAGAGATTGCGCGGGCGCCGGAAGGCCCTGCCCGTTCCTGGCAATGCCCCCCCCCCCGCAGTATGGGCTGGGCATTCCCCAGCTGGTCGGCGGGGAGTCAAGAACCCTGCAAGGATCGCGGCGCTCCAGCTCCTCGCCGGAGCCCCCTCCTGCCCACCGATGCCTCCTTCCCCCCGCCGAGGAGGAAGTCACCCAGCTGCCATCCTTCTCCTTTCAAGGCAACACCATTTACCTCTGGAGTTCCTGCTGGCCCTGCTCCAGGACAAGGCCACCTGCCCCAAGTACATCAAGTGGACTCAGCGAGAGAAGGGCATCTTCAAGCTGGTGGATTCCAAGGCGGTCTCCAGGCTGTGGGGGAAGCACAAAAACAAGCCGGACATGAACTACGAGACGATGGGCAGGGCGCTCAGGTAGGTGACCTCTCCGGGGGGGGACACTGCGCTTCCCTTACCGGGCCGCAAGGCCTGGAAAGCCTTGGGAGCCAAAGGGGGGGAGGCTCTTGTCTGTCGCCCGACCCACCGTCCGGCTTTCGAACAAACCTCCGAAGCCGAGAGACGTTATTGGACAGCGTTGGAACAGGCAGCCCCTTGCAAACCGACCGGGCCTAAGAAGGGCTGCTGCAAATACCCAAACCGAATTGTTGGAAAGATAAATGGCTATTCGACACAAGCCATCCCGCAACTGAACCCAAAGCTTCTGTTGCTAAACGAGACGGTCGCTAAGTGAGTTTTCACATAATAATGGAGAAGCTAGCGTGGTTCTCCTCCCCCTCCCCCTCCCCCTCCTTCCGTTTCTCCTTCTTTTGCTTCTGCTTCTCCTCCTTCTCTTTCTTCCACTCCTCCTCCTCCTCCTCGTTTCTCCTTCTGCTTCTTCTCCTTCCGTTTCTCCTCCTTCTCCTTCTTCCACTTCTCCTCCTCTTCCTTTTTCCTCTCCCTCCCATCCTACTCCTTCTTCCACTTCTTTGGCTTCTGCTTCTCTTTCTTCCACTCCTTCTCCTCCTCCTCCTGTTTGTACAGTACTTCTGCTTCTTCTCCTTTTCCCACTCCTCCTCCTCCTCCTCCTCCTCCTTTGCCTCTCCCTCCCATCCTTCTCCTTTTTCCACTTCTTCTCCTTCTCCTCCTCCTCCTCCTCCTTCCGATTCTTCTCTCCTTTTCCTTCTCCTTCTTCCACCTCTTCTCTTTCTTCCACTTCTCCTTCTCTTTCTCCCCTTCCTCCTCCTCCTCCTTTGCCTCTCCCTCCCATCCTTCTCCTTTTTTCCACTTCTTCTCCTTCTTCTCCTCCTCTTCCTCCTTCCGTTTCTTCTCTCCTTTTTCTTCTCCTTCTTCCACCTCTTTTCCTTCTCTTTCTTCCACTTCTCCTCTTCCTTCTGCCTTTTCTCCTTCTCTTTCTCCCCTTCTTCCTCCTCCTCCTCCTCCACAGAAGCTTCAACTGGAGAAAAGACTTTTCTCTAGTTGAAGGGCCAGACTTAATACCACCCAACGCCGCTGATTTCTGCCGAGATATTTCAGAACGGGCCGGGGGAGCTACTTAAAAAAGTTTTCACTGGTCAACACCGCTTGGAAATAGCTGCACGTTCTGAAAAAGAAAACGATAATAATAACAACAACAACAACAACAATAATAATAATAATAATAATAATAATAATAACAATAACAATAATAATATAATTTTGTAATTGGCCTTGAAGCTTAACCCTGGCTGCGGCTGCCCTTGCTCCCACAGATATTACTACCAGAGAGGCATTTTAGCCAAAGTGGAGGGCCAGCGCCTGGTCTACCAGTTCAAGGAGATGCCGAAGGACATCATCTACATTGACGACGTGGACCCCAACTCAGGCTTAGACCCGGCCGACTCCACGCTGCTCTCCACCCCCGGGGCCAACCGAGGCCAGGCGGGCAAGTCCAAGGCCGCCCCCGGCCCAGCCTCCAAAGGAAGCGGATCGGCCGCCCTTTTGAAATTGCCCGTCAACGCCAAGTCGGCCAAACTGAAGCAGCCCTTGGAGACTGTCCCGCAGCCCCTGCCTCCCGTGACCCCCGAAGGGTTGAGGACGATGCAGTCGGCCCAGCCAGCCCAGCCCACTCAGCTTTATCGGACAGTCCACTTAATGCCATCGGTGCAGCCGCTCCAGGAAGGGCGGCTGGACGAATCCCTGAATCCTTCCGTTCCGAATATAAGGTGAGGACGTGGAAGCGAAGCTCCACCGTGGCCCAGCTGCCCACAGCCTGAAGGTCCTTTGGCCTCGTCTGGGAAGCCTCTGAGGGTTACAGTGATGATGATGATGATGATGATGATGATGATGATGATGATGATGATGATGGTGATGATGGGTTACAGTGATGATGATAATGATAATAACAACCAACAATAACAATAATGATGATAATAATCATAATAATCATAATAGTAACGTTGGAAGGGACCTTGGAAGTCATCTAGTCCAACCCCCTGCTCAGGCATAATGATAATGATGATGATGATGATAACGACAACAATGATAATAATGATAATGACAATAACAACAATAATGATAATAATAATAACAACAACAACAATAATAATAATAAGTTGGAAGGGACCTTGGAGGTCATCTAGTCCAACCCCCTGCTCAGGCAGGAGAACCTATTTCAGACAAATGGCTGTCTAATCTCTTCTTAAAAACCTCCAGTGATGGAGCAACCCCAACTTCTGGTGGCAAGCCGTTCCGCTGGTTAATTGTTCTCGCTGGCAGGAAGTTTCTCCTTAGTTCCAGGTTGCTTCTCTCCTTAATTAGTTTCCATCCGTTGCTTCTTGTCCTGCCTTCAGGGGCTTTGGAGAATAGCTTGATTCCCTCTTCTTTGGGGCAGCCCCTGAGATACTGGAAGGCTGCTGTCATGTCACCCCTCGTCCTTCTCTTCATTAGACTAGACATCCCCAATTCCAGCAACCGTTCTTTGTATGTTTTAGCCTCCAGTCCCCTGATCCTCTTTGTTGCTCTTCTCCGCATTCTTTCTAGATCTAGAGTCTCAAAATCCTTTTTACATCCTGGGGACCAAAACCGGACGCCGTATTCCGAGTGTGGCCTTACCAAGGCCTTGTCAATGGGAGACACGTACGCAGTGGTGGGATTCAGCCGGTTCGCACCACTTCGGCAGAACCGCTAGCCAATTATTATTTTTTTATTGCCCAGGCGCAGAACGGACTTCCGGAAGCGGTATCCACGCAGAGAACCGGTTGTTCTCCTGTTTGAATCCCACCACTGGACGTGCGCGAAAGGGATCTTGCTACCTTTGGGGAGTTTTTTCCCGCTATGCGAAAAACATAAAAGATGCTTGGGTTCTTTTAGGGTTGTTTCGTTTTTTTAAAAAAAAGTGAACAAGTTGTCTCCGGAGATTCTCCGCCATCCAGCTCACGTTTGTCCCGAAGGTGTTTTTTTTTTTTTTTTTTCCCAAAGGCAACTGGACCTAGTGGATGAGACGCCCAGACGCCAACTGAGCAACGTGATATATGCAAAACAATGTAGTGATAACGCGTGTAGATCTGTAGAAAGAAAACAAAGCAGTTCCCAAAGGCAGGGCACAACACAGGAGAGTAAACCCATCCGGTCAAGATTCAGAAGTCCATCTGCATTTAAAAGACAACAGGCCGTTCTTTCGAAGACGGCAAAGTCTACATTTTTTTATTTATTTTAATTCCATTTATATCCCGCCCTTCTCCGAAGACTCAGGGCGGCTTACAAGCTTAGCAGTAGCCTTCATTCTATGTATATGCCTGCTTATTAGGGCTTTCACACACACACCCCAAGCGGCATTTTTACAAAGTCAGCTTAATTGCCCCCAACAATCTGGGTCCTCATTTTACCTACCTGGGAAGGATGGAAGGCTGAGTCAACCTTGAGCCTGGTGGGACTCGAACCTGCACTAATTGCAGGCAGCTGGTGTCACTTAAGGAGGCATTAGCCCACTGCTCCACCAAGGCTCTTTTGGACAGAGAGGACCGCTGGTTTGAAAGAGGGGGGTCAAAGAGGCCATCTAGGTCAAAACTGAACGGCCCTTTCTCAACAGAGGTGGGGGGGAACACGACACCACCCATCTCCTCTCTACAATACAGTCCTTTCAGCAGTTCCCAGAAGGCTCCACACCCATTTGCACCACTCAGGTGACCCCGAGGACACAGGTAAACCTCCAAGTGGCCTCAAGGACTCTCAGAGAGAGAGTAGTAATGACTGCAAAGAAATACAGTCCTTCCATTTCCTGCCCCCCCCCCCCCCCCCTCAAATCATCATCATTCAGCCAGAACTGAAGAAGCTCCCTGGGTGAGAAGCGAAACATCTTCGAGAAAAAAAAGAAAAACAAAGGAAAAAGTCCAGTTGCTTTTTGAAAAAAAAGGCATCTTTGGGCCCACGTGTCCGAGGTGTGATTGCAGGAGTATAAACGTATACATGGCACAGAGCGGGGAATAATTCCGGAGCTGAATCCAACAGAAAACGAAGCCGGAGATTTTTCTAACACTCGTTTTTTTTCTGTTCCTTTCCCCCCCCTTCTCTTGAATTGTGTTTTCTCTTACGGATGGAGCTGGCATTAAGTAGAAGACCACCGTTGCAAAATTAAAATTGGTCTGATGGGAGAGATAACTAGGTTTGGCTAATTTTGGCGGGAGAGGATTTATAGAAGCATGTCTGTTCTTCTCCTAGCTTGATCTGTAGTTGCCCAGCTGATTTAAGAATAAAGAGCAGAAGAGCTGAAGCAGAAATGTTTTAATTTGGGGTTATTCACAGGCTAGGCAATGCACGGCTGATTCCTCTTTTCCAGCGATTCTGTATTATTCCAGTAATCTAACCCAAATATTTATACTTTTTGCATTTAAATATAGCATTGTTTCTCACGCTCTTTGGGGGGCAAGGGCGTGGAAACTGCAGCCCTGATTCTAATTTTATGTGATCTGCAATGAATGGATCAGACAAGGAAAGCATTCTGTGGAATCGCTTTAGTGATGCACACCACTTGGGCCGTAGTTCCAGATGGGGCCATCCTGCCTTATTTAAGATATTCTAAAATATTCCCTTTTCAGTAGAAAACAAAAAAGTTGTAGATTTAGGAAATAATTGAAGAAGTTGAGGACATAAGAGGAAAGAGAGAAAATTAATCCATGGCGAAAAAAGTTTTTTTAGGATGTGGCTGGAACTCTACTGAAGGATTGAGTTTGTTCTGCAGTCCCAGCAGAGAGAGACAGCTGTCAAATCCCTTGTTTAAAAATTGGTTTACATTTTGAACTAGGATTCAGCAGTAGTGAGAGGAAGGATTAGATTTGATTGTGTACAGGTGCTCGCCATAAAAATGTGGTTTGGGCGGTTGAGATGAAGAAAATGAGAAGTTACGGATTGATCTTTTTTTTAAAAAAATATTTTTTTTACAATACATATCCCCAAAACCCACCCACCCCAAACCACCCCCCTTCTCCCCCCCCCACTTCCCAGAGCTGAATACAGGGTTATAGATATAATAATCATATTCTAACTAAAATTATCCATTATAAAATTAACCAAATTCATAATGTGCTTTAACTCCCCTTTAACATAGATACATTCAAATTATTAAAAACATAATAATAATAACTTAAACAAAAATATAATCAATACTAATGCTAAAATTAATAACAATATCCCTCTAAAATCTACTCATAAGCTAAATGGAACTTTTTAATCCCATATTTGTTATGAATATAATCTATCCATCTCCTCCAAACTGAAATATATCTTTCTTGCGAATGATCCTTCAAATAAGCAGAAATCTTAGACATTTCTGCAAGATTCGATACTTTAAACACCCATTCTTCTATGGTAGGCAAACTATCCTTCTTCCAGTATTGTCCCACCAGTAACCGTGCTGCTGTTATCAAGTTCAACATCAAATTGATTTCTTTAGTATCACAATCTACAACAATACCCAAGTTATGGATTTATTTATTTTATTTTTTATTTTATTTCCATTTATATCCCGCCCTTCTCCGAAGACTCAGGGCGGCTTACAAGCTTAGCAGTAGCCTTCATTCTATGTATATGCCTGCTTATTAGGGCTTTCACACCCCCCAAGCGGCATTATTACAAAGCCAGCTTAATTGCCCCCAACAATCTGGGTCCTCATTTTACCTACCTCGGAAGGATGGAAGGCTGAGTCAACCTTGAGCCTGGTGGGACTCGAACCTGCACTAATTGCAGGCAGCTGGTGTTACTTAAGGAGGCTGATTGATCTTGACTTACAGCGTTGGGCGTAGATTCTGAACGTTGGGCAAATGGGTTTCCCCCTCCCCCCTCCAGCTATTGTTTGAGATTCTAAATTACCCAGAAAAAGTTCAATTAATAGAGAAAAATGAAACGACAAGGCTCCCCTTGTGATATAAAAAAGGAGGGGGAAGTTGCTCGTGGAAACTCGGTTTTTTCCTCTGAAATTTTTGTTCCTCCTTCTGTTTGAGAGAAGTTCTGCTAGTAACACCCAGAAAACATGGAGCAGTCCACGGCTGCAGAACGCAGACTATGGCCACCGCCTCCCTTTTGTTGAAGGTCTACTTTTCCTGGGGGGGGGGGCTTTATCTCGAAGTGCTTCATGATTCTCCAAAGTAGGAAGACCAGAACAAACATAAGGGAGGAAGGAAGGAAGGAAGGAAGGAAGGAAGGAAGGAAGGAAGATGAAGAGGGAGGCAGGGAGGAAGGAAGGAAAATGAAGAGGGAGGAAGGAAGAAGGAAGGAAGATGAGGGATGAAGAAGGGAGGAAGATGAAGGAGGGAGGGAGGAAGGAAGATGAGGGAGGGAGGAAGAAGGAAAGATAAAGAGGGGGGGAGGGAGGAAGGAAGAAGGAAGGAAGATGAGGGAGGGAGGAAGGAAGAAGGAAGATGGAGGGAGGAAGAAGGAAGGAAGATTAAGGAGGGAGGGAGGAAGGAAGGAAGATGAGACAGGGAGGGAGGGAGGAAAAAGGAAGGAAGATGAAGGAGGGAGGGAGGAAGAAAGAAGGAAGATGAGGGATGAAGAAGGAAGGAAGATGAAGGAGGGAGGGAGGAAGGAAGATGAGGGAGGGAGGAAGAAGGAAAGATGAAGAGGGAGGGAGGGAGGAAGGAAGAAGGAAGGAAGATGAGGGAGGGAGGAAGGAAGAAGGAAGATGGAGGGAGGAAGAAGGAAGGAAGATGAAGGAGGGAGGGAGGAAGGAAGGAAGATGAAGAGGGAGGGAGGAGGAAGGAAGATGAGGCAGGGAGGGAGGGAGGAAGGAAGGAAGGAAGATGGAGGGAGGGAGGGAGGAAGCAGGAAGGAAGATGGAGGGAGGGAGGAAGAAGGAAGGAAGATGAAGAGGGAAGGAAGCAAGGAAGGGGATTTCAGGTGGCTTTCCATATTAAAGAAAAACCACGCGGTTCCTTCATAGTTTATGCATGCATTAACCATTAATATTGCAATGCATTTTGTGTTGGAAAATAACCAAGGGAGGTCTGTCAGTGCTGCCCAGATTTGTTCTCTGAAGTAAGAACGACCCTCGACTCCGTTCGAGGCGAACGGTTTACTTTCCTAAAAGCCAAGTGGATTACAGTAGAGCAAAGCCGACACTGAGCCTCGCGTGCCAAAACTTTCCCGGCTTAACTTTTCCCTCTTCGTCCCTTCCCGTTGCCGGTCTCCCCGTTGTCCAGTTCTATTCAAACAAACCGGCCTCTACGGCCTCTTCAACCGTAGACCGGGCGGGGCGAAGCTGCCACGCCATTCCCAGATGCGCGACCTTGGCAGTTGCGTCTCTAGAAGGTACCGCGAGTAGCTAGGTGTCTAGGCAGGTTCTCCATCGTCCAGGTCTACGGTCGTCCCCAGGGTGCTTTTTTTCCAGGAGGCAACTGGACTTTTATTGTTTTTCCCTTGAAGACCTTTCGCTTCTAATCCAAGAAGCTGCTTCAGTTCTGGCTGAACGATGATTTTGGTGAGGACGGGGGGGGGGGGAGGAATGGAAGGACTGTATTTCTTTGCAGTCACCTGGTCGTTAGTACTCTCTCTGAGACTCACTGAGGCCACTTGAAGGTTTTGGGTCTCGGTTTGAGATGCAGACAACAGAGCAGCCCGCGCCCGTCTTCCAACAGTGAAGGGACACAGGGCAAAAAAACCCCCATCCTACAGCCACACCTGGCTTCACCCACAGGTGACCCCCGAGGACCCAGGTAAACCTCCAGGTGGCCTCAAAGACTCTCTTAAAAGAAGGCAAAGGACCAGCGGTCTGCAAGGAGTATAAATCCTTCCATTCCCCCCCCCCTCCACCGTCCAGTCCGAGCTGAAGAAGCTTCTGGGATGAGAAGGGAAACGTCTTCCAAGAAGAAAAAACCAGGAAGCCTTGTTGCCTCCTGGAAAAAAAACACCTTTGGGACTTGAGTCGTTAGCTTTCCCCACCCCCACCCCACTCTTCTCCCTGCCTCCCTCGTGGTTGATGGCCGGCTGGCAGCTTGCCAAGAGTAGGCCTAAGAGGGCAGTTCTGACCCGTACTATTTTGTCTTTCCTTCAACAGGACCATCCAAGCCTCAGGCCAGGTCCCAGTGGTGGTGTCTCCTGGAAGCCAGCAGCTACACACCGTCACACTCCAGACAGTGCCTTTAACAACTGTGATAGCCAGCGCAGACCCAACCTCTTCGGCCGCGCCCCAGAAGTTCATCCTACAAGCCATCCCCTCTTCGCAGCCCGTGGCCGTGCTGAAGGAGAACGTCGTCTTGCAGTCCTCCAAGCCCGTCTCTCCTCCGTCGTCCATCGTTTTTAGCCCCGCTCAGGTCCACCAAGTTCTCACCAGCAACGTCCAGACAATTTGCAACGGGACGGTCAACGTGGCCTCCTCCCCGTCTTTCAGCACCGCCACCCCCGTAGTAACTTTTACGTCCAGCGGTTCCCACGGGGCAGGTGGCCCGCCTCCCAACGCCGTGATCACCTCGGTGATCAAAGCGCCGGAAACTAAAGCCGCCACTGTTCAAGGGACGGTGAAATCGGAGTGCGAAAACGGCGCCGGGGAAGACGAGACGCCCTCCGAGGCCAGCTTCCCGCAACAGCCGTTTGTGGTGATGGTGTCGGCTTCCAACGGGTTTCCTCCCTCTGTACATATCAAACAGGAAAGCGAACAGTCCCAGCCGCTGAGTCCTTACTAATAAATAAGAGGAAAATAAATAAATAAAAGAGTTTTATGATTGCTCTTCTCCTGAATGTGACGAAAACGCCTCCACCAATTGTGTATGTAACCTCTGATTCCAAAGCAAGGCATTATGAAGCTACTTTTAATTTCTCGAGTTATATTTTAGGAGCAATGCTGTAGAGTTGATTGCCAGCTTTGTTGTTTTCCTCCTCCGCCGTATAAAAGATGATCTGTTTCAAAAGGCAGGCATGAAGGAACATGCAGTTTCTTTTTTTTCCTTTTTCTTTTCTTTTTGATCACTGTTCCAAAAATTCGAAAATTTCTTAGACTTCCTGTATTATTTGTCTGTCTCGCGTAGCAATGTAATCAATGCTTTCAAGCAATAGCTAATTTCAGGAGGTTGTGTTTTTTTCCCCCCATGCCATTATCTTGATTTTTTTTTTTAGTAAATTCCAAAGATCTGTTTTATTCAATGTACTTAGAATATATTTTGTTTTATATGGGTATAAAGCAATGGGCGATCTGATCTTCGTTTGTTCTGATGCATTTTGCCCCCCAGCGAGAAAACATTTTGCAAAATGGAAGTATTTTCCTTCTATCGATAAGGATATTTCCTACCACTTATGCATTCTACTTGCTAGATATTTTCTATTTTAATAATGACAATATCTTTGATAGACTGGCTCACGAAAACAGGTGCAATTATTTTTCAGACCATTTAAACCTTGAGGCATAAAGAAGCGTGCTGTTTGCTTTTCTCGATTATTTTTATAAGGAAATGAAAAATAGAAGTATATGGGACTTAACCCGAGTATTTTGAGATTAAAATATTTCTACAAAGTACCTTTTCTATTGTAAATATGTAATTTAATTTCTCAAAAGATTTTTTTCATAAAAGAAGATATTTCCATAGAACAATATTTTATAGATACAAATAAGATCATTATGTTTAGAGCTCTAAAGTTATACGTATTCATGTATTGCAGAATGAATTTGTATTTAAAAGAAAAAAGATTAAAATGTGGGACCCTCTTGAGGCTGTTTCCTCTTTTTTTGTATTTTAATTGGTTTATCACGAAAATAAATCAAGTACAACATCCTTGTATGTTTTTCTTTCTCAGTCTGAAATCTGACGTTAGACCTGTAATAAAATACCGTGTGCAAGAACCAGTGCTTTTTTGTAAAAGAAAAAGGTGCCAGAACTCACACGTGTCGTACAACCCGCCTTGCCTACCCTACAAGGTTCCATTCAAAAAAGGTGCCGGGACTCCGTTCTGGGTGTTCTATGAGAAAAAAAGCCCTGGCAAGAAGGAATCAGATTTAAGATACAGAAGTCTTCATTATTTTGGCAAAAAAACAACAACCCCAAACTCAAAAACCTTTAAGCTATACACTTTGTTGTTTAAAATCAAGCTAAGCTAAGAATCCAAAGGGAGAAATTCAACATAAGGAACGTTAAGAAGCCTCGGAAGCTGGCAGGAATGGTTCAGTAAATAAAATAATTTATTGGCTGCGTTCATCTCTGATCTACTTTACATATATTAAAAGAATCTAGCATCACGTTTAATCCTTCTATTCTAT
>NC_138206.1:120226375-120293875 GCF_964194415.1 Vipera berus | reverse complement strand
AATTATTTATTTATTTAGCTAAATAAATCAGCAGTATTAATTAAAAAAAACTGCACAGCTGCATGTAAGAAGTAACAAACGTAAAACAAATTCTTAAATAAGAGAATTATAGGACCAAATTAAAGATTTATACACACGTGTGACTTTACATATATATAGAGAGAGAGTCTTAAAAAGCCGGTTGGTCCCTGTCCTGAGTTAAAGTACGTAAATATATCGGAGGCTTGGTGTTAGCTATGGATGCGTGTACAGGCGGTCCTCGGCTTATGACCGTAATCAAGCCGAAAGTTACCGTGACTTGGCTTGTTAGAAGGTCGCAAAAGGGGATCACGTGACCCTGGGATACTGCGGCCGTCATAGGTATGAGTCAGTTGCCAACAGGGTGGATAGTAATTGATTTTTTTCAAAAAATAAAATTGGATTTTTTAAAAAAATAAAATTGGATTTTTTTAAAATTTTTATCAAATTTATTTTAATAAAATGCTTTTGGAGTAAAAAAAATCTGTAGTTTTCTATTTAAGATACATTAATAATTTAGTTTAT
This sequence comes from Vipera berus, assembly GCF_964194415.1. NCBI lineage: Eukaryota > Metazoa > Chordata > Lepidosauria > Squamata > Viperidae > Vipera > Vipera berus. The sequence continues at coordinate 120,293,332 of NC_138206.1, read as the reverse complement.
TCAGCCTGAAATGGAGCTTAGTTATGTAGCATGACGCTGTACAGTCTGCACAATATTTACATTTTTGGTAAACTCGTTCAGTGAATCCAACCTCTGCAAGCTTGAGATAACGTGCACTGCATTGATGCATTCACACAATTTCACAGTAACCATGAGATCCCTATGTTGTATATAGTATGTTTAAGGGTGTGTCACGTATGTGTTCGGTTTTGAGAGCGGGCAACTAAATTTCATTTTTGATGTGTTATTGCGCCCACAGTACAAAAATGACAATCAAGGTTCTCTTATAAATCATAAAATGAAGTTCAGGAGTATCCCTTTCTCCCATTGTTTTGCAAGTCTACGTACATTACAAACCTGTGTGGTGGTTTGAAGAGAAAGGCATCTTAAGTGTTTTAGTTAAATAAAAGAATTTGAGTAGTTTTCCAACTATCTGGGATTAACCTAAAATCGGGTCTGAGATCGCTGTTTTACTAACATGGCAGCTTGGAGGTCTTCTAGTCCAACCCCTCAAGCAGGAGACCCCCTAGACCAGGGGTAGGCTGGCTCAGGAATTCTGGGAGTTGAAGTCCACGAGTCATAAAAGAGCCAAGGTTGCCTACCCCTGCCCTAGACCATTTCAGCTTGTGAACAAACCTTTATTATCAAAATACAACATGTATACAGTGAGATTGGCTGAGCCTCCGCTTCCCTTTGCGCCCCCCAATGTCTAGTCATTTCTTAAAAACCTCCAAACGATGGAGCACCCTCAATTTCTGGTGGCAAGCTGTTCCACTGGTTAATTGTCCTCACTGTTAGGAAGTTTCTCCTTAATCCCAGCTTGCTTTTCTCCTCTATTAGTTTTCACCCATTGTTTCTTGTCCTGCCCCCCTCCACCCTTTGTGCCAGCCCCTCAAATACTGGAACGCTCTGTTCATTTCTTCACAAGGGCTCCGAGGTCGTCCCCCCCCCCGTTACGGATAGCTATCTTCCCAGCTCAGAAATGTTGCTTCTGGTGTTGGTTCCTTCCAAAGTGGCATTTTGCTAATCCGTTCTGTTTGGTTTGTCAAGCCAGCAGACATTTCACTGTAGGCTGTGTAAGATTTTGCAGGAAACATCAAGTTAATGTTTTGTATTTGCCTTGTAGAAGCTGACAGCAGCCTTAGAGCAGAAGCCAGACGACACAGAATATTACTGCCAACGAGCTTATGCTTACATTCTTCTACAGAATTACCACGGTATCATTTGTTTTCCTGCTTTTTCTCTCTTTAGTGAAAATCCATCTGTCTGAGTGTCTGTCTGTCTATATCTATCATCTTGTCCATCCGTCTGTCTATCTATCTCCTGTTCTGAACCAGCCTGCTACCGGCCTTGCAATAAGGCAAACCCCTGTTCAAACAGTAGAGACTGGAGAGCGTCTGAGGCTGGAAAGCGTCTGCCAAGATTTATTACTCAAACAACAGAACAAGAAACAAAAACACTGGAACTTGAATCCTCAAACGGAAGGGTTGCTTTCAGCAACCAGCCCTTCCCCAAACACTCCTTTTATTTAGAGTTCAGGGCGTGGCCTCCCTGTGCCTCCTCCCGAGGAGTCCCACAGCCTTTCTCTGTTTGTTCCTGCTCGACTGCCTCCTGCGTCGGGCGTCCTTGAACAGGGCCAGCTGTGGGTCATCATCCTCCGCACTATCGGGCTCACGCAGCTGAGAAGAGGGCCCCGGCTGGGGGCTCTGCGAAGCCTCCAAGCCATTATCAGCCAGTTCGTCTTCCACACCCTCCTCCTCCCCCTCATCTGAGTCATCCGAGACATCTGAGCCGGCTGCCGGACCCACAGGCTGGCCCTGAGTCACAACATCTCCCATCTTATCCATCCCATCCATCCATCCATCCATATCTGTCTGTCTGTCTATCTATCTATCTATCTATCTATCTATCTATCTATCTATCTATCTATCTATCTATCATCTATCTTATCTATTTATCTCCCATCTTATCCATCCCATCCATCTCTATCTATCTATCTATCTATCTATCTATCTATCTATCTATCTATCTATCTATCTATCTATCTCTATCTCTATCTCTATCTATCTCTCTATCTCTATCTATCTATCTATCTATCTATCTATCTATCTATCTATCTATCTATCTATCTATCTCTATCTCTATCTCCCATCTTGTCTGTCTATCTTATCTTCCTCTTGTGTTATATCGACTTAAAGTTTTTTTTTAGAAATTATCCTTTCCGCTAAATTCTTAGGCCGCTATTTTGAAATAATAATTGTGGAGAAGTCGCTTGATGGTGCAGTAAAACCTTCACGTTCTGGACCTTGGTGCGTTAGATTGAGTTATTTGCACACGTTGCACAAACAAAGATGGGAGATACGTTGTGTCACGTATAATAAGTTATAAGTTGCTGGATTGGTATGCTCTGCAGATGCATGTGTACACTTGGATCATTCATCCGTTGTACATTCCTCTTGGCAAGATACAGTTCAAGATAAATGTCTGCTTAAATGCAAAATTTCCACTGGTCTCCAGTGCAGAAGGCCCTCTAATTCTAGGAAGTGGTTCTTGGTGACTGAAGTAGGATAGGCAAGGATCCCTGCACCTTGGACCCTAGTTGAGTGCCTCTTTCCAGCCGTGCATTCCCGAGTGTGAGCTAAATGTTTGCGTTTTGGGTAGAAACGTAACACAAATGAAGGAGGACAACCTGCCGTTAAAAGGTTTTCAGACCGGTAGCGTCACTTCAGTCCAGCAAATTTAAGATATCAGTTTCTCCTTGATTTGAGTTATGCCAACTATTTTCTTTTTCTTTCTAATGCACGAAGATGAGCCTAGATTACTTGGATTTTCCAGCATGACAAGATTCTCTTTGACATGTTCAGCTAAGGTATTGGACTAGAAAAAGGCTTGGGTTCAAATCTGCCTTTTGCTCATGGAAGCTGCACTGGGTAATTTAGGAGTGTGCCCTCTCTTTCAGCCCAGCCTGGGGTGGGGGTGGGGGTGGGGGTGGGCTACGCATCCTGCCTTCAGCCTGGAAAACAAAGAGGGGTAGAGATGTCATAAAAGGAATAGTAGAGTCAAGGTAGCAGTTGCTGTGTTTTGCACCGGTGTAATCAGTTTTTTATGCTATCTATCTATCTATCTATCTATCTATCTATCTATATAATATTAATCCCATTTATATATGTATATGTATGTACGTAATGTATGTATATGTATATATGCAACTTTTTTTTTTTTGCAGATGCAATTACTGATGCTAAAAAGGCATTGTCGCTCGATCCTAATAACGCTGTAGCCTTTCTCAGACAAGGGTAAGTGCCAGTTTTTCTGGTCCTGTGCAGTTGTGTTGTAATTTTTAACTACTTGGCGGAGATGCTGGCTTTGTGCCAAAAGCACGCTTATGTGAATATGTATACTTTTAGTCAGTTATTTCTTCCAAATCCTGCCTTTTATGACAAGCGGCCATTGGTTTAGTTCTTACCATGACATTACAGGTCCCCATTCGACTGAATTTGGATGCAAACACAGACAGACAGACAGACACACACACACGAATTTGAATTTTGCCCTAAATACTAGAATGACAAGAGTTGGAAGGGACATTGCAGGTCTTCTAGTCCAACCCCCTGCTCAAGCAAGAGATAACGATAAACAGTGGATAAGCTGTGATTCTGGGGAGGCAGCTTGGGCACTGGCTGCTTATGGGTGGGTTAGCATTTGGCCTTCCACTCCTGTGCAGTCTCGGCCTCTTTTCAGGAGCATAAGAATTCGTGGCTCTTGTAGATCTGTTTGTATTTTTCAATCAACCCTAAAGGTGCTTTTTCAGGAAGCAACTGGACTTTCCTTTCCTTTGAAGACGTTTCGCTTCTCATCCAAGAGGTTTCTTCAGCTCTGAATAGATGCTGGGGGATGGACGGATTTATACTCCTTGCAGACAGCTGGTCATTTGCATTCTGGTATTAATCAACCCAGGCTTCAAAGGGGAAAAAAAGAAAGAAAGGGTTGATTGAAGGGTTCCTTCCATTCCCCCACCATCCAGTCGGAGTTGAAGAAGCTTCTTGGATGAGAAGCGAAACGTCTTCAAAGAAAAACCAGGAAAGTCCAGTTGCCTCCTGAAAAAAAAGCCCCTTTGGGACAACCAGGACCTGGAGGACTTGAGAATCTCCGTAGATTTTTAGCCGTACATTTTGGGAGGAACACCCCTCTGATGGTGTGGGAGTACGAACGGATTTCCAGAAAAACAAAAATATTGCAGACTACAGAAACCATTTGCACCACTGAGGATACAGATAAACCTCCCGGTAACCTCAAATGACCAGCGGTCTGCAAGGAGTATAAATCTTTCCATTCTCCCAGTATCTGTTCAGAGCTGAAGAAGCTTCTTGGATGAGAAGCGAAAGGTCTTCAAAGAGAAACAAAGAAAGTCCAGTTGCCTCCTGAAAAAAAAGCACCTTTAGGGTTGATTGAAAAATGCTGTTGAAAAATCCCATTGGCCTTCAGGGGCTATCCCCTTCCCCTTCTCAGTTAATCCATTAAATGGAGGGTTTGCTGAACAGGCTGTCTCAGCCCTCGTTCTTTCTTCCTGTTACGTAAAGTCAAAAAATTGGATAACGTGTCAACTTGGATGTTATTGAAAGGACAATTACTGACATACCTCCTGTTGATAGGGCACACAACTTAGGCATCCTCCTGGATTCACAGCTCAGTTTTGAAGGAGTCGTGGCCAGGGGGGCATTTGCCCAGGTTCGCCTGGTGCGCCAGTTGCGCCCCTATCTGGACCGAGATGCCTTACGTACAGTCACGCACTCGTTACCTCCCGTATAGACTATTGCAATGCTCTCTACATGGGGCTGCCCATGAAGACCACCCAGAGGCTCCAGCTGGTGCAGAATGCGGCCGCGCGGGTAGTGATGGGAGCATCCTGATACTCCCATATTACACCCCTCCTGCGTGAGCTGCATTGGTTACTGGTTGTCCTCCGGGTGAGATTTAAGGTGCTGGTACTTTAAAGCCTTACATGGCTTAGGCCCGGGATACTTGCAGGACCGTCTGCTGCCGGGAACGACCTCCCATCGCCCGGTGCGCTCACACAGGGAGGGCCTCCTCAGGGTGCCGTCGGCTAGACAATGTCAGCTGGCAACCCCCAGAGGGAGGGCCTTCTCTGTGGGAGCGCCAGCCCTGTGGAACCAACTTCCCCTTGAGCTCCGGATGGCCCCGGATCTCCGGTCCTTTTGCCGCGGCCTTAAAACATTCCTTTTCCATCAGGCTGACCTGGACTGACGATAGGGATTTTTAAAATGTTTTTAAATTTTAATTTATTAATTTAAATTATTTTATTGGGGCTGTTAGTTTAATTCTTTTTAACTTTTGCATTGCTGTATTTTTATTGTTGTTAGCCGCCCTGAGTCCTTCGGGAGATAGGGCGGTATATAAGTCCCAAAAATAAATACATATATACATACCCTCCTGTTTTTTTGTTACATGTTTTATTAATTTTTATAGGGTTAGGGATAGGGTTCCGGGTTGGGGTTAGGATTTTTTAAAATTAACCTTTTTTCAATATTTAGCAACCAGCATGTTGTCTGGGTTCATGTATTTAAAAAAACAATGAATTATAATTGATTTTTGTATTATAAACAATATGTTAGTTAATTGCTGAATAGGCTTCTTACTAGTGTATATTCAGTGTTACCTAGTACATATCACGTTCCTTTCTCTCTAGCCATTGATAAAACTTATCCCATGTTCTAAAGTACGCTGAGTCGTCTTTCTCTTTTCTCTTTAATGTCAATCTGTCCATTTCTGCACAGACTAAAATTTTCTTAATTAGCTCTTCTTCCGTTGGTAGGTTTTCACTTTTCCAATATTGGGCAAATGCAATTCTTACTGCAGTTAATACATATAAAATTAAGTATATATATATATATATATATATATACAATCTTTCTCGTAGTTTGCTTCTATTATTCCTAAGAGAAACAATCCTGGCTTAAAAGCTATATATATTTTTAGTCATTTTCTCCAACCGTACGTGTGTTTTTGACCAAAACCTTTTAGTTTTAGGGCGTGACATACCCTTTCTTTTATCTGTCCCTCAGAATCGGCGAATATTATATGAAAAATTACGCTTCTGCCCTGAAGTCTTTCACTGAGGGACAAAAACAGGATGATGGTAAGTACGATGGTCCATGGATTTTAAAATATCATCATCGTCACGTTAGCCATTGTCCACTGCAGAATGAAAGCCTCTTCCGTGTGTTTCCAACCCATTTTTTTAATTTTTTTTTATTTTAATCCCATTTATATCCCGCCCTTCTCCGAAGACTCAGGGCGGCTTACAATTTAAGCACAAACCAATGTGCTTAGCAGTAGCCTTGATTCTATGTATATGTCTGCTTATTAGGGCTTTCGCCCCCCCCCCAAGCGGCATTATTACAAAGTCAGCTTAATTGCCCCCAACAATCTGGGTCCTCATTTTACCTACCTCGGAAGGATGGAAGGCTGAGTCAACCTTGAGCCTGGTGGGACTCGAACCTGCACTAATTGCAGGCAGCTGGTGTTACTTAAGGAGGCTGATTGATCTTGACTTACAGCGTTGGGCGTAGATTCTGAACGTTGGGCAAATGGGTTTCCCCCTCCCCCCTCCAGCTATTGTTTGAGATTCTAAATTACCCAGAAAAAGTTCAATTAATAGAGAAAAATGAAACGACAAGGCTCCCCTTGTGATATAAAAAAGGAGGGGGAAGTTGCTTGTGGAAACTCGGTTTTTTGCTCTGAAATTTTTGTTCCTCCTTCTGTTTGAGAGAAGTTCTGCTAGTAACACCCAGAAAACATGGAGCAGTCCACGGCTGCAGAACGCAGACTATGGCCACCGCCTCCCTTTTGTTGAAGGTCTACTTTTCCTGGGGGGGGGGCTTTATCTCGAAGTGCTTCATGATTCTCCAAAGTAGGAAGACCAGAACAAACATGAGGGAGGAAGGAAGGAAGGAAGGAAGGAAGGAAGGAAGGAAGGAAGGAAGGAAGGAAGGAAGGAAGGAAGGAAGATGAAGAGGGAGGCAGGGAGGAAGGAAGGAAAATGAAGAGGGAGGAAGGAAGAAGGAAGGAAGATGAGGGATGAAGAAGGGAGGAAGATGAAGGAGGGAGGGAGGAAGGAAGATGAGGGAGGGAGGAAGAAGGAAAGATAAAGAGGGGGGGAGGGAGGAAGGAAGAAGGAAGGAAGATGAGGGAGGGAAGAAGGAAGAAGGAAGATGGAGGGAGGAAGAAGGAAGGAAGATTAAGGAGGGAGGGAGGAAGGAAGGAAGATGAGACGGAGGGAGGGAGGAAGAAGGAAGGAAGATGAAGGAGGGAGGGAGGGAGGAAGAAAGAAGGAAGATGAGGGATGAAGAAGGAAGGAAGATGAAGGAGGGAGGGAGGAAGGAAGATGAGGGAGGGAGGAAGAAGGAAAGATGAAGAGGGAGGGAGGGAGGAAGGAAGAAGGAAGGAAGATGAGGGAGGGAGGAAGGAAGAAGGAAGATGGAGGGAGGAAGAAGGAAGGAAGATGAAGGAGGGAGGGAGGAAGGAAGGAAGGAAGATGAAGAGGGAGGGAGGAGGAAGGAAGATGAGGCAGGGAGGGAGGGAGGAAGGAAGGAAGGAAGATGGAGGGAGGGAGGGAGGAAGCCTGCCGTCCGTCCGTTCGTCCTGTTATTTGGCCAGCCCGTTTCCATCTCCATTCCTTGACACATTCATTCCTTGTTTGGGTATTAGTCGCTCGGGAGCGTAGCTGGACTATTGGGGTTGATCTCCGAGCTTGGCGCTTTGGCTGCAACACGTTTCGTCTCCATTGGGGAGGAAGGGGAGAAAACCCACCACACAGCAACAAAAATCACAACCCCTTCCCCAGAAGTAACCGGACCACGTCTTCACAACAGCCAGTCAGCCAAACAGCCGAAACCAGACCTTGACTCAGAGGCAACCAACCAAACAAACAAACTGAGAGAAGCAACCTGGAATTAAAGAGAAACTTCCTAGCAGTGAGGATAATCAACCAGTGGGACAGCTGGACACTAGAAATGGTGGGAGTTGCATCACTGGAGATTTTTAAGAAGAGACTGGACAGTCACCTGTCTGAGATGATATAGGTTGTCCTGCTTGAGGAAGGGGCTGGACTAGAAGACCTCCAAGGTCCCTTCCAGCTCCTATTCTTCTATTCTATTCTATTCTATTCTATTCTATTCTATTCTATTCTATTCTATTCTATTCCTATTCTATTCTATTCTATTCTATTCTATTCTATTCTATTCTATTCTATTCTATTCTTCTATTCTATTCTATTCTTCTATTCTATTCTATTCTATTCTATTCTATTCTATTCTATTCTATTCTATTCTTCTATTCTATTCTATTCTATTCTATTCTATTCTATTCTATTCTATTCTATTCTATTCTATTCTATTCTATTCTATTCCGTTCCATAGTTTCTATTCTATTCTATTCTATTCTATTCTATTCTATTCTATTCTATTCTATTCTATTCTATTCTATTCTATTCTATTCTATTCCTATTCTATTCTATTCTATTCTATTCTATTCTATTCTATTCTATTCTATTCTATTCTATTCTATTCTATTCTATTACGTTCCATAGTTTCTATTCTATTCTATTCTATTCTATTCTATTCTATTCTATTCTATTCTATTCTATTCTATTCTATTCTATTCTATTCTATTCTATTCTATTCCGTTCCATAGTTTCTATTCTATTCTATTCTATTCTATTCTATTCTATTCTATTCTATTCTATTCTATTCTATTCTATTCTATTCTATTCTATTCTATTCTATTCCGTTCCATAGTTTCTATTCTATTCTATTCTATTCTATTCTATTCTATTCTATTCTATTCTATTCTATTCTATTCTATTCTATTCTATTCTATTCTATTCTATTCTATTCTATTCTATTCTATTACGTTCCATAGTTTCTATTCTATTCTATTCTATTCTATTCTATTCTATTCTATTCTATTCTATTCTATTCTATTCTATTCTATTCTATTCTATTCCGTTCCATAGTTTCTATTCTATTCTATTCTATTCTATTCTATTCTATTCTATTCTATTCTATTCTATTCTATTCTATTCTATTCTATTCTATTCTATTCTATTCTATTCTATTCTATTCTATTCTATTCTATTCTATTCTATTCCGTTCCATAGTTTCTATTCTATTCTATTCTATTCTATTCTATTCTATTCTATTCTATTCTATTCTATTCTATTCTATTCTATTCTATTCTATTCTATTCTATTCTATTCTATTCTATTCTATTCTATTCTATTCTATTATTTATTCTACATTCAATTCCATATTTTCTATCCTGTTCTGTTCTCCTGTTCTCAATTCTATTCACCATTTGCATCACACAGACGATACTTAAACACCAAGGACCACGTGGCCCGACAACCACAACCAGCCAATCAAACGGTCCGAAACCAGATCATGACTCAGAAACATCCAGACAAACAACACCCACGCTGATTCACATCACACAAAAAGGTCTTTCAAGGCCAGTGCTCTGACAGACGAGCATAATTCAAAGCGCACTGAAGAGGTACACACACACACGCACGGAGGTGAAAAATTTAATGGGCTGTATATTTTCGTTTGTTCTCTAATCCACTAGGGGTTCTTTCGATCTTGTGACGCTGAGTGTGTCTCTTTCCGTGGCTCTTCACGCCACTCGTAGCTTTTGCACCGATTGTGTGGTTAAGTGTCCCTGATTGGCTGGCATGTGTTAGAGCAGGTTGCACCCACCGATGGAATGCTTTTCGTCCATAGGGGGAGGTTTTTTTTCTTGAAAATTACGCCTCACTGGCCGAAGGCCTGCCAAGCACACTTTAACGTGCCGTTCCATTTCCTTTATTGTGTCTCCTTCAGTTGAGATCCGTTGGCCACGGTATATGTAGTGGTTTACTACGTCTCTAGGTCTTCTCCAGATTAAAAAAAATATATATTCTTCGTTGAATTTATTTAACACAACCTGGCTCTTTCAGGTTTATTTTTTTTAAAAAAAACTAACCTGAAAAATAATCTTTCCATGTGCCGATGCAATCTCAGTTTTAAAATATAGACAGGCCATATAGCAGCTCGTAGGAAATGGGTGCATATAATTCTACTCAGGTGATAGAAGTAACACGTAGGTAGTTTTTGCATAACGACCAGCCCGCTTAGCGATGGTTCAGTTACAGCAGATGTGCAAAAGCTACTTAAGAACCAGTTCTGGTGGCTGCACAATCACACGCACACACCACTGTCAACAGGACTGCATTTTGAGGACGTGGCAACTGGCTCAAATGTATGTGTTGTCGGGGTGTTTCTGCAGTCACGTGTCTGATTTACGATATGTAAATCGACGGCACCATATAACGCTGCATCTTTATAAACCTGTAGGTGCCGATTCAGCTTTTCCTGTATGGATTAAAAGATGCGAAGAGGTCCTAGGTGGTAAGTCTCCACTTTTTGCATATCTGTACTTTCATGTTGTGGCTTAGCGTCATAAATTTTGGGCTCAGCTGCGCTTGTAAGTTGAGAACTTCCTGTATTACAGAAGGGAAAACCTTTTGCATTTCCGATAGAATTGGCTACCTTGAAGTGACAAGAAATTAGAATGCAGGATTGCGTGGGACTTGTCTGGATTTGTGACTCTTTTTCTTGGCTGCTCTTCCACGGGAATTTTCTTAAGTTAACGTTGTTTTCCTTTTGGGTAAACTTAACATTAAGAAAACCAAGATCATGGCATCCGTCCCTCTCAATTCCTGGCAAATAGATGGGGAAGAAATGGAGGTAGTGACAGAATTTATTTTCCTGGGCTCCAAGATCACCGCAGATGGGGACTGTAGCCAAGAAATTAAAAGACGCTTGCTCCTGGGGAGGAAAGCCAGGGCGAATCTAGACAGCACACTAAAAAGCAGAGACATCACCCTGCCAACAAAAGTGCATATAGTCAAGGCTGTGGTCTTCCCAGTTGCAATGTATGGCAGTGAAAGTTGGACCATAGGAAAGGCTGAGCGCCAAAGAATTGAGGCCTTTGAACTCTGGTGCTGGAGAAGACTCCTGTGAGTCCCTTGGACCGCAAGGCGATCAAACCCGTCAGTCCTAGAGGAGATCAACCCTGACTGCTCTTTAGAAGGCCAGATCCTGACATTGAAACTCAAATACTTTGGCCACCTAATGAGAAGGAAGGACTCACTGGAGAAGAGCCTAATGGTGGCAAAGGTTGAGGGCAAGAGAAGAAGGGGACGACAGAGAATGAGGTGGCTGGATGGAGTCCCTGAAGCAGTAGGCGTGAGCCTAAATGGACTCCAGAAGATGGTAGGAAGGCCTGGAGGAACGTTGTCCGTGGGGTCGCAATGGGTCAGACACGACTTCGCAACAACAACATATCCCAGAATCTGGTCAATTAAAATTCAGATCAAATTGGCGCCAGATAAGGGTGAATGGAGTTGAAGAGGGATTGGATTTGAAGCATTTGTGACAATGTAAAGGATTCTAAGCTGATGCTGCATTTAACTCCAGCCCCAGCTCTTCTCGGCCTGCTCTTCTCCTACAGGAAGAAAGATAGGAAGAAGAAGACTCTTTTAGGAGAAAGACATTATAGGATACAATTTCTGAGATTAAGCTTTCTGAGCATTATTTATTTTTGGAGTTTTGATACAGCATTGCGATTCTTTCACTGCCACTGCTACCGGTAAGGAAATCTGATTGCATTACTAACGGACTGTGTTAATTGTGGTGTTGGAACTGGGAAAGGTTGAGGGCAAGAGAAGAAGGGGACGACCGAGAAGGAGGTGGCTGGATGGAGTCACTGAAGCAGGAGGCCTGAGCCTAAATGGACTCCAGAAGATGGTAGAGGACAGGAAGGCCTGGAGGAACGTTGTCCATGGGGTCGCGATGGGTCGGACACAACTTCGCAGCTAACAACAAAATCCTTTTGGGTAAACCAGGCAGACAGATAGACCTCAACTTACAACAGTCCACCTACGGCAACACCTGCGGCCGGCGTCAACTTCCCTCCATCCAGTGCGCTCCCACAGAGAGGGCCTCCTCAGGGTGCCGCCGATCAAAGAATGCCGATTGGTGGCCCCCAGGGGGAGAGCGTTCTCTGTGGGCGCGCCAGACCTTTGGAACAGCTTACCGGTTGAGCTCCGGACGGCCCCCGACTCTTCTCGGCCTGCTCTTCTCCTACAGGAAGAAAGATAGGAAGAAGAAGACTCTTTTAGGAGAAAGACATTATAGGATACAATTTCTGAGATTAAGCTTTCTGAGCATTATTTATTTTTGGAGTTTTGATACAGCATTGCGATTCTTTCACTGCCACTGCTACCGGTAAGGAAATCTGATTGCATTACTAACGGACTGTGTTAATTGTGGTGTTGGAACTGGGAAAGGTTGAGGGCAAGAGAAGAAGGGGACGACCGAGAAGGAGGTGGCTGGATGGAGTCACTGAAGCAGGAGGCCTGAGCCTAAATGGACTCCAGAAGATGGTAGAGGACAGGAAGGCCTGGAGGAACGTTGTCCATGGGGTCGCGATGGGTCGGACACAACTTCGCAGCTAACAACAAAATCCTTTTGGGTAAACCAGGCAGACAGATAGACCTCAACTTACAACAGTCCACCTACGGCAACACCTGCGGCCGGCGTCAACTTCCCTCCATCCAGTGCGCTCCCACAGAGAGGGCCTCCTCAGGGTGCCGCCGATCAAAGAATGCCGATTGGTGGCCCCCAGGGGGAGAGCGTTCTCTGTGGGCGCGCCAGACCTTTGGAACAGCTTACCGGTTGAGCTCCGGACGGCCCCCGACCTTCGCTCCTTCCGGCGCGATCTTAAAACCTTCTTTTTCGAACAAGCTGGCCTGGTCTGATGGGATGGGGTTGGGTTTTTATAAATAGTTCTAATTTTAATGTATTAATTATTATGGGCATAATGGTTTAATCGCTTTTAATTTTTGTATTCGGTTTTTTACTATGTATTGCCCTGTTCACCGCCCTGAGTCCTTCGGGAGAAGGGCGGTATACAAATTAAATTATTATTATTATTATTATTATTTGGTGGCCTTTCAAAATTACAGCGGCACTGAAGCAAGTCACTTATGACCATTTTTCACACTTAAGACCATCGCGAACATCCCCAGGATCGAAGTTCAGGTGCTTGCCAAGTGACTCGTATTTACGACGGCTGCCGTTTTCCCGGGCTCATCGGGTCCTCTTTTGGGACCTTCTGACCGGCAAAGTCAATGGGGGAAGCCAGATTCGCTTAACGACCGTGTTACTAATTCAACAACGGAAGTGATTCGCTTAGCAACGGTGGCAGGAAAAGTCATAAAAGGGGCCCAAATTCTCTCTTAACAACTGTCTTGTTGTTAGTAATGGAAATTTTGGGCTCCCTCGTGGTTGCAAGCCGAGGAAAAGGCAGCTATGAGAGCACGCAAAGCCTCGTGGGAACTTTTTCTATTAAAACCTTGCCACCGGGAGGCAAAAGTACGATTTTACAACTATTTTGTAATATTTAGCCCTTGGAGAGAACGAAAGGTCTCGAAATACTTCACTCTAGCAGGCAAGCGATATGAACAAATAATGCTAGCACCTCATCTTACAGAGAAGGAGGAAAAAAAACAAACACATTGCTTCTGGCATGCATACAGATGCATGGATTTATTTATTTTTTATTTATGTCTTCTTTTCAATGTCAAGCATACCAGTAAGAAATGTAAAAGATAAAGGTGGGGGGGGGGGAAAATCCGCTTCGTTCTTCAAATGTGGGTTCAAAAATGAAGTCTTTTTTTTTTCCCCTGCGGTACCTGTGCAAATTTTGCAACTGCCAATCTTAAGAATAGGACATTTCTGCAGGTTATTTATTTATTTATTTAAAAAAAATAGCATATTTAAGCTCGTTTAACTAAAATTAAAACGTGTTGCATTCTGAACAAATTCACTCGTAATATTCAATTGTTACATGGAGCAAAAATGCCTGCTGCATTATAAAAACTTGTGTGCACGGGCTGGAGGCCTCGAATCTAGTTTTATGATCTAAACATGATTTATGTTGGCATTTTCTCTCTATTTATTATTTGGATAGGAAGCTAAATGTTTTCTGGGTCAGTCTCTATAAAATTTCCGCCCAGAATATCCTTAGTATCCTCCTTTGTTAATGTCTGTCTTAGAAGTCAACATACAATATTAAGGGAAATCAGCCGTTTATACAACCGTTGAATTTCATAGGACCTTCATTGGCAAAATGGTTGGGAGTGGGGTTTTTTTTCTCCTTTTAGATACAAACACGCATTTTGCAAAATGTTCTACATATTGTTTCAATTCGAAATTCCTTGTTTTGATTTTGGAGTTTGAAACAACTCTTGTTGAGATTTACTAATCCACAAAGCCAATTCTGAACAGTTGGAAGTTTTTGTGTGAACATAAATGGTTGTATGGGGAAAAAAATGATTAAAAGAAACAATGTAAGTTGATCAAAGCTGTTTCAGGACTTGATCTGCTGGACCTACCTTTATTATCGGAACCTTTTCGAAGCATTGATGCAGCCTTATTAATGTTTACTTGAGAAGATCTGCTTTCATTTCTGTATTAAAGCTCATTTATTTAGTAAAATGTATTGATGGAAAAAAGGGAACATTTGAGTTAATGTGTTATACGATTATTCTATATGTATCTTAGAAACATGCTTATGCTTTTAGAGTTTTGTCTAAAAATCTGAATTATTTTCCTTTGCAGCACCTGGATCAGAGCTTGAAATGGTATGATTTTTCCCTAATAGATTAATTGATTAAAAATGGAATTGTAGCAGTTATCTTTAAAATAGCTTTTCCTTGGTCCATGTGAAATTTGTCTTTTTCTTAAAAAAATAAATCAAAATGTAGATGTATTCTGTAGTTCCATGACAGTGTGACAATAACAGTGTGTTATTTTTCAATGGCACGATGATAATTGTTATATGCAATGTGAATCTCTCTCTCTCTCTCTCTCTCTCTCTCTCTCTCTCAGTATTTTGTGTATATTCTATGATTCCTTTTCTTATCTAAGGGATTCATCTGTCCTGCAATGTAAAAACTATAATCATGCTTGGCTTAAAACTGACATTAATTGTTTTTAATTGTTCAACATCTTTTCCTTATGATGATGATGATGATGTCCCTCATGTTTCCGCAACACCAGGCGTGGCCATCTAAGATCAAGTAAGTTTTGTCGTTCCTGATGTTAGTATTGACACACTGCACTTTGTAATAATCCTGTGAACATTCTGCACGCGGTTTGTAACCGACACTTATGTGCCTATCAGAGAACGGTGCTCAACCAGCCGTGTCATTCTCAGCTGGATGAAGGACTCGTGTTAAGTAGCTTTGCCAATTTCCTCGTGTTTGGTCACTGAAGGGAATCCTGGCTCTAAACATCAACAGGATACCTCAGTTTTTTTCTCTGTGTGTGTGTGTGTGTGTGTGTATAGATGTATATGTGTGTACATATGTATGTGTATGTGTGTGTATATGTGTGCACACACACGTGCGTACACACACACACACACACACACACGGATATATATTACATCCTTCCTAAAGATGTACCTATTTGACAGTGCCTTTGACTTTTTAACTCTCTCTTCCACGTGGACTCAAACCCTAATTACACTCCACTAATATCATGAATTTTTCTCCCCCCTTTTGTTCTGTCTATTCTGGATATAGTAAGGTCCAGATTCCATCCCTTCTGCCTGTGAAGTGTTAGGTGTGCTTTGAATGAGATGATCCTTACAACAATCCTGAAGTTAATCAGGCAGTGCTAGTGTTCTGACATACGAAGGACCGAGGCTAAGATGCTGATTTGCCTAACAGCAGCCGGAAAAATCCTTGAAACAATTTAATGTTCTTTTTTTTTTAATTTAAAAAGTTTTACAATACATTTTGACTTTAATCCCCCCCACCCCCACCCAACCCTCCCTATCCCTTCCCCCCATTCCCTCCTCCCCCCCCCCCGACTTCCCAGAGCTAAATACAGGGTGTAAAATCAAAAAACAAACATAAGCACCCCTATGTTATCAGCAATAAACTATTAATTCTATCTCCCTCTAGCTCATGTAAAATGAATACAAACAATATTAATATTACAAATAAAGTAAAAAAGAAAAAGAGAAAAACAGAAAAAGAGCTTTACTCAGAATAGATTTTCTTAATCCCATTCCTTATTCATATTAATTTCAAAAAAAAAGAAAGAAAAAAAAGAAAAAAAAACTTTCACCTACTATTTACATTCTCCAACCTTTCTCTAATTTCTAAACAAATTCAGTTACGCGCCAAAAGCGCCTATCTATTAACCTTAATAATCTCCAACCAAACTAAACCATAATCAAAAATAATTCTTGCATGTATCACACCAAATGTCTCGCAGTTCCAAGTCATCCTTGAGTTCAAATAAAAAGAGTAAAAAAAAAAAGGTTTAAGCAGTCTGTAAGACAACTTGTTGTTAATTAGGAGCTTGCATACCCATTCTTAGTTCAACACATACTTTTAGTCCATAACCCTAATATACTTTTCTAACAAGCAAATAACATCCATCTTAAATTGTGTTAAATATTAAAAAAAAAACTTTCTTTCTCCTCTATGATAAATTTAATCCATTAAGATTCTAATTTAAAAATTTAATCAGCAATCTTAACGCCCCAAAACTTTTGGAGCACGTCTGTCATGACCCCCAAAACTTCTTTGGACCACGCCCCTCCCACATCTTCACTGTAAGTACACTTTGGAGATTCCATAACTATCTGCTGGTCTTGCTCTTGCTCTCGTCTCGCTCTTCTTAGGGCGGCACGCGTCTTCCTCTGGCCTCCTGCAACATCCGATGAGACTGTATCTTGATCCCCTCCAACACCATTGTCCTCTATCTATCTGTCTGTCTGCAACATCTTGAAGCTTTCCCTCGCCGTATCCCTTTACAGCTTCCAAAAATGATAGGGGGGTTGCTTTTAACACATTGCTATAAAAATCACGTGCCTGGGCCACAGTAACCAGACGATGTCTTTTACCTTCATGCGTCACCACCAGTCCAACTGGAATCTCCCATCTAAACTTAATATCACATTTCTTAAGTTCCTGTACTAAAAATGCAAAATCTTTCCTTCTCCTTAAAATCTTCAGAGGAATCTCTTTTAAAACCAAGACTTCTTGCTCAGCCACTACCAGTTTAGTATCATAAGCAGCTTGAATGACTTCATCTCTAATTACTCTCTTTGTAAAATAGACCACCACATCTCTGGGTAACTTCCTTTGTCTTGCAATCCATGAATTTACACGAAAAATTTTGTCCATATTTCCCTCAATTTCAGATGCTGGCTGGCCCAATACCCCTTCCAGAGCCTCAGAAATCAGCTGCTTTAAATCTTCTTTACAGTTCTCCTTTAAACCCCTGATTCTAATAGCAAACTGCATCTGATGATACTGAGCAAGGCTCAATTCTCCGTCCATTTTATCCCTTATATTTTCATTTTCTAATACCTTTGCTTCTAATATAGAGTTCTTTTGACTGAGATCCTTCACTTTTACATCCAGCTGTTGCACACATTCAGCTACAGATTCAATCATAGACAACATGTCCACCCTCATTGCTCTAAACTTCTCTTCCATCTTCTTCTCCAATTTCTCCATTTTCTCCTCCATTTTCTCCTCCAACTTTTTCAGCTTTTCATCCATCATGTCAGACATCAATTGTGAATGCTTTCCAAGAGCATCTTGTAAATCCTTAAGCATCAATGCCGGAGGAGGTACAGGAGGAAGCAAAGCTTGCAATGAGGTCTGTTGCACCAGGGAAGACCCCGCACTCCGAAGAGCTTTAGAAGTTTTAGCCGCCATCTTCCCCCACTTTCACTTATTGCGCACTTTCACTTTAAAGCTATAAAATCCATTGAGCTAGAGAGTAAAGATAAGAGTCCACATCACCTTGACCTCCTGTACCGCCCTGCCTGCATCTTGATAATCAAAAGTATTTCCTTTTGGCAGGGGTGGTTGCTAACGCCTGGCTCTGCTCCATAAATCCCAGAGCAGAGGCGCTGCGCAGCTCGGAGCAACCCAGGCTTCGGGGGGGCTCAATCCTTCAGCCGCCCAAACTCTCAGCTCAGGCGGCCCTGGAGAGCTCAACCCCTACCTGGGGCCTCACCCCCTCCTCTTCTCCCGAGGAGGGGGCTTCAAATCCATCTAAACAGCTGATCGGCGCTGTTTACGATGGAAAAACACAGCTGCGGAGCGGGCAGCCCGAAAACGGCTGTCTTCGGCGTCGCGTCGCCACCGGAAGTCCGCCCAATTTAATGTTCTGTACAGGCAGTCCTCGACTCACAACCGTTCGTTTTAGGGACTGTTCAAAGTTACGACGACACTGTAACATGTGACTTACGACCGTGTTTCACAGTTACGGCCTTTGCAGCAGACCCATGACCGTGTGATCAAAATCCGGATGCTTGCCAACTGTCTCCTATTTACGACGGTTGCCACATCCCGGGGTCACGTGATCCCCTTTTGCGACCTTCTGAGCAAGCAGTGTCAGTGGGGGAAGCCAGATTCACTTCACAAACGGGCTACTAGCTTATCAACTGCGGCAAGAAAGGTCGTAAAATGGGGCCAAACTCACTCAAGAAATGCCTCGCTTAACAATGGAAATGTTGGCCTCAATGGTCGTCATAAGTCGAGGACTGCCTGCATTAGGCTCTTTGAAGGGCAGTTGTTTGAAACTAAATGCTTGAGCTGCAACCAGTGGAATAACTTACACTCCCCCCCCCACCCCCGAAATGGTGGGCGCTCCATCGCTGGAGATTTTTTAAGAAGAGCCTGGACATTCACCTGTCTGAGATGGTATAGGTCCATGATGGCGAACCTTTTAGAGACCAAGTGCCCAAACTGCAACCTAAAACTCACTTATGTATTGTTGGGTGCCGGGTGGGCGTGGCCCATTGGGTGGGCATGGCTGCGGTGGTAATGGAAGACTGGGTGAGACTAAAAAGTTCAATCAATCAATTCCAACTTTGCGAGATCTTTTTTTTTCCCTGCGAGAAATTGAAATTGATTGATTGAACCTTTTTTTTTTGCACACAGCGGCGGAGGCCTAAAGCGAAAAGGTTTTATAACACCCAGCCGAAGGCCTAGAACTGGGGCGATGGCATGCGTGCCCATAGAGAGGGCTCTGCGTGCCGCCTGTGGCACGTGTGCCATCGGTTCGCCACCACGGGTATAAGTTCTCCTGCTCGAGCAGGGGGCTGGACTAGAAGACCTCCAAGGTCCCTTCCAGCTCCTACTCTCTTCTTCCAAAGCTATATAGAAAGTGATTCCAGAGTCTGCTCAGCCATTCTGAGCCAAGGGCATAATCTGAATTTTGGAAACCTGTTAAGAGGATGGTGGGGCCAGTCACGAACCCTCCGGTTCCTACAAGCAGCCCTGTGAGGTTGTCTTCTGTACGCCCCTCAGAGGCTGTTAGCATGCCAGCCTAGGTGAGAAGTCTTCGCAACACATTGTGTGGCTGGAGACACTTCTTCGTTGCTAAGGATGTCCTCGTTAAAGGTATCTAAGGCTACTGCTTTTCTTTGCTACATCCCATTTTTCTTTAAAAAATAAATAAATAACATTTTTAAAAAGTCCACTAGATGCCAGAGAGTACATCTGCGAGCACTTAGCTACTATTTATGCTCCCTTGAGAATTCAAGGTCTAGCGCAGGGGTAGGCAACCTCGGCTCTTTTATGACTCATGGACTTCAACTCCCAGAATTCCTGAGCCAGCCAGGAAGCTGGCTCAGGAATTCTGGGAGTTGAAGTCCATGAGTCATAAAAGAGCCGAGGTTGCCTACCCCTGGTCTAGCATATATATAAAGTGTGTTGCATTCACTGGCTTGAAAATAAGCACTTTAACCGCGATTGTCAATCTGGCTATCTCATGGAACCTTACGCCTCCTAGACAATTTTGTTTGTGCTCTTTTGCTTTTCAGCAACTCAAATAGCAGGTCCCAGGATGTTTCAGTCCTTGCAGCACATCAATGCAAGAGGTTTCTTCGGCCTAGCTTGTCTGGATAGACTTTTATCTTTAATGCACGCGGGGTGTCGGATCACCTAACGTTCCACAGCTTCTTTTTTTGAGTCCCAAAGATTTGACAAGCCGTGTCTGCTTTTCCTTCTTGAGCACCACGTAGATCCTGAATGTGCCTTTCTGTATAACGCTTCTCGCTTGTTCTTGGGAGATCCTGCGGCTCACATTCCTAAAATTGGTAACCAGCGGCAATTTTCAGGAATGAAAATTAAAACGTGGACTTGTTATTTGCCTCTTAACAGTGTTCCCTCTTCCAGTCTACTGCTCCCAATAAACCTGGGAAGAGACTCAAATTAGTTTTTATGTCTTTCAAGCAACACGGGCTATCCTGCTAGAATATACCTTCTGCCCAGTAGGATTAACAAGTAGTTTTGTCGTGCTTTGGTGATTAGAACAAAATGTCCACCTCCGGTTCTGGATTAAACCTGCCCTAGAATGGAGAATTCAGCATTGCCAGAAGATTGTGGAGAACACTGGTAGGGAATATTCAGGTGGATGGACCGTATGAGACGACAAAGGTTACCGCAAGGTGTATGGAAGGAGAAGAGCAGTCAGCCTCAGGGCTGTAGCACTGGGCTTTTCAACCGGTGGTACGGGTACCACCTGTGGTACATTGGCACCTGGTAGGTGGTACGCGACCATCCTAGAAAAGTGGTAGCGGAGGAGGGGAATGAGCAGAACCGGTGGCAGCAAAGCACAAGCCTGAGCGAGAGACGGCTGGAGCTGCAGGGCTGTCAGGGCTCAGCGGAAGCGCCAGGATCAGCACCAGGATCCAGCTGGAGCTCGGCGCCGATCCTGGCGCTTCTGAGCCCAGAAGAAGCGCCGATCAGCTGGAAGGTTGCAGCATCTCCAGGGTCTTGTGATTTACATTCAGATGCTTGGCAACTGATTCGTATTTATGACGGTCACAGTGTCCCAGGGTCATGTGAAGTGACCAAAACCTGCTGCAACCACCCAGCAGAAGGGGGGGGGATAAAAACCAAACACCCCCCCTCTCACCCCCGCTGCCAATCCTCAACAGAAATGCTCACAACAATGAAAACGGACAGGAGGAAGAGCGCTGCCAGGCGGGCGGGCAGGCAGGTGTCTTGCCCGGCTGTGGCTTGGGGGCACTTTTTTCAGTGCCCTTGTAACTTCGAACAGTCACTAAGCGAACTGTTGTAAGTTGAGGATTACCTGTACTTTTTTTTTCTTTTTCTTTTTTTTGGTCCTCAAGTTTTTGACACCTTGCTAGGCGGTACTTGGATGTTGCCATATCCTAAAAGTGATACAATGGGTGAAAAGGTTGAAAAGCCCTTTAGTACAGTATAGTAGACAAGTTTGAGAGGGCAATGCTACCATCCAAACAGGCAAGATGTCAATGGTGACTGCGGTTGAAATCCTGTCACTTCGTACCTGCATGTGACATTGACCTAGATACAGAAGGGAAAGGGACTTGGCCATATCTGCAGAGATTCTCAACCCTCCAGGTCATGGTTGTCCCAAAGCTGCTTTTTCCAAAAGGCGATTGGACTTTCTTGGAGGTTTTTTTCCCCCTGAAAACATTTCGCTTCTCACCCGAGGAAGCTTCTTAAGTTGAAGAACTGAATTTCAAGAAGCGACGAAGCTGCTTGGATGAGAAGTGAAGCGTTTTCCAAGAATGTCTATGAAGATGGTCAGTCATCCAGATCACGGTTGTCCCAAAGTTGCTTTTTCAGGAGGCAACTGGACCTTTCTTGTTTTTCTCTGAAGACCTTTCCCTTCTCATCCCAGAAGCTTCTTCAGCTCTGACTGGACGGTGGGGAACGGAAGGATTTATACTCCTTGCAGACAGCTGGTCATTTGCCTCCTTTTAGAGAGTCGTCGAGGCCACTTGGAGGTTTATCTCTGTCCTCAACACCTTTGCCTTTTGGAAACAAGCACGCTTGGGACTTGGCCGTGCGTCTGCCATCTTGCCTCTTTTTGCCCTCCCATGGGGGTTGCAGATAGGTCAGCAGTGATGGTTGATTTCCTCTCGAGCAATGAAGAATGAGTCCGCTCCAGATTTTCTCGTTGAGTTCTTCAAGCCGTCGATCCGCACAGTGGATCCTTCAAGCCAGTTCAAGGCTCTTTCCACCTGGAGAGGCTGTGCTGAATCCGGACCCCCATTGTGGTGGTCATCCTACAGGCCAGCCATTCATTAGTTCCTCCAGCATTTTCACACCCAAGAAGTGCTCAACGGTGGAGAGGTTGCAATGCAAGTTTTCCTATCCGGGACAGCTTCGTACTTTGCTCAGAGCCTCTAGAAAGGCATCGCTCGGTCCTACGCGTGGATTTCATGGACTTCCTGTCACCTGTTTTTCCCCCCCTTGAGGTCAGCTGTGTCCTTCATATCAGTCAGGGGGGGGGATAGGGGGCCTATCTCATTACAGTGATGACTGTTTGACATTGACCTGGGAGACTTTGATTGGCCTGCACCAGGGGGAGGCAACCTGGGCTCTTTTATGACTCGTGGACTTCAACACCCAGAATTCCTGAGCCAGCATAGGGGAACTATGGCCCCTTCATGACTGGTGGACTTCAACTCCCAGAATTCCTGAGCCAGCATGGGGGAACTATGGCCCCTTATGACTTGTGGACTTCAACTCCCAGAATTCCTCAGCCAGCATGGGGGAAACTATGGCCCCTTCATGACTTGTGGACTTCAACTCCCAGAATTCCTTAGCCAGCATAGGGGAACTATGGCCCCTTCATGACTGGTGGAATTCAACTCCCAGAATTCCTGAGCCAGCATGGGGGAACTATGGCCCCTTCATGACTGGTGGAATTCAACTCCCAGAATTCCTGAGCCAGCATGGGGGAACTATGGCCCCTTCATGACTGGTGGAATTCAACTCCCAGAATTCCTGAGCCAGCATGGGGGAACTATGGCCCCTTCATGACTGGTGGACTTCAACTCCCAGAATTCCTCAGCCAGCATGGGGGAACTATGGCCCCTTCATGACTGGTGGACTTCAACTCCCAGCATTCCTGAGCCAGCATGGGGGAACTATGGCCCCTTCATGACTGGTGGACTTCAACTCCCAGAATTCCTCAGCCAGCATGAGGGAACTATGGCCCCTTCATGACTTGTGGACTTCAACTCCCAGAATTCCTCAGCCAGCATGGGGGAACTATGGCCCCTTCATGACTGGTGGACTTCAACTCCCAGAATTCCTCAGCCAGCACGGCTCAGCTTGGAAACCTCTTCCTTTCCCCTCAGCACGGCTGGCTCAGGAATGCTGGGAGTTGAAGTCCACGAGTCCTAAAAGAGCCCAGGTTGCCTCCCCCTGGCCTGCACCCATCCTCCCCATCTTATTCAGACAGAACATCACGATACGACTTTTAAATAAGATAGATCTGCTATAGGTGAATTCCAATGTGGTCTCCCCAGTAGAGAGGTGTCAGGCTTGTCCCAGCTTGGGCATCTGAAAAAGAAAGACCCTCGACTCCCATTTGCAACGAAAGGTATACCGTATATACTTGAGTATAAGCCGACTCGAGTATAAGCCGAGACCCCCAATTTCACCCCCAAAAACTGGAAAAAGTTGTTGACTCGAGTATAAGCCGATCCGCCGTTCTGCAAGCCTCTGCCGCCAGCAGAGGCTCGATCCGCCATTTTGCAAGCCTGAATACACAGGAATACCCTGTGTGGCCTTGGCTCTCCGGGAAGCCCTGGCTGTCCGCTTCCTCGCTCCACGCTGCTATTCGGGGCCCGCGCGTTCCCCGGGCAAATCGCGGCGCCCAGCAGGCGAGGAAACACGCCCGCTCCAGTCGCCCCCCCTTCCCTCAGGAGACGCGAAGCAAGTGACCGCCCGGAGCTTACCGAGGACTTGCTTCGGTGCTTCCAGGATCGCGCGCACCTCTCCCAAGCCGCCGCCGTCCGGAGACCTGCCGAAGTTTGGGGAGGTTTGGGGAGGTTTGGGGAGGTGCGCGCGCACCTCCCCAAACCTCCCCAAACGTCGGCAGGTCTCCGGACCTCTGCGCCCTGCCTGCCTGCTTCTTTCCGCTGCGGAAAGAAGCAGGCAGGCAGGGCGCGGAGGAACGGAGACCTGCCGACGTTTGGGGAGGTTTGGGCGCCTCCCCAAACGTCGCCGGGTCTCCGTTCCTCTGCGCCCTGCCTGCCTGCTTCTTTCCACAGCGGAAAGAAGCAGGCAGGCAGGGCGCAAAGGAACGGAGACCCGGCGACGTTTGGGGAGGTTTGGGCGCCTCCCCAAATATCCCCAAACGTCGCCGGGTCTCCGTTCCTCTGCGCCCTGCCTGCCTGCTTCTTTCCACAGCGGAAAGAAGCAGGCAGGCAGGGCTCGGAGGAACGGAGACCCGGCGACGTTTGGGGAGGTTTGGGCGCCTCCCCAAACCTCCCCAAATGTCGCCGGGTCTCCGTTCCTCTGCGCCCTGCCTGCCTGCTTCTTTCCACAGCGGAAAGAAGCAGGCAGGCAGGGCGCAAAGGAACGGAGACCCGGCGACGTTTGGGGAGGTTTGGGCGCCTCCCCAAATATCCCCAAACGTCGCCGGGTCTCCGTTCCTCTGCGCCCTGCCTGCCTGCTTCTTTCCACAGCGGAAAGAAGCAGGCAGGCAGGGCGCAGAGGAACGGAGACCCAGCGACGTTTGGGGAGGTTTGGGCGCCTCCCCAAATATCCCCAAACGTCGCCGGGTCTCCGTTCCTCCGCCCCCTGCCTGCCTGCTTCTTTCCGCTGTGGTGGGATTCTCCAGGGCAAGGATTAACAACACGGATAGAAGGTAGTTCTCCATTTTAATGCGTGGCTGATTTGCCCAGTAATGCACACTCAATTTGTAAGCCGCAAAGGAGCCTGACTTCGTTACTATTAAACTTTGGGGTCAGCGTGGCTAATGTAATCTTGGTTCCATCTATTTTTTTTCCCCATCCAATCTCAGTTCAGTATTGTTTAATTACTGCAGGGATTTGTCTAGTTCAAAATAGTCCTATCTTCAGAACGAAGAATTCACTCTTCCTTGCCTATTTTTTTCACAAGAGCTGAGCAACCGTTACCCCAATGTGTTTTTTGCATCAGTTTCTTTGGATGAACTTTGATTGTGTCTTAAAATGTCACTGAAGAATAAGATCAATACCAGCAACCTTTATCTGCTGTAACTTCCTATCGGAGGGAAGGAAAAAAAAACTTCTTGCCCAGAACAGAATAACAGAATTGAAGGGACCTTGGAGGTCTTCTAGTCCAACCCCCTGCTCAAGCAGGAGACCGTGTACCATTTCAGACAAATGGCTGTCCTATCTCCTTGAAAACCTTACGTGTTGGAGCACCCTCAACTTCTGGAGGCAAGCTGTTCCACTGATTGATCGTAGGAAATTTCTCCTTAGTTCTAGGTGGTTCTATCCTTGATAAGTTTCCATCTGCTGCTGCTTCTGTTTTCAGGTGCTTTGGAAAATAGGTTGACCCCATTTTAGTTCCTGGCAACTCCTCACATATTGCAACACTGTTATCGTATCCATTTCCAAATTTCCAAAGATGCTACAGAATCCTGTGGCTGCATTCAGACATAATACTAAGGGGATTTTATGTTGCAGTAACGTTAGCCTTCTAAACTTTTGGTTTATGCCTACGGTCCCATTCTTATCTTTCTAAAGGCTGGAGGATGAAATTGAAAATTTCTACTTCAACATAGCAGCACTTCTCGTTGTATGAATCTGGACATCACTCCTGCCAGTAAAGCTGTAGCTAGTATATATCCGGCATTCCACTTCGAAAGTAACCGCTCTTTGGCATAATAAAAGTTGACTATCAATGTAACGTATATAAGAAATATTTGTAGAAGCACAAATCCAAAACTTTATAACACGGGGAGCTAATAAGTGTCTGTGGAGATTCTCAGTCATCTAAATTGTGAGTGTCCCAAAGGTGCTTGTGCGCGGCCGAGGCTTTGGTGCTTCCGGGATCGCGCGCACCTCTCCCAAGCCACCGCCGTCCGGAGACCTGCCGAAGTTTGGGGAGGTTTGGGGAGGTGCGCGCGCACCTCCCCAAACCTCCCCAAACGTCGCCGGGTCTCCGTTCCTCTGCGCCCTGCCTGCCTGCTTCTTTCCACAGCGGAAAGAAGCAGGCAGGCAGGGGGCGGAGGAACGGAGACCCGGCGACGTTTGGGGAGGTTTGGGCGCCTCCCCAAACCTCCCCAAACGTCGCCGGGTCTCCGTTCCTCTGCGCCCTGCCTGCCTGCTTCTTTCCACAGCGGAAAGAAGCAGGCAGGCAGGGGGCGGAGGAACGGAGACCCGGCGACGTTTGGGGATATTTGGGGAGGCGCCCAAACCTCCCCAAACGTCGCTGGGTCTCCGTTCCTCTGCGCCCTGCCTGCCTGCTTCTTTCCGCTGTGGAAAGAAGCAGGCAGGCAGGGCGCAGAGGAACGGAGACCCAGCGACGTTTGGGGAGGTTTGGGCGCCTCCCCAAATATCCCCAAACGTCGCCGGGTCTCCGTTCCTCCGCCCCCTGCCTGCCTGCTTCTTTCCGCTGTGGAAAGAAGCAGGCAGGCAGGGCGCAGAGGAACGGAGACCCGGCGACGTTTGGGGAGGTTTGGGGAGGCGCCCAAACCTCCCCAAACGTCGCCGGGTCTCCGTTCCTCCGCCCCCTGCCTGCCTGCTTCTTTCCGCTGTGGAAAGAAGCAGGCAGGCAGGGCGCAGAGGAACGGAGACCCGGCGACGTTTGGGGAGGTTTGGGGAGGTGCGCGCGCACCTCCCCAAACCTCCCCAAACTTCGGCAGGTCTCCGGACGGCGGTGGCTTGGGAGAGGTGCGCGCGATCCCGGAAGCACCAAAGCCTCGGCCGCGCACAAGTCCTCGGTAAGTTTTTTTTGTTGACTGGAGTATAAGCCGAAGTGGAATTTTTCAGCCCAAAAAGTGGGCTGAAAAATTCGGCTTATACTCAAGTATATACGGTACTTTTACTAAAGCCAAGTGATCACAGCGTAAAGCCATGCTGGATCTGAATATTCATTTCATTTCATTTTCATTTATTTGATTTCTATACCGCCCTTCTCCCTAGGGACTCAGGGCGGTTCACAGGGCATATATAAATAACTATACAAAAATTGAAAGAAAATTAAACCAATGCCCAATTAAAATACAACAATGATGGAATAATAAAAACCAATTAAAACCCATATTCCCCCATCAGGCCAGACCAGCTGATTCAAATAAGTGGGTCTTCAACCCGCGACGGAAGGATCGAACGTCCGATGCCATCCGGAGCTCAACCGGCAGTTGGTTCCCGCGCAAAGCCTCCCTTTCTCCTGAGCCCTAACCCTCCCCGCTTGACCAGTGCATGGTGTCCACCAGTGTTCAGTTGGGTGTTTCGGTCAATAGGCTGAAGCGATGGCAGGGGTTGGTTTGTCGGCATCCCATCAGCGTGGGACTTTTTCTTGAGTGTTGCTTTGTTTTATTTTAACACAAGTGGGATTCTCCAGGGCAAGGATTAACAACACGGATAGAAGGTCGTTCTCCATTTTAATGCGTGGCTGATTTGCCCAGTAATGCACACTCAATTTGTAAGCCGCAAAGGAGCCTGACTTCGTTACTATTAAACTTTGGGGTCAGCGTGGCTAATGTAATCTTGGTTCCATCTATTTTTTTCCCCCATCCAATCTCAGTTCAGTATTGTTTAATTACTGCAGGGATTTGTCTAGTTCAAAATAGTCCTATCTTCAGAACGAAGAATTCACTCGCCTATTTTTTTCACAAGAGCTGAGCAACCGTTACCCCAATGTGTTTTTTGCATCAGTTTCTTTGGATGAACTTTGATTGTGTCTTAAAATGTCACTGAAGAATAAGATCAATACCAGCAACCTTTATCTGCTGTAACTTCCTATCGGAGGGAAGGAAAAAAAAACTTCTTGCCCAGAACAGAATAACAGAATAGGAAGGGACCTTGGAGGTCTTCTAGTCCAACCCCCTGCTCAAGCAGGAGACCGTGTACCATTTTAGACAAATGGCTGTCCTATCTCCTTGAAAGCCTTACGTGTTGGAGCACCCACAACTTCTGGAGGCAAGCTGTTCCACTGATTGATCGTAGGAAATTTCTCCTTAGTTCTAGGTGGTTCTGTCCTTGATAAGTTTCCATCTGCTGCTGCTTCTGTTTTCAGGTGCTTTGGAAAATAGGTTGACCCCATTTTACTACCTGGCAACTCCTCACATATTGCAACACTGTTATCGTATCCATTTCCAAATTTCCAAAGATGCTACAGAATCCTGTGGCTGCATTCAGACATAATACTAAGTGGGGATTTTATGTTGCAGTAACGTTAGCCTTCTAAACTTACTGCCTACGGTCCCATTCTTATCTTTCTAAAGGCTGGAGGATGAAATTGAAAATTTCTACTTCAACATAGCAGCACTTCTCGTTGTATGAATCTGGACATCACTCCTGCCAGTAAAGCTGTAGCTAGTATATATCCGGCATTCCACTTCGAAAGTAATCGCTCTTTGGCATAATAAAAGTTGACTATCAATGTAACGTATATAAGAAATATTTGTAGAAGCACAAATCCAAAACTTTATAACACGGGGAGCTAATAAGTGTCTGTGGAGATTCTCAGTCATCTAAATTGTGAGTGTCCCAAAGGTGCTTTTTTCAAGAGGCAACTGGACTTTCTTGTTTTTCTTCGAAGACGTTTCGCTTCTCATCCAAGAAGCTTCTTCATCTCTGACTGGATGGGAGGATTTATACTCCTCGCAGACCGCTGGTCGTTTGCATCCTTTTAGAGAGTCGTCGAGGCCACCTGGAGGCTTGTGTGTGTGTCCTCAGGGTCACCTGAGTGGTGCAAATGGCTGTGGAGCCTCCTTGGAACTGAAGAAAGGACAGTGTTATAGACGGGAGATAGATGATAATTGTAAAAAAGGAGGCAAATGACCAGCTGTCTGCAAGGAGTATAAATCCTGCCATCCAGTCAGAGCTGAAGAACCTTCTGGGATGAGAAGCGAAATGTCTTCAAAAAAAACCCAAGGAAGTCCAGTGGCCTCCTGAAAAAAAAGCACTTTGGGGTTTTACTTCTAAGGTGTCAAAACAGGAGGAGGAAATCAGCATCAGATGTTTGTGTTAACAATTTTTTTTTCTTTTCACGCCCACCCCCCACCCCCCTCCTCAAAGGTACGACTGGTACCAGACAGATTCTCATGTCATTGTAACCATTATGATCAAACAAGCGAAGCAAGAGGACGTAAACGTAACCTTCTTGGAGAAAGAGGTACGGTCGTTTGGAGATTCAGAACTGAGCCAAGACGTCTTGTGGTCAGGCTATAATCTGTAGCCGTCTGCCAGCTCAAAGAGAGAAGGGACACGATGCAACGAGGGATGGAACGGGGGAGAGTGTAAATGTTGCTGGCTGTGCTGTTCTGTGGCTCTCTGCCAGGACAGGTAGTCCTTGACTTACAACAGTTCATTTAGCGACCGTTCAAAGTGACGACAGCATTGGAAAAAAGGGAGTTAGGACCGTTTTTCACACTTAACGACCGTTGCAGCATCCCCCGTGGTCACGTGATGAAAATTCGGACGCTTGGCAAGTGACTCAATATTTGTGACGGTTGCATTGTCCTGGGGTCACGTGATCCCCTTTTGCGACCGTTTTTCACGCTTAACGTCGAAGCATCCCCCTGTGGTCACGTGATGAAAATTCGGACGCTTGGCAAGTGACTCATATTTGTGACGGTTGCATCGTCCTGGGGTCACGTGATCCCCTTTTGCGACCTTCTGACAACCAGCATCAGTGGGAAAGCCAGCTTCACTTAGCAACCAGCTTACTAACTTTACAACTGCAGTGATTCACTGAACAACCGGAGCGAGGAAAGACGTAAAATGGGGCACAGCTAACTGAACAACTGTCGCTTAGCGACAGAGATTTTGCGCTCAGTTGTCGCAAGTCCAGGACTGTCTGTACTTAATGGCAGGGGAAAAAAAAAAGACAAAAGGTTTTATTACTGGCGCTGTGTATTTTGACAGTTCTGCAAGTTGCCACTTTCGGTTCTTGTAACTTGAAGGAATGAAAACGTAGCACTAGAAAAAGAAAAGTTGATTTACTTATTTCTGATTCAGTTGCTACTTTTTAATCCAGTCATGGTGAACCTTTCAGAGACCAAGTGCCCAAACTGCAACCCAAAACCCCACTTTATGTATCGTCGGGTGCCGGGTAGGTGTGGCCCATTGGGTGGGTGTGGCCCATTGGGTGGGCGTGGCCCATTGGGTGGGCGTGGCCCATTGGGTGGGCGTGGCTGCGGTGGTAACGGCAGACTGGGTGGGACTAAAAAGTTCAATCAATTCCAACTTTTCTTTTAATCTTTTTTTTCCCCCCCGAGAGAAGTTGAAATTGATTGATTGATTGAACCTTTTTGGTTTTTTGTACATGGTGGCAGAAGCCTAAAGCGAAAAGGTTTTATAAAACCCAGCTGAAGGCCTAGGACTGGGGCGACGGCGCGCGTGCCCACAGGGAGTCCTCTGCGTGCCACCTGTGGCACACGTGCCATAGGTTCGCCACCAATGCTTTAACCTAAATTGTGTCTAAACATTTTGTAACCCTCTGACCTAATAGCTTTTTGATCGGAAATAACTTTCTAGTCCCTGAGAATATATCAGCCTTCAGTTGATTTCCTGTCCGCTTTCTGTGTCCTTTCGTTTTTTTTGAAATTCTTATGCCTAGTATATTAACAGTTTCCAGGGAAGGTTATTTGAATTCATTTTGTCTGAATAGGTAAAATGAAGATGAGGGAGTCTGCTCTACTAATTGCCAGATTGTGATAACGTTGTCTTGTCTCGACAGCTAAAGGCATCGCTGAAGCTTTCCACGGAGGAAAACTACAAGTTAAAACTTCATCTTCACCACTCCATAGTTCCCGAGCAAAGTTTATTTAAAATTCTTTCAACCAAGGTAATTTTATTAAAAAAGTAACAAATGATTTTCCCACCCACCTCCAGTTCACATTTTTATCCTGCCTAAGTGGACAAGGGCACTTCTTGTCCTTTTATGGGTCAGGTAAGCAACGTGCGCAATGAAGTAGCCACCATCGCTTTTTATTTTCGGAAAAAAATTGGGTGCCGGACATCTTTGGAAGCAAGGAAGACCTTGGTGTTTCCTTTACAGCAGTCCATCCTTCTAAGTATGTATAATGTATGTATGTAATACATGTATGTATGTATGTATGTAATAATGTATGTAAATAATCCCAGTAATTTAATTCCAGAGCTTTTGTTTTGCTGACACAGAAAAGTTGAGCTTCGCAGGGGTTGAGGTGGCATCTGCCCATCCCAGGTCCTGGAGAAGGACTTGACAGATGGATAAAAATGCCAAATCCAATCTGAATATCTGGCTGACTGTGCAACGAAACATAATAATAAGTAGGGTTGAACAGCATTACCTGATTGCTTGTAAATTGAGGACCGTTCTTAGGAAGATTGGGAGGGAGAATTATAGAATAAAAAGTAATTTAATTTGTCAAAATGAATTTGCTGCATTGCTTTTTAAATAAGCAATTTCCAAGGTGTAACTCTTCAACCTGGTGGTTAAGCTGGATTGTTTGCCAGTCTAGTTGGGGCTAATCCAGTTTTGCTTTTTTTTTTTCT
The DNA here is from genome assembly GCF_964194415.1 of Vipera berus. Lineage (NCBI taxonomy): Eukaryota > Metazoa > Chordata > Lepidosauria > Squamata > Viperidae > Vipera > Vipera berus. Next base: position 120,261,682 of record NC_138206.1, on the reverse strand, counting down.
AGACAAGTAAGAAAACGAACATACGATATCACAAATGACAGTGAGATTATATTAACTATTCTTAATGAGCACAGATATTTTTTTTTGCTTGTTTCTTGCGAGAGGACACAATTGGCGATGAAAAATGCAAGCGTTTTTGTCCTCTGTCACAATAAACAATTTACTTGCTGTTTCTAATACTGCAAACACTGTAAATGGATTCGGGATAGCTTGTGAAAAACCTCTGTTTGTTTCCATGGAGAAGAGAATTTGATTTAGAGAACGGGCTTTATTTAATTCTGTTTGTCAACTCTCATCTCAAAGCTTGACAAAATTTTTAGATGATTTTTCCCCCCTTTTCTCAGCGGTATCTGTGCCAAGACGGCTGTCTTTCTGAGCATCTCAGAAAAAATGGTCCAAGAATAAGCAAAAGATTTGCTGCATTATTATACAGCTGTTAATAGAATACAACAGCTCCTGGCTCTCAGTTTTACGTTTCAGGTTTCTATTATGCACATGCAATCCGTGACTTATGACCACAATTGAGTCCAGAATTTATGTTGCTAAGTGAGAATCTGGACATACTACTGCCTGTAAAGCTGTAGCTAACGGATCCTGAAGTAACCAAACCGCTCTTTGGCATAATAAAAGTAAATAAATGTAGCATATAAGAAATTTGTTAAGGGAGATTTGCCCCCATTTTAGGACTTTTCTTGCAGCGAATCACTGCAATGTTAAATTAGTAACACGGTTGTTAAATGAATCCGGCTTCCCCACTGAAGGTCGCAAAATCACTTGACCCCAAGATACTGCAACCGTCATAAGTACATGCCAGTTGCCAAGCCTCTGAATTTTGATCATGTGATCATGGGGCTGCTGCAAACGGTCGTAAGTGTGAAAGGTACTCATAAGTCATTTTTTCCAGTGCCTTTCAATGAACAATATTGCTTAGAATCGCCACGTGGATTTAAAAATACATTCACTTTTGAATATTTTACGTAAGGTCAGGAGAATTTGGTTGGGCTCGCTGTTGGTACCGGCACAAATTAAAAGCTATCGTAGCAGGCTGCATGCTGTATATCCTTTTTGATAAATAACGAAAACTTGGAACTCTCTGATTTTTGTCAACGCAGGCCTTCTCCGGTTGATTCTTAAAATAGTAAGGATTGGATTTAATTTGAATTACATTTCTTGACTGTCCCTGAGCTCTCCTTTTTAGATGTGCAGAGCGCATTTCATACCTTATCTTAACTGTTTTCATCTAAGTTGTGCTTTTCAGCTTTCCAATTATCACAAAAAAGGACCTTAAAATGCCCCAGACCCAGTTTTGGCAACAAGTAAATTGTTTTGCATGCAGCAAAATAGTCCATAAAAGAATAATTTGCTGTAGGCTATAAGAGTGTCTGTGTGTTTGAAGACGTATTTCTTTCTGTTCAAGTGATTCATCGTTAGTATAACCTTGAAGTTTGTCCCTAACCAAGTTCTTACACTGAGTAAGTTTTTAAACTATCCAGAGTTTCAGCCACGTGGGAACCTGCAAGCTTTTTTTTCTTTTTCTTTTTTTTTTTGAGAAAAAATGTATTGGTTTTCTACTGTTACAATTACATATTTGAAAAGCAACGTGGCGGCTGAGTTACAATAATTCAATTATATACAAATATCATTAGGACAAATATCAAACTAATGCAGTAAATATTTCCTCTCTTTTCCCCTTAATATGTACTGTCTCATGTTTAAATTAACACAATTTTTATTCTAACAATCAAATGAAAGCAACTTTTTTTTTACCGGTTTTCTACTGTTACAATTACATATTTGAAAAGCAACGTGGCGGCTGAGTTACAATAATTCAATTACATACAAATATCATTAGGACAAATATCAAACTAATGCAGTAAATATTTCCTCTCTTTTCCCCTTAATATGTACTGTCTCATGTTTAAATTAACACAATTTTTATTCTAACAATCAAATGAAAGCAACTTTTTTTTTTACCGGAAGTCGGGAACCTGCAAGTTGCTTGTCAAGATCTTGATGGGTCGTTTGAGGGTTCTTTGCCCACATCATCCCCAAATCAAAAATTACAAGCATTTTCCTGTATTTTAAAAAAAATATCAGAATGCTTAAATGCCCAAGGGGAGAAATCCTGTTTATCCTGAAATTTCCCTGTATTTATGGTGTGAACGGAGGTCTAATTCAGGCTAGTTTCTTTATCTGTAAGGTTTTTAGTTATCACTTTAGGCTTTTCTCTATTTATTGTAGAGGGACGCGGTGGCTCAGTGGGTTAGGACGCTGAGCTTGTCGATCTGAAGGTCGGCAGTTTGGCGGGTCGAATCCCGAGTGCCGCGTAACAGAGTGAGCACCTGTTACTCGTCCCAGCTTCTGCCAACCTAGCAGTTCAAAAGCACGTAAAAATGCAAGCAGAAAAATAGGGACCACTCCGGTGGGAAGGTAACAGCGTTCCGTGCGCCTTTGGCGTCTAGTCATGCCGGCCACATGACCACAGAGACGTCCTCGGACAAGCGCTGGCTAGAGTCGGAAACGACTAGCACGCATGTGCAGGGGAACCTTTACCTTTTTACTATTTATTGTCAGTCCTACCACTTCTCCAAATTCTTCTATCTTTTTCATAAGCTTGAGGCTTGTCTTAAGCGGCTCTTACAATACAAAGACCAAGTCATCTGCGAATGCTTGTAGTTTATATTTTTCATCTTTTATCCCCAGTCCTTTAAATTTCTGAGTCTTGCCTAATATTTCTATTCAGTACTTCCAGTCTTAATATAAATAATAATGGGGATAATGGACATCCTTGTCTTGTGGTTTTTTTTTCATATTAAAGTTTTCTGTAAAGTCCCCATTTACGATTGCTTTCGCTCTTTGTCTTTGATAAATTCTTTTAATTATGTTTGTAAAGTTTTCTCCAAAATCCATTTTGTTCAGTTGTTGAATCATAAATTGCCAGTCTACGTTATCAAAAGCCTTCTGTTGCATCAAGGAATATCAGTGCCATCTGCTTCCCTGGGTGCATTTCATAATATTCCAAAATATCTTAAGATCATTCTTGAGTTATTTTTTTATTTGTCTCTTAGGTAAAAATCCATTTTGGTCAAAAATTTCTTTAATCTTTCTGCTATTATTGAAGCAAAAATGTTATAGCCCAGGCTGTTTTCTGAAAGACTGAATAGGTCTCACAATGTTACTGTTAACTAAAACATATAAGGAACGGCTGCTGGAATTGGGGATGTCTAGTTTAATGAAGAGAAGGACGAGGGGGGACATGATAGCCAATGCTCCACTATCTCAGGGGCTGCCCCAAAGAAGAGGGAGTCAAGCTATCCTCCAAAGCACCTGAAAGCAGGACAAGAAGCAACGGATGGAAACTAGTCAAGGAGAGAAGCAACCTGGAACTAAGGAGAAACTTCCTGACAGTGAGGACAATTAACCAGTGGAACTACCTGCCTCCAGAAGCTGTGAATGCTCCAACAGTGGAAGTTTTTAAGAAGAGACTGGACAGCCATTTGTCTGAAATGGTATAGGGTTTCCTGCCTGAGCAGGGGGTTGGACTAGATGACCTCCAAGGTCCCTTCCAACTTTGTTATTTATTATTATTATTAACTATATTCCTTTTTAAAAAAAAGTTAAAAGAGAAAATTGGCCAAACTGCATTTAAAAAAACAACAAAACACCTCAGGGTTACGGCTGATCTTTTCCTTCATATTTCTCACAAACCCTAATCTTCTCAAAAGGGTTAATCTATTAAATGCTTTCTTCTTGTTCTTCTGTAGATTGAGATAAAAATGAAGAAACCAGAAGTTATACGGTGGGAAAAACTAGAAGGACAAGAGAATTCTCCTGATCTGGAAAAAAGTGTACCAGGTTTGTGTCGACTAACCAACAATCTTAGTCTGGAAGGCATAAATCGTAGAGATCGGCTAGATGTATAGTCTGATCAGAGGGAACCATCAAATCTCCCTCCACATTTAAATTTCCTCTCCGTGTTTCCTTTTGCGTTGGCCATGATTCTTTATTAAAACCAGCCTTGTGTGTTGGATCAGTTCACAAAATAATAATTGCCTCTCTCATTAAGCAAAGCTGGTCATGAGGAGGAGATGTATAGTTCTCGGAGGCGCTGTTAAAAGTTGGATTTCGGTACACAATAATACGTGATAGAAAAAAAAGGATGGCGAACACTACAGAACGAGGCTGCCTTGAATCCTGATTTATTCAAGCAATAGGTCTGATTAAAGGCAAAGAAACATCAGAAAGGAAAGGAGAATAAAATTGTGAAGTTTTTATCATAGGGGCCTCCACACTTGTCAACTTTAAGACTGGTGGACTTGAACTCCCAGAATTCCCTAGCGAGCGATGATGGCTGGGGAATTCTGGGAGTTCAAGTCCACCAGTCTTAAAGTTGACAAGTTTGGAGGCTCCTGTTCTGTCCCAATGAGAACATGTAAATTTATAGCTTCAGAGCAAGATTATACAAGGCAAAGTGATAGGAAAAAAAGTATGCGTTCGAACTTAAGCTTGCAAAGTTTTTTTTTTTTAAAAAATGATCCAGTTTTCCCATTTAGCAGCTAAAATTAAGCATCACTCAAGAGAAATATCTCAGCCATATCTGGGTGGATAAATGCCAGATACAGTACTTTTATTTCATCAAAGTTGAGAGACGGGGTTGACATTGCCTGACTGAATTTGTCTTCCAGCTTCAAATCCCACGCGTCAGTATCCATCTTCTTCCCATCATACAAAGAATTGGGACAAATTAGTGGGGGAAATCAAAGAAGAAGAGAAGAATGAAAAATTGGAGGGCGACGCGGCTTTGAACAAACTTTTCCAACAAATTTATTCGGATGGCACAGATGAAGTGAAACGTGCCATGAACAAATCATTTGTAAGACATTTTCCTTTTCCTCTTTCTTTTTGCCGTGTTAATTTTGAGTTGGGTTTCATCACATGGCAAATGTCAACTAATTTAAGCATTTGACAGATAAATTAACCTACGGCAAAGGTATCTGTCTTATTAGCAAAAGACAAACCTCCTTTTTATTCGTCTATGGAGATTCTCGGTCATCCAGGTTATGATTGTCCCAAAGGTGCTTTTTTTCCCAGGAGGCAACTGGACTTTCTCGTTTTTCTTTCAAGACATTTCCCTTCTCATCCCAGAAGCTTCTTCAGCTCTGACTGGATGGTGAGGAACGGAAGGGTTTATACTCCTTGGAGACAGCTGGTCATTTGCATTCTTTTAGAGAGTCGTTGAAGCCACTTGGAGGCTTATCTGTGTCCTCAGGGTCACCTGAGCGATGTAACAGGGGCAGGGATAGGATATCATCTATCTGCAATCCTCAACACCGTCCTTTCTGCAGTTCCAAGGAGGCTCCACACTCATTTGCACCCATTTGTGACCCTGAGGACACAGACAAGCCTCCAAGTGGCCTCAACGACTCTCTAAAGGAATGCAAATGACCAGCGGTCTGCAAGGAGTATAAATTCTTCCGTTCCCCACCATCCAGGTCAGAGCTGAAGAAGCTTCTGGGATGAGAAACGAAACATCTTGATAGCATCTTGACATGATAGCAATGTTCCAATATCTCAGGGGCTGCCACAGAGAAGAGGGAGTCAAGCTATTCTCCAAAGCGCCCGAAGGCAGGACAAGAAGCAACAGATGGAAACTTAACCAAGGAGAGAAGCAACCTAGAACTAAGGAGAAACTTCCTGACAGTTAAAACAATTAACCAGTGGAACCACCTGCCTCCAGAAGTGGTGAATGCCGCAACACTGGAAGTTTTTAAGAAGAGACTGGACAGTCATTTGTCTGAAATGGTATAGGGTTTCCTGCCTGAGCAGGGGGTTGGACTAGATGACCTCCAAGGTCCCTTCCAACTTTACTATTATGATTATGATCTTCAAAGAAAAACAAGAAAGCCCGGTTGCCTCTTCAAAAAGCAACCTTTGGGACTCAATTCCATCCCTTTCCTTCTTTCCCCAATCACTTAGACATTTTTCTGAGTTGACAACAGTCGTGGTGGGAATTAACTTGAGCATTGTCCTAAGCCCGTCTTCCTGTCTCTCCCATGTTTTCAGAACCACGGAGTCTTGAGTTTCGTTTTGTTAAAGGCTCATATATTAAAACTGCCCCCGACCTTCGTTCATTTCGCCGGGACCTAAAAACCTGGCTCTTTGAGCTATGGTCTGGACTGAGGGGTTTAATGTTTTTAAATTGTGATTTAATTTTTGTGGCTAGACTTAATTTAATTTATTTTAATTTATTTTAATTTTATATTGGATTGTTTTTAAATTTTGCCTTGTAAACCGCCCTGAGTCCTTTGGGAATAGGGCGGTATATAAACCGAATAAATAAATAAATAAATAAATAAAATAAAATTGTTTTCTCAGATGGAATCGGGCGGGACAGTCTTGAGCACCAATTGGTCGGACGTAGGTAAAAGAAAAGTGGAAGTCAATCCTCCAGATGACATGGAATGGAAGAAGTTCTGATCCTCCTCGATCAATGGTCCACGTAGCCCTGTCGTGCGTGGGCACAGAAGTCTTGAGGTTGAAGCCCCAAATGCCGGTTCAGAAAGATGGTTCCCGTTTGCGTAATCTTTCCATGCTGCAGCCAGACCTCCTGGTGAAGATTTTGGAAGAGCTGTAACCAGGAATGAGATCTTTTCCTTCGACTGCTCCCCGTGAAAGGTGGCTTTTAGGAAGGATTCGAACCCAAGCCACTGGCTTGCATGGCGATGCATTTGGAGAATTAAGAAGGCCCCTGATTGGACTATTGAGGATGATTGCCTTATCCCTTGAAATAATTTATTTGCTCTAGCGGCACTGGGGCAAACACACGCTTGTAGTGTTGAAGATTGTTTGGCTTAACTTGGCTTCCAAATAAAAATTGTAAATATATCACTTTTACCGAAGGAAGTCGGGCTCTTTTGTTTGCCAAACAGTTGCCGGCGGTCCAAGTTGTCGTTGTGAGGTTTAATGAGCTGTGGTGGCCCACAAGGATGCTTCTGCGCGATAAAATTTAAGATTCATGCTACCCTTCCTATTAATAATAAAAGCAGCCGACTGCTGGGTAAGCATTCTAATGTTTAGAACTGTGTTATAATTCAGTGCAGCACCATCAGCCACAGACAAAGAAGTTGGTGAAAGCATACAGCATCATCACACCGGGCAGCCCTCGTTTACTGACAGTAATTATTTATTTTTATTTTTATTATTACATTTATATAAAAGGAGCACGGGGGCCCGAGCGGTTAGAAGCCTGGGCGGGAGATTAGCAAGCCCGCGTTCGAGTCCCTGAGAACTGCCATGGAGCTCCCGTCCTTGGCTCCTTCTCCTGCCGGGGCCACGAAAGGACCCCCCGCCCAAATTGGGTCTCCCCAGGGCAACGGTGATGTCATCGGTTCACCCTTTCAACCCGGAAGTGCCTCGGTGCTTCTGGCCCATGTGCAAAAGCAGCATGTTTGGGGGGGAAAAAACCCACGTTAAGCTTAAGGGCTCCGCGTGACTGCAACTTCCCAATTCCGGCCATTAACTTTGCAGCCAGGAACGTCGCAAACCACGATTGCACGAATGCAGGATGCTCTTGGCTGTAATTTCGAGCCGGGTGCCGAACGCCGAGGGCACAGTCGTAAGTCGAGCAATATTGCCCTGTCCACAACGAAGAGATCCAGCGTGTTCAGTGTTGTCAAATGGCCGCTGAACAAGCGGTTGTTGAACGGGGACCATCTGTGTTTCCGTATTGCTGGAACTGCCTCACCCGTCTAATTAAAAGAACCTGGGTACTTATTATCTCTTCTTAGGTAAAAGGTAAAGGTTCCCCCGCACATGCGTGCTAGTCGTTTCCAACTCTAGAGGCCGGTGCTCATCTCTGTTTCAAAGCCGAAGAGCCAGCGCTTGTCCGAGGACGTCTCCGTGGTCATGTGGCCGGCACGACTAGACGCCAAGGGCTCACGGAACGCTGTTACCTTCCCACCGGAGTGGTCCCTATTTTTCTACTTGCGTTTTTACCTGCTTTCGAACTGCTAGGTTGGCAGAAGCTGGGACGAGTAACAGGCGCTCACTCTGTTACGCGGCACTCGGGATTCGACCCGCCAAAGTGCCGATCTTCTGATCGACAAGCTCAGCGTCCTAACCCACTGAGCCACCGCGTCCCACTATCTCTTCTTAGTTCCCTAAATTAAACATTAAACCATTCTACCAGACTTACGAATCAGAATTTCTCCAGTCATTAGCAAATTATTTTTACTTCTAAAGAGAGAGAGTCCCAATCACACTGAAATTCCCGCAGTGACACAGATTATTGTTTTTGTAACGCATCATTGAATAATAATAATTATTATTTTTAAAAAAGGTCTCCCTTGTCATTTAAGGCTCATTTCATAAAGCTCAGAGAAAAATCCACAGGAGTCCTGAGTCTTTAGCCAAGTTGGGGTAATTCTCTCCACCCCAACGGCTGCTTGATACATTTTGGAATTGGAAGACTTCCTAGGTTTGTTCAGGTGTGAAATGCCCATTAAGAAATACTTCTGGGCTTTAATTAAAGGTGCCGTGTATACTATGTATCCTATTCAGATCACCAGGGAAAGATCTTTCTTTTTTCTTTTGGCCTCGAGACAAAACGGCTGAAACTTTTAAAATCATTTCTCTTTAAAAAAAAAAAAATTCCATCTGAACTGAACGAGGCAATGGAGAGGCCCGGTCAGGCATTAAGCAAGACACAGGTTTGTGAAAATGTAAGTACATTTATTTCGCTTTTTATCATAAAAGGGAAAACAGAAAAAAAACAAAAAAATACATCCAGAACTAACAACAAATAAGAAAAATTGGCGTACAAAAGAAAAAAAAAGTGTTTTAAATACTAAATAAATTTAACATATATAATACAACCCCGGCTGGACGCTGAAAAAAAGAAACATTAAATTCTCCTCCCCTTTTACAAATATATATATATGCATATATTCACACACATACACACATGAAAAAAAGAATAAAGCAAATCGTTAGGGATGGATTCTTGCAAAATATCCTTTATGTATCTATGGAGATTCTGAATCATCCAGTTCATGGTTGTCCCAAAGATGCTTTTCCAAAAGAAAACTGGATTTTTCTGGTTTTGTCCTTTCCCCCCGCTTTTGAAAATGTTTTGCTTCTCATTCAAGAAGTCAGAACACACAGGTCGTCCTCGTTGACCACAACTGAGCTCAGGATTTCCCCGTCAAGTAAGCTTTGCCCCATTTTATGACCCTGCCCCGGTTAACTGAACGACTGCGGTTGTTAAGCTAGTCACATGGTTGTTAAATGAATCTGACGTCCCCGTTTGCGATGTCAGAAGGTCACAAACAGTGATCCAGGGACGCTGCAACCATCATAAATATGAACCACTTGCCACGCATTTGGGTTTTGATCAGGCGATGAACGTTTTGCAACGGTCGTTAAGTGTAAAAAAGGCTCCTATCTCCCTTTTTTTCAGCAACGTAACTTCAAACGGTCACTAAATGAAGGGTTGGTAAGTTGAGGATTACCTGCCTATCCTGCGTCATGGAGTTATAGAATGAACGGGGCTGAAATTTCAAAACGTTTTGCATTTTGTTGTGCAAGGGTTTAAGATGGAGGTCACCAACCTTTGTCGGTTGGCGGACCGGAGGAAAAGGGAGGGGGAAGCATTTTACATGCGAGCAGGTGCGTGCCACAAACGGGGCGGTACTAGCGCCCATGTGATATTCGCTAACCCTGCCCCATTCTTACGTGGCACAGCGCCTTGATTCTGCACCCCACGGCGTGGCAGTGACCCAGTTTTGTGCCCCATGGTGCGGCGGTGCCCCGTTTTTGCACCCCATGGCACGGGGGCATCCATTTTTGCACCTTGCAGTGCCGTGGCAGCCCATTTTTGCAGCCTGTGGTGCAGCGGCACCCCATTTTTGTGCCCCATGGTGTGGCAGCACTCCATTTTTGTGCCCCATGGCATGGCAGTGGCCCATTTTTGCGCTTTGTGGCACGGTAGTGTCCATTTTTGCCCTCTGTAGCATCTGTCCATTTTTGCACTTTGCAGTGCAGTGGTGGCCCATTTTTGTGCCCCGTGGTGCAGTGTCCTGTTTTTGCATCCCACGGCCACAGCGCTAGTGCAAGTGAGAGTGTGCGTGTGCACTCACGCACACCACACTGGCCAGCCTGTCCCACGGCCCGGTGGCCAGTAGGCCACGACCCACAGGTTGGGGACCCCTGGTTTAAGAGACACAAAAGAGTAGGTTCAGAGAATGAAACAGGATGGCTTTTGCCCTTTTTTAAAAAAATCATTTAAATCAGACTGATTTTCTTTCTTTTTCAAATAAGACTTTAAGGTTTGGTCTCCATGCCACTGCAAGAAACCCAGCAGTTGATAGGAGCACATATAGCCTATACACCGGAATTCTTTCTTTTAGGCATAATTTCAGAAAATTACGATAAGAATTACGTATGTTAACAGCAGCGAGAATTATATTTGCTCAGTCCTGGAAAAATGAAGAAATACCATCTAAAGAAAATGTTGGACTGCGCAGAAATGGCCAGGCTCCCACTGAAAACGGAGGGGAAGCAGCATTCCGAATACTTTCAAACATGGAAACATTTTTATAAATGGTTAGAAATACGGGATAAAGGGTAGGAATGGAAATTGCATTTCTACCAATGTTAAACGCATAAACCCAAACAACGTGCTGCTTATTAAATACTAAAGACAGTTACTCTAAAAAAATGAATAAAATATGCATTAAAAAAAGCAAAGAAACACAGGAGAATTTGCATTTTCCCAAAATTACCTTCTCCGGTGGCTTTCGGCTTGCCCTTGTAATAAAATAGTGCCGTATTTTCTCCGTATCGCTAGAGGGAGCTGAACCCTAAATCAGAATATTGGTGTACGCTGCCTATGAAAAACTCCATTTTCCTTTGACAAAAGAAAGGAAATTAAATGTAAAAATAAAAGCAGAAGTAAAATTCAGCCTAGGTTGGAGACAACGGCTTTTGCATACCCCCCAAAGCCCAGCACAATCTGGGCTAACTCAAGATGCAACGCCAGCTATCAAACCATTATATCTATCTATCTATCTATCTATCTATCTATCTATCTATCTATCTATCTATCTATCTATCTATCTATCTATCTATCTATCTATCTATCTATCTATCTATCTATCTATCTATCTATCTATCTATCTATATCTATATCTATATCTATATCTATCTATCTATCTATCTATCTATCTATCTATCTATCTATCTATCTATCTATCTATCTATCTATCTATCTATCTATCTATCTATCTTCGTAGAATACAGCAAAATTAAGGTATTGTTGGCAGCGGCGGCTTCCCTAAATAAAGATTTTGATGGCTTTTGCTGATCCCATCACCCCACTTTTAATTTTGATTCCTTTTCTTCCATCCTTTCATTCGTGGCAGCAGTTCAGGGATAAAAAATGGGAATACGGAAATTACTTCTTCCCAGCTTTGTAATAATCCAGTCCTATTTGAATAACAACAGAGGGAGTTTCTCTTCGGTTTTCATTCATTCACCCCTCTCTACATCATGGAAAAATTGTCTTGGGTAGCTAACCATCTTAACTGGAGCAAATGTTCAGGCTTATTTCATACAGCCAAAGGTGTGTAACAGGCTAAATTTCATTTAACAAGGAATTTGTTTGGAAAACATATTACTCAGATTAAGATTTTGAGATACGTTGAGGTTTTTTTTGTTTTTTTTTTTACAAAATTGCTCTTAATTGGAGCAAATGTTCACACTTGTTTCATACAACCAAGGGTGTGTAACAGGCTGAATTTCACTTAATAAGGAATTTGTTGGTGGTTTTTTTTTACACAATTGCTCTTAATTGGAGCAAATGTTCACACTTGTTTCATACAGCCAAGGGTGTGTAACAGGCTGAATTTCACTTAATAAGGAATTTGTTGGAAAACTTACATTTCTCAGAAGCAATACTTAAGGTACAGTAGCTTATTTTGAGACATAAATTGATTGATTGATTGATTGAGTTTTACAAAATTGCCCTTAACTGGAGCAAATGTTCACACTTATTTCATAGAGCCAAAGGGTGTGTAACAGGCTGAATTTCACTTAAGAAGGAATTTGTGTGTTGGAAAACTTACATTGCTACATAAAGTAGCTCATTCAGAGAGATAAGTTGATTTTTTTTTTGTTTTACAAAATTGCCCTTCTTTACGGTATTTAGAGGCGTCTTCTAAGTTACAGCTTTTCATTTATGTAGTGCATAAAATATTAAAGCAAGGCTTCTGTTTTATTTATGTCTGCAGCAGGTGAGCGTATGTTCTTTTTGTTTTTGAAAGTACTCAAGGTTGTAATCCGTTAGCTGGGGGCTCTGGGATCGACTATGGCATCCAGTCTGCAATCTAGAATTGGTTTCTTTTGTTCCCTTTCACACAACGCCCAGGATACAAGCAAGCCACCAATTTACAAAGCAATTTACAATCCTGCCAAGACTGAGTGGCTGTGCGTACAGGCATCTCGAGTGAACCATTCTATTCCATCTCTAACGATGGGGGGTGAGGTGTTACCCCCCCATCGATAGGGCTCGCAACTTGGGTGTCCTCCTGGACTCGCGGCTCAGCCTTGAAGATCATATAGGAGCCGTGTCCAGGGGGGCTTTTGCCCAGGTTCGCCTGGTGCGCCAGTTGCGGCCCTATCTGGACCGAGATGCCCTACGCACAGTCACCCATGCGCTCGTGACCTCCCGTTTAGACTACTGCAACGCTCTCTACATGGGGCTGCCCCTGAGGACCACTCGGAGGCTTCAACTGGTGCAGAATGCGGCCGCGCGAGTTGTGATGGGGGTTTCCCGTTACTCCCATGTAACACCTCTGCTCCATGAGCTGCATTGGCTTCCGGTTGCCCTCCGGGTGAGATTCAAGGTGCTGGTGATGACCTATAGAGCCCTAAATCGCTTGAGGCCGGATTATCTGAGGGAACACCTGCTGCCGGCATCAAGCTCCTTTCGTCCTGTGCGCTCCCACAGGGAGGGCCTTCTCAGGGTGCCGCCGGCAAAGGATTGCCGGCGGGCAACACACCTTCTCTGTAGGCGCGCCTGCCCTCTGGAACCAGTTACCCGTAGAGCTCAGGACTGCCCCAGATTTTCGTTTGTTCTGCCGGGACCTGAAGACCTGGCTCTTTGAGCTTTCCAGCCAGGACTGAGAATGTTTTAATTTTTTAACTTATTGTAATTGGGTTTTTAATCAGAGTTATAGGGGTTTTAGATTTTAATTAAGGAAAATTTAATCTATTTTTTGTATTGTAATGTTTTAATTGCCTTGTGAACCGCCCTGGGTCCTACGGGAGAAGGGCGGTATATAAGTTTAATAAATAATAATAATAATAATAATAATAATAATAATAATAATAATAATAATAATAATAAAAGATAAGCCTGCAAACAGACTGACATCCCTACAAGTGACAACAGGGCTACGCAAAACAGCCCAGGAGAGGATCACAAATCCATTGACGGTGCGCGTAGCTCCTGAGGGACCCAATGCAGCAGATCTCTTGAGGATCCAGTTGCGGGTCAAAGCTGATCCTCCAGCGGCTGAAAAAGAAAGAAAGAAGAATAAGAAAGAAAGAAAGAAGCACAGCCTGAAATAATGTCTGTCAACAAACCTCCAGCTTTGGGCTCTTTTATGATCTAAGAGGGAAGGGAAAAAACCACACTGTCTAGGTTCCCACATTTAACTTACTAATACCTGTTAAATTCCTTTCTCTCTACCTCGTTTTTTTTTCCTTTCCCCTAACCATTGATTAAAAGCAGGTGACAAGGTTTGTAAGAACTGGTCGTGCTTTGCGAATTAGGCTGCGTGTTGATTGTTGTGGGGAGGCTCCCCAAATTCAGGGCCTTCTACATCCCCCAAATTGGGATGTAGTGACCGGCTAAAAGAAATTAGTCAAGCAGCCATCAAGAATTAAAACTGACTCAAAGGTTGTGTGTGTGTGTGAGAGAGAGAGAGAGAGAAGGGGAGGGGGGAAGGAGGGGGGGAGCAGGAAGGATGAAGGAATGAAAGAAAGGGGAGGAAAGAGGGAGGAAGGAAGGAAGAAGGGAGGGAAGGAGGGGGAGGGGGAGGGAGAGCAGGAAGGAGGAAGGAAGGAAAGAGGGAAGGAAAGGGAGGCAAGAGGGAAGGGGGAGGGAAGAAGGAAGGAAGAAGGGAGGGAAGGAGGGGGGAGAGCAGGAAGGAGGAAGGAAGGAAAGAGGGAAGGAAAGGGAGGAAGGAGGGAAGGGGAGGGAAGGAGGGAGGGAAGGAGGGGGAGGGGGAGGGAGAGCAGGAAGGATGAAAGAAGGATGGGAGGGTGTGTGTGTGAGAGAAGAAGGGAGGGAAGGAGGGAGGGAGGGAGAGCAGGAAGGAGGAAGGAAGGAAAGGAAGGGAGGGAGGGAGGAAGGGGGGAAGGAGGAAGGAAGGAAGGAAGAAGGGAGGGAGGGAGGAAGAAGGGAGGGAAGGAGGGGGAGGGAGAGCAGGAAGGATGAAGGAAGGAAAGAGGGAAGGAAAGGGAGACAAGAGGGAAGGGAGGGAAGAAGGAAGGAAGAGGGAGGGAGGGAGGGAGGAAGAAGGGAGGGAAGGAGGGGGAGGGAGAGCAGGAAGGATGAAGGAAGGATGGGAGGGTGTGTGTGTGTGAGAGAGAGGAAGGGAGTGAAGGAGGGAGAGCAGGAAGGAGGAAGGAAGGGAGGGAGGAAGGGGGGAAGGAGGAAGGAAGGAAGGAAGAAGGGAGGGAGGGAGGAAGAAGGGAGGGAAGGAGGGGGAAGGGAGAGCAGGAAGGATGAAGGAAGGAAAGAGGGAAGGAAAGGGAGGCAAGAGGGAAGGGAGGGAAGAAGGAAGGAAGAAGGGAGGGAGGGAGGGAGGGAGGGAGGAAGAAGGGAGGGAGAGCAGGAAGGATGAAGGAAGGATGGAAGGGAGTGTGTGTGTGTGAGAGAGGAAGAGAAGGAAGAGAGAGAGAAAAGGGAGGGAGGGAGACCAGGAAGGATGAAGGAAGGAGAAGAAGGAAGGAAAGAGAAGGAAGGAGGGAAGGGAAAGAAGGAAGGAAGGAAGAAGATACGTGGGACAAACTCTCCAATGGCTTCACTAGAGTCTGCGTTCAGTACAGACGGACAATGGAATTCAAAAATGAAAAAAAAACACCACGTGTTATTTTGCTCCTTTCTTTGCTATTTCTGCAACAGCTCCAGCTTCCCTTCTACACCCCCACCCCCCGATCCTAAGGATATACGTTGGTTGCAGCCCAGGCCTGAAAAATTCATTTAGCAGAAAAAAATTCATTTAGCAGAAAAATTCATTTAGCAGAGCCCTGCTGGGATTAATGGGCTAAGAAGCAAACAAGGTTACATGAAAAGGAAGTCGCATTCGAGCAAGCCGTGGCTTTTCAAGTCCGGGCAGAGCCCCCCCCGGAGGCCAAACAGGGCCAGGGGACCCCTAAATATATTGGAAAGAGCTTCCTTTGTTCGGGCTGTGGCAGGTAGAGGCCATTTTGCTCTGGGGATAATAATAATAATAATAATAATAATAATAATAATAATAATAATAATAATAATAATAATAATAATAATAATAATAATAATAATAATAATAATAATAATAATAATAAAGGTAAAGGTTCCCCCGCACATGCGTGCTAGTCGTTTCCAACTCTAAGGGCCGGTGCTCATCTCCATTTCAAAGCCGAAGAGCCACCGCTTGTCCGAGGATGTCTCCGTGGTCATGTGGCCGGCATGACTAGACGCCAAAGGCGCACGGAACGCTGTTACCTTCCCACCGTAGTGGTCCCTATTTTTCTACTTGCATTTTTAGGTGCTTTCGAAC
The DNA here is from genome assembly GCF_964194415.1 of Vipera berus. Taxonomy (NCBI): domain Eukaryota; kingdom Metazoa; phylum Chordata; class Lepidosauria; order Squamata; family Viperidae; genus Vipera; species Vipera berus. The sequence continues at coordinate 120,245,855 of NC_138206.1, read as the reverse complement.
TGCTAGGTTGGCAGAAGCTGGGACGAGTAACAGGCGCTCACTTTGTTACGCGGCAGTTGGGATTCGACCCGCCAAACTGCCAACCTTCTGATCGACAAGCTCAGCGTCCTAACCCACTGAGCCACCACGTCCCTATAATAATAATAATAATAATAATAATAATAATAATAATAATAATAATAATAATAATAATAATAATAATAATAATAATATTCTGCAGGTACAGATTTATCACCATGGCTTCAAGGCTAAAATGCACCAGACGAGTAACACGGCTGGCCCAGCACCACTCTTTTAACATTGCCCAGGCATTCGGCAGCCCAGCATGTTTGAAACGTGCGGCGCAGATAGTCCTCGACTTACGACAATTCGCTTAGCGACGGTCCAAAGTTGCGACAGCAGGGAGAAAAGCGACCGATTGCCATTTTTTTTCCACACTGAAGGCTGTCATCGCAGCATCCCTGCAGTCACGGGGTCAAAATTCAAAGGCTTGGCAACCGACTCATACTTACGACGGTCTCAGCATCCCTGGGGTGTTTGTGTGTGTGTGTGTGTGTGTGTGTCACATGATCCTCTTTTTGCGACCTTCCAACCAGCCAAGTCAACGGGGGAAGCCGGATTCACTTAACAGCCGTGTTGCTAATTTAAGAACCGCATTGATTCGCTTAGCCCACTGCGGCAAGAAAGGTCATAAAAGGGGGCAAAACAAGCATCTCGCTTAGCAACGGAAATTTGGGGCTCCGTTGTAAGTCGACGACTAAAATTCCCTGTGTTAAGACTAGAAGCCCCAGGGACTAGCCTGAGAAAAGAATTGTTTTATTATTTACTTCAGGGGTCTTCCAACTTGGCCCTTTTATGACTTGTGGACTTCAACTCCCAGAATTCCTGTGCCTGGCTGGGGAATTCTGGGAGTTGAAGTCCACAAGTCATCAAAGGGCCAAGTTGGAAGACCCCTGTCTTAAATCTAACAAACAAAATGGAGGCTGGCTGAGGAATTCTGGGGATTGAAGCCCACAAGTCATCAAAGGGCCAAGTTGGAAGACCCCTGTCTTAAATCTAACAAACAAAATGGAGGCTGGCTGGGGAATTCTGGGAGATGAAGTCCACAAGTCATAAAAGGGCCAAGTTGGAAGACCCCTGATTTACTTACTGTAGCCATTTTACCTGTGCATCACGGCCAATTTCCGGTGTATTCCAGGGGTGTGTGTGTGTTTACGAATGGAATGAATAAATTCATCGATTGCAAAAGAGGAAATAAAAGGCTGCACCATCATTTATGACCCTTGTCAACCAGAAAATACAGAGGATTATAATGAAATATGATCAGCCTTTTATTGAAGCTTTATATACATCTGGGAGAATACCTGACGTGAAAATTCTTGGTTCTTTTACTTTTTGCCACCAAACCCCCTTTTTTTCTTTTGTTATTTATTATTATTATTTTTTCCTTCTCCGATTGGCTTTAATGAATACCTTGCTAGTTAAATCTTTTCTTTCCTGTTTCAGCCTAACCTCAAGGCTATCCACAGGCTATAGTCACAACTTATGACAGCTCAGTAAATTATTTATTAACAATTTGAATAATTTACACACACACACACACGTGTGTGTGTGTATGTGTGTGTATGTGTATGTATATATTCAATATATTCAATATAAATGTGCAATGGACAGTTCACAATAACAAATCATGAATTAACATGTTCTGGTTAAATTAGCCTTTGCTAAAATCAGAAGGGAATTTGGCTTCCTTCCTTCCTTCCTTCCTTCCTTCCTTCCTTCCTTCCTTCTCTCCCTCCCTCCCTCCCTCCCTCCTTCCCTTCTTTCTTTCTTTCTTTCTTTCTTTCTTTCTTTCTTTCTTTCTTTCTTTCTTTCTTTCTTTCTTTCTTTCTTTCTTTCTTTCTTTCTTTCTTTCTTTCTGTCTTTCCTGTTATTTTTACATTGAAAGGGCTTCATAAATTCCCTCCTTCTCAGCACACAGCACACAAAAAGCCAGAGGAGAGGTTAAAATGTAGGATTTGTTTGTTTGTTTGTTTTTTAAAAAAATGTCTCCTTGGCTAAAAGAAGACAGCAAGAAACAAAATCAATACAGTTACAATCTGCAAACAACTTGGACAGATAAAAATTGATCCAGGGAGGTAGCAAAGGCGATCTGACAAAAAAAAAACAACACAAAAAAACACGTCCCCCCTCAAAACAAACAAAAGACCCCCCCCCACTTTATTAGAGGACATTCACCCTTTTGCTGGGGCATCCAGAGGCTACCCTGGTGATTTCCCCCCCCCTGCCCCCCACTCTGCTCCTGCTGCCATGGAGGAGAACAGCCCATTTTGCAGTAATAATAGTTGGATTTCTTTAAACTTTCTACTTCAATCAGGGTTAGTATTTTCCTGCACTGCTTTGAAGATGACAATGAAAAACCTTTCGGGGGCCCTTCAAAATGACAGCTTTTTTTCCTCAACGCCTACGTCAAGCTTTGGGTCAATATAATTGCTTTTACTGAAGAAGACTTTTAATCAGAGCCTTCATATGAAGGGGGAAAATCTGGAAGCGCCCCCCCTGCAAGGGGCTGACTCTTTTAGGGTAATGCAAACGCTGGGCGAGGAGGGTTACATGTAAAAGCCTTTCTAACGGGTGTTTGTCCTGTGTAAATTTTAAAGGAATCATTCAGGGTGCTCCCACCATCTTTTCCGTTGGCAAGAAAAAACAATTATTATTATTTTTTTTGGGATTCTCTGCAATGCAGGCTTTTTACAATTTCAGCTCTTTCTTATTTCCCAAGCTTTCTTTTAGAGACCGAAATAGCTGGTTACATTTTTTTTTGCTCGTATGGTGTAGATGCCTCAAACTCTCATTTGTTCTATTTCCCTTCCTTCCTTCCTTCCTTCCTTCCTTCCTTCCTTCCTTCCTTCCTTCCTTCCTTTCTTTTTTTCTCTCTCTCTCTCTTCCTTCCTTCCTCCCTCCCTGCTTTCTTTCATTCTATTCTATTCTATTCTATTCTATTCTATTCTATTCTATTCTATTCTATTCTATTCTATTCTATTCTATTCTCTACTCTACTGTACTATATTCTCCTTCTATTCTATTCTATTCTGTTCTATTCTATTCTATTCTATTCTATTCTATTCTATTCTATTCTATTCTATTCTATTCTATTCTATTCTATTCTATTCTATTCTATTCTATTCTAGTCTATTCTATTCTAGTCTATTCTATTCTCTACTCTACTCTACTCTACTCTACTCTACTCTACTATATTCTCCTTCTATTCTATTCTATTCTATTCTATTCTATTCTATTCTATTCTATTCTATTCTATTCTATTCTATTCTATTCTATTCTGTTCTGTTCTGTTCTGTTCTGTTCTGTTCTGTTCTACTCTACTCTACTCTACTCTACTCTACTCTACTCTACTCTACTCTACTCTACTATACTCTACTCTTTATAGAAAAGCATTCTGGTCTGCCCATTCACTCCCCATGACTGGGTGTAACCCATTGCAACTTTTCCGTCTTTCTTGCCATTAGAGTACCTTGCCTATTATGGACCTTCATGCAGATCCTATCAATTAGGCTCTGAACCTCGAACTTGTACTCAATATTTAAGGGCATCAGGAAAGGGTCCACATGATTTTCTGGGCAGTCATGTAAATAATAATAATAATAATAATAATAATAATAATAATAATAATAATAATAATAATAATAATAATAATGATGATGATGGAAGGGACCTTGGAGGTCATCTAGTCCAACCCCTGCTCAGGCAGGAAACCCTATGCCATTTCAGGCAAATGGCTGTCCAGTCTCTTCTTAAAGACCTCCAGTGTTGGAGCATTCACCGCTTCTGGAGGCAGGTTGTTCCACTGGTTAATTGTTCTCACTGTCAGGAAATTTCTCCTTAGTTCCTGGTTGCTTCTCTCCTTGATTAGTTTCCATCCATTGTTTCTTGTCCTGCCTTCAGGGGCTTTGGAGAATAGCTTGAACCCCAATTCTTTGGGGCAACCCCTGAGATATTGGAAGATTGCTATCATGTCCCCCCTCTTCATTAAACTGGACATACCCAATTCCAGCAACCATTTTTTATATGTTTTAGCCTCCTCTAATCATCTTTGTTGCTCTCCTCTGCAATCTTTCTAGAGTGTCAACATCTGTTTTTACATCGTGGTGACCAAAACTGGTTGTTGCATTCCAAGTGTGGCCTTACCAAGGCCTTGTAAAGTGGTATTAACACTTCATGTGGTCTTCTTCTGGGATAGCTTCTCAACAAACCTTCTCACCCTTGAGTTACCTGGTGATGACCCACCCAAGTATTAAGCTGTGATCTTAGTAGTTTTTTGAGATCAGCCAAGATCAGTCTTTAGTAAGAGTTGGATCAGGGATCACCTGGCCAGACAATTACCTTTGGATTGGGACATTTTCAAGGACCCAGGTCTGGCATTCTAGGTTGGCCTGGAAGGAAAGGTTCCTGATTCATCCTTAGAGATGGGAAGGCCCGGGAAAAAATGGAAAAATTGGGGGGGGGGGGGAAACGGTTTTTTACCCAGTTTTTCCCCCCAAATGGCTTTGGGGAAAAAAACCATTCTTCAAAACAACAACACAATGGCAAAAGAGAAAAAGCTCATTCAGTTTTTACTCCAAGGCAATTTTATTTAATATCACTTTAACAAAAGTGACATGAACAACTGCAGAGGACCTAGGAACGGATTATAAAAGGCTCTCCATTTTTAAGAATCCTTACTACAAAATAAGCAGCACTGAAGGAACTAGAAAAATATTAAGAGGGAAAAAAAAGAGAGGGGGGGGGATTGATGGGCCCCCCGTAATTTTGACAAAATAAACTTGTCTTGAAGATGTGCTTGAATTTGAAACAAGAGTCAGAAGAATTTATCTGAAATCACTACTCAATATTTATTTCTCAATAGAGAAGTAAACTCTCTCTTTATTTCTTTTATTTCTATAGAATGTGTTCCCAAATTTTTTAGGTTGTTTCAACCCAGATCAATTTTTAAATTTCAGCCATCTAAGATGACGTTGGTTGAAAGTATTCTTTTCTGGATAAAAGAACTCAATTGCTTGTCCTTGCCATCTGAAAATCACGAATTTCAGCTGCTGCTTCCTTCCCACTTCCAGTTTTAAAGATCTCAGGATTGTTAGCAGTAACTGCTTTCATTGATCTCTCTTGAATTTTTCCATCAATACTCACTGCAGTTGTGTGCCAGTTGTTAGATGATTATTTTGGTCCAAAGCAAAGAGCAGTGAGGGGTGCCTACACTTTATTCAGGTGTAGTTGCACAGAACTGAGTAGAATAGAATAGAATAGAATAGAATAGAATAGAATAGAATAGAATAGAATAGAATAGAATAGAATAGAATAGAATAGAATAGAATAGAATAGAATAGAATAGAATAGAAAATATGGAATAGAATAGAACAGAATAGAAAATATGGAATTAGAATAGAATAGAATAGAAAATATGGAAAAGAATAAAATAGAATAGAGAAGAGAATGCAGAATAGAATAGAATAGAATAGAATAGAATAGAATAGAATAGAATAGAATAGAATAGAATAGAATAGAATAGAAAATATGGAATAGAATAGAACAGAATAGAAAATATGGAATTAGAATAGAATAGAATAGAATAGAAAATATGGAATAGAATAAAATAGAATAGAATAGAATAGAATAGACAATATGGAATAGAATAGAATAGAATAGAATAGAATAGAATAGAATAGAATAGAAAATATGGAATAGAATAGAACAGAATAGAAAATATGGAATTAGAATAGAATAGAATAGAAAATATGGAATAGAATAAAATAGAATAGAATAGAATAGACAATATGGAATAGAATAGAATAGAATAGAATAGAATAGAATAGAATAGAATAGAATAGAATAGAATAGAATAGAATAGAATAGAATAGAATAGAATAGAATACGGTGTAACACAGTCGTTAAGGCTTCCCCCATGGACTTTGCTTGTCAGAAGGTCGCCAAAGGTGATCAGGTGACCTCGGGACACTGCAACCGTCGTATGTACGTACATAATAATAATAATAATAATTTTATTTGTATACCGCCCTTCTCCCGAGGGACTCAGGGCGCTGAACAGGGCAAACATATAAAAATACAAAGGTACAAAAGTTAAAAAAGAATTAAACACAAAGATGCCAGTTGCCAAGCCTCCAAATTTTGATCATGTGACCTTGGGGATGGTGGAAAGGTCATAAGTGTGAAAAACTATCATAAGTTACTTTTTTCAGGGCCGTTGGAATTTTGAACGGTCACTACATGGACTGTTGTAAGTCAAGGACTATACTGTACACAAAACTGGTTTGGCACGCTCCATAAAGTCCACTTCAGTGACTCCGACTCCTAAGTCAAAAAATCTCTCGGATCATAAACTTCCTTAAGTTCCTCTGGAATAAATCACTTTTATGGAAGGAAGGAAGGAAGGAAGGAAGGAAGGAAGGAAGGAAGGAAGGAAGGAAGGAAGGAAGGAAGGAAGGAAGGAAGGAAGGAAGGAAGGAAGGAAGGAAGGAAGGAAGGAAGGAATAGCTGGATAAAATTGGACTGTATCTGCAGATAGCCAGCTGTGGGTTTCTCTTCCCACACAGGTATAAATCAGAATGGCTATCGTTATTATCAGAATTCAAAAATACGAATATAGTCTTCCCTTCCTATTCTCCCAAGACATCTGAAAGATCAGTCGGTCCTGGAAAAGCTGACAGTTACGTCCTAGTGGAGATTTTGAGTCTGTGTCGGTGTCTCTTCAAAGCAGCTGGGAGGGCAAACCCAGGTCTGCCTGTGGTTTATGAAAACAGTTGGAACCAAAACTCAGAAATTCTTCCTTGGGATCCAATTTTGCAGCTTGCAACCTTTGAACGGGTTCCTTGCACCGATAGGTTGATTAAAACACCCCATTTTTAAATGATACACTCCCACACGTGTAGAATGGACGGTGTCCAAATATTTCTCCTTTTGCTGATAGAGAGGTGATACAAGGCATCTATATTTATATCTCTCTTAGCAGGCGGGGAGGATTTAATATCCAGGAAGGTTTAAAAGAGGCAGGGTTTAGCTCCAAAGGAAAGAAGCCACACGTTCGTTTTAATGAAATGAGCAGCACGATTTAGTGATGACTATTATTAAAGTGACTCCATGAGGGCGGAGACAGGATTTATACCTGGTTGGTTGCTGCATACTTTTTATCTAGCTATTCCTTCCTTCCTTCCTTCCTTCCTTCCTTCCTTCCTCTTCCTTCCTTCCTTCCTTCCTTCCTTCCTTCCTTCCTTCCCTCCCTCCCTCCCTCCCTCCCTCCCTCCCTTCCTTCCTTCCTTCCTTCCTTCCTTCCTTCCTTCCTTCCTTCCTTCCTTTCTTTCCATAACCTCCCTCCCTCCCTCCTTCCTTCCTTCCTACCTTCCCTCCTTCCTTATCCTTCCTTCCATAACCTACCTACCTTCCTTCCTTCTTTCCATAACTTCCTCCCTCCCTCCCTCCTTCCTTCCTACCTTCCCTCCTTCCTTATCCTTCCTTCCATAACCTTCCTTCCTTCCTCCTTCCTTCCTTCCTTCCTTCCTTCCTTCCTTCCTTCCTTCCTTCCTTCTTCCTTCCTTCCTTCCTTCCTTCCTTCTTTCCATAACCTCCCTCCCTCCTTCCTTCCTTCCTTCCTTCCCTCCTTCCTTATCCTTCCTTCCTTATCCTTCCTTCCTTCCTTCCTTCCTTCCTTCCTTCCTTCCTTCCTTCCTTCCTTCCTTCCTTCCTTCCTTCCTTCCTTCCTTCCTTCCCTCTCCTTTAAATCAATTTATCCTAAGTGCATTTCTCAATAGATACGGCATGATTGATGTTGTGGCAGAGAACATCCGTGTTCTGTTTCCAGAAATATTATTCTGGGGTCCTCCTAAGACAGCCTCTTTCTGTCCCCCCCCCCATTCCTAGGAGCATTTCCACTTTTAGTTTTAGGTAATGTACTGCACACACACATACACGCACACCCACACCCCCCAAAGCCCTACATTCAAGGCAAGCAATTTTCAGTACATCTTCCGTAATTATTGCTGTTTGATTCAATTTTCTTCAGGGGGAAAAAAAAGAAAGTGAATCAGATTTCACAACTTTGCTTTATGGATGGTGCCTGCAGAAAAAGAGCTGAATGCTTCTTAAGAACTGAGGGGTATTTTTTTCCCTTCCAAACATTGTTTTTTTTTTAAAAAAAACAAACAACAACCCCCCCCCCCACACACACATACACACACACACTTTCAGAAATGGATTTTAAAGTCCATTTTAGCTCTTTCGAGAGGCTGAGAAATGATGGGTGCACTCATCCTCTGCCTTTTCTTTCAAAGCTCAACCTTGCACCCAGGACTGCCTCCCCCCCCCCCCGTTTTCCTTCCATCAGTCCCGGGAAGGGCTGGGCTGAGCGAACGTAACAAGAACCCTTCCGGGGTCTGGGTGGATTTGAACCTGGCTCTCCCTTCCTCCAGATAGGGAGGGAGGGAAGGAGGAAGGAAGGGAGGGAGGGAGGGAGGGAGGAAGGCAGGAAGGAAGGAAGGAAGGAAGGAAAGAAAGAGGAAGGAAAAAAAGGAAGGAAGGAGGGAGGGAAGGAGGAAGGAAGGGAGGGAAGGAAAAGGAAGAAAGGAAGGAGGGAGGGAGGGAAGGAAGGAAGGATGGATAAGGGAGGGAGGGAGGTTACAAAAGGAAGGATAAGGAAGGAGGGAGGGAAGGAAGGAAAAAAGGAAGGAAGGAGGGAGGGAAGGAAAAAAAAGGAAGGAAGGAAGAAGGGAGGGAAGGAGGGAGGAAGGGAGGAAGGAAGAAAAAAGAAAGGAAGGAAAAGGAAGGAGGGAAGGAAGGAAGGATGGATAAGGGAGGGAGGGAAGTAGGTAGGTTATGAAAGGAAGGATAAGGAAGGAAGGAAGGAAGGAGGGAAGGAAGGAGGAGAGACGGATGGAAAGAAGGAAGGAAGGATAATGCCATTTCAGTTCCTAGTCCAAGGCTCTTTTCTGACTCGTGGACTTCAACTCCCAGAATTCCTGAGCCAGCCACGCTGAGGGGAAAGGGAGAGGTTTCCAAGCTGAGCCATGCTGGCTCAGGAATTCTGGGAATTGAAGTCCACGAGTCAGAAAAGAGCCAAGGTTGCCTACCCCTGTCCTAGTCTAACCCCTTACCTGCTGCACCCTGCCGGCGCCATGATCAGGGGCTGCAAAGGGTGACCTGCCCCAGGGGTTGGGCTGCTGTGGAGTGACAGCCCATGTCCCACAGCTGTCCCCCCCCCCAAGACAAGGCAATTCCCAAAGAGCAGACTCTCTGCGGCTCAGAGCTGAACTGTGGTGGCCCTGCGGCTCTCAGCACTTGCGTCGCAGATCTTCAAGCAGGAGAGAGTTCCCTAACGGAGGATTTACTCAGGAGAAAACCACACCCCGACCAGCATGGGCGGGGCTAGCTGCCACACATAAACAGGGAGCAAGCCCCACACTCCCTAAGGCCTGATGTTGTTATCTAGTCAGGTAACGAAATGTCTGCAGCCAAACAACCGAGGTCAGAGAGCACCAAGGACTCCAAGGCGCTCATAACAGAATAACAGAGCTGGAAGGGGCCTTGGAGGTCATCTAGTCCAACCCTTTGCTCAGGCAGGAAACCCTATACCATTTCAGACAAATGGCTGGACAGTCTCTTCTTAAAAACCTCCAGGGTTGGAGCATTCACAGCTTCTGGAGGCAAGGAGTTCCACCGGTTAATTGTTCTCACTGTCAGGAAGTTTCTCCTTAGTTCCAGGTTGCTTCTCTCCTTGGTGAGTTTCCATCCGTTGCTTCTTGTCCTGCCTTCTGGTGCTTTGGAGAAGAGCTTGACTCCCTCTTCTTTGGGGCAGCCCCTGAGATACTGGAAGGCTGCTATCCTGTCCCCCCTCGTCCTTCTCTTCATTAAACTAGACATGCCCAATTTCAGCAACCGTTCCTTATATGTTTTAACCTCCAGTCCCCTGATCATCTTTGTTGCTCTTCTCTGCACTCTTTCCAGAGTCTCAACATCTTTCTAATTTCTTATTAGAATGCAAGCTTTTGTTTTGTTTTGTTTTGTTTTATTTTATTTTTTGTTTTTAGCTTAAAGCTTTCCATATCCTTTTGTGTTCTCTTCTTTCCTGTGAAACGTAGGGAGAATAAAGAAAAAACAACAACACCCAGTTGTTTAATTATAGATGCTATCGCGAATGTAATGCTAACCCGATTTTATAATCCTTTTTTTTTTTGCCTTTTCTTTTCTTTTTGCAAACTCAGGATTTTTCCGTCCAGGGAAATATTGGACGGCGGCCAGGTTCCCTCCTTACTTCTTCCTCTGCTGGTGAGCTAGAAGTTAAAATCAGCCTGGCAAAAGCGGAAAGTAGATATTGGGATGTCTACAGATAGGGCCACCTAACCAGAAGGTCTGAATTGAGACGACAGATTTCATCAAAAGATTGTTGCCAGAGTTTGCCTAGGAACTCACAGCTCTCTTTGAGGACCTGATGACCCTCGGGGCAGAAGCGGATTTGATGGTGCCAAAATCTTGCTTTCTGCAAAAAGCTATTTCTGGTTTTTGGAAACCCACGTGGGAGGGGAAGGTAAATTTCATCTGTTTGCAGAACCTGTAAGTTCTTCTCCCTCTGTTTCAACGCTCGGAACATTTCTTGTTAACAGACCTAAAGTTAAGAGAATAACACAACCGGAAGGGACCTTGGAGGTCTTCTAGTCCAGCCCCCTACTCAGGCAGGAGAAGCTATACCATTTCAGACAAATGCATGTCCGATCTCTTCTTAAAAGCCTCCAGGGATGGAGAACCCACAACTTCTGGAGGTAAGCTGTTCCACTGGTTAATTGTCTTCACTCTTAGGAAGTTTCTCCTTAGTTCCAGGTTGCTTCTCTCCTTGGTTAGTTTCCATCCATTACTTCTTCTCTTGCCTTCAGAGGCTTTGGAGAATACGTTGACCCCCACCCCCTTCTTTGTGGCAACCCCTCAAATATTGGGAGTTAAAGTCCATACACATTGTGGGCACTGCTGAACGTTTGCACGAGTCCCCGATAACCAGAATTACAGAACAACAGAATTGGAAGGCGCCTCGGAGGTCTTCTAGTCCAACCCCCTGCTCAAACAGGACCCCCCATAGTACCGTCTCAGAGAAATAGCTCTCTAGTCTTGTCTTAAAAAAGCTCCAGTGATGGGGCACACACAAGCCATCGGACTGATTGTAATAGAATCATAGGTTCAGGACTGGGAGGGACCTTAGAGATCTCCTCACCACTCTCTTCAAACAGGAAGGCGGTGCAGAGAGTGGTGAGGACGGCAGAAAAGATCATTGGCAGTTCCCTTCCTTCCATCCAGAAGCGTTGCTTGAGCAGGGTCCACGGGATTGTCTGGGACACTACACATCCTCTTCACAACCTGTTTTCCTTGTTCCCTTCTGGTGGTGGTAGTGGGGGGGGGGTCTGTAGTATCCGAAGTATCCAAACAACCAGATTCGGTCGCAGTTTCGTTCCATATACAATGTTAGCCTTGTGAACTCTCAAGCTTCCCCCTTCCATTATGTATTCAAGATGGACAGTGAATAATATTTATATGTTACTTATATGTAAGGGTGTAGGTCTATACATGTGTTGTACATAGTATGTTTTAAATGTGTGTTACGTATGTGTACACTTGGGAGAAAGCAACTAAATTTCATTTTTCATGTGTGCCAGGAAAAAAAAGGGAAAAAAAGGTTATCTAAATCTAAATCTAGAGGTCCTCTAGTCCAACCCCCTGCTTGAGCAGGGGACTCTGTAGCATTTCAGACAAGTGGCTGTCCAGTCTCTTCTTAAAAACTTCCAGTGTTGGAGCATTCACAGTTTCTGGAGGCAGATTGTTGCACTGCTTCATTGTTCTAACTGACAGGAAATTCCTCCTTAGTTCCAGGTTGCTTCTCTCCTTGACTAGTTTCCATCCGTTGCTTCTTCTCCTGCCTTCAGGGGCTTTGGAGAATAGCTTGACACGCGCCCCCCCGCCCGGTCTTCTTTGTGGCAGCTCCTCAAATATTGGATACTCTCCGTTTGCAAAAGAGGGAAACATTTATGGGAAATTGTTGGATTGAAGACGAACCGTAGATTCACCTTAAGCTCTGTACCAATACTGCTAGCCATACGTAAAACTGAAAAGGATTCCATCCAGACAGGATCAAAAGAGCAAGATGGCTCTCTTCTGATACTACAAGACCTCCCAATCTCCTTCCTACTCAGAGAAGCTCTACTTCTTGCTTGGTCATTTCTGAGCCTAGGAGTTCTAAGCTCTGAGAACTTTTCATTTTGGTGGAAGAAAATGAGACAGGCTTTGTTGCCAAAATGAAAGGGCATTTTGACACTCTCTTTCTGTCTCTCTCCTTCTCCTTCTTGTTCTCCTTCTTTCTCTCTCTTTCTCTCTCTCCTCTCTCTCTCCTTCTCTTTCTTGTTCTCCCTCTTTCTCTCTCTCTCTTTCCTTCTCTTTCTCGTTCTCCTTCTCTCTCTCTTTCTCTCTCTCTGTTTCTCTTTCTCTCTCTTTCTTCTTCTTGTTCTCCTTCTCCCTCTTTCTCTTTCTCTCTCTCTCCTTTCTTGTTCTCTTTCTCCCTCTTTCTCCCTCTTTCCTTCTCTTTCTCGTTCTCCTTCTCTCTCTTTCTCTCTCTCTACATTTCTCCATTTTTTTTCTCTCTCTCTCTCCTTCTCCTTCTTGTTCTCCTTCTCCCTCTTTCTCTTTCTCTCTCTCTCCTTCTTTCTTGTTCTCTTTCTCCCTCTTTCTCTCTCCCTCTTTCTTTCTCTTTTTCGTTCTCCTTCTCTCTCTTTCTCTCTCTCTACATTTCTCCATTTCTCTCTCTCTCTCCTTTTCCTTCTTGTTCTCCTTCTCCCTCCCTCTCTCTCTCTCTTTCTGTCTCTCCTTCTCTTTCTTGTTCTCCTTCTCCCTCTTTCTCTCTCTCTCTTTCCTTCTCTTTCTCATTTTCTCTTCTCTCTCTCTCTCTCTCTCTCTCTCTCTCTCTCTCTCTCTCTCTCTCTCTCTCTCTCTCTCTCTCTCTCTCTCTCTCTCTCTCTCTCTCTCTCTCTCTCTCTCTCTCTCTCTCTCTCTTTCTCTGTTGTTGTTGTTTCTCTCTCTCCCTCCCCCAAAGAGTCTTTCTCATATTCCTCTGTGCTCTGCAAAGATTGCGTTGGTGGGCAATTTTCATTCATCACCCAAGATCAAAGGACATTCCATGATGGTTACATTCCATTAGAACGGCAGGCAGTCCGACAGAACTGATGTGCGTGTGCATTTCTTCTCTTCCCTTTGACTCTGATTAGCCTTTGATCCGTCTTCTGTATGAGGTTCTACTCTCTTATTTATTTCCTAGCTTTAGATAGTTGCAGAAAGCAGGTTTTGTTTATCCCTAGCTTAGTGTTGTCTGTGAAGAGCCATTGATCTTGCAAACTATGGTTTCTGATCTTTGCGCTGTCGGAATACAGGCATCGTGGCTTCAAGAGAAAGGGGTGACATCTCCCTCAACTGTCGCCCCTGCTGACTTCTCCAAACAATATGGAAATGGTTTGCAAGAGGCTTTTCAACTTCTAAGCCTAGTCTATAGTGCTGGGGTTGCCTGGTGGTCTCCCCTGTCTTTTGTTTAGCAGCTCAGCCCAGACAAAGGTGAGGGGCTAAGTGACAGTCTCTGTGGACCAGGAAATGAAGAATAAAAATCTAGTTAATTAATTCTCAATTAAACTGCAACTAATTTAATTTTGTTTCCACTCCATCCAAGTTGGACTTTTCTTTTCAAGTTGGTGGGTATCCCTCCAATGACCAGAACAGCCATGATTATTTGGTTTGTAAGCATAAACATCTATAAGTTTGCATGAGATACCTATTCTCTCATAGAACAGAGTAACAGAGTTAGAAGGGACCTTGGAGGTCATCCAGTCCAACCCCCTGCTCAGGCAGGAAATCCTATACCATTTCAGACAAATGGCTGTCCAGTCTCTTCTTAAAAACCTCCAGTGTTGGAGCATTCACCGCTTCTGGAGGCAAGGAGTTCCACTGATTAATTGTTCTTACCGTCACAAAATTTCTCCTTAGTTCCAGGTTGCTTCTCTCCTTGATTCTCTTCCATCCATTGCTTCTTATCCTGCCTTCATCTGCTTTGGAGAAAATGATTATCATGTCATTATCAAGCCAAAGACATTGATATAATAGCACACAAATCATAGTCCTGGCCTATTATGGACCAGTATAGGTTTATTGTTGTTGTTGTTAGCTGCGAAGTCGTGTCCGACCCATCGCGACCCTATGGACAACATTCCTCCAGGCCTTCCTGTCCTCTACCATCTTCTGGAGTCCATTTAAGCTCACGCCTATAGCATATTAAACGCCTTCCGACCTGAGGGGCTCATCTTCCAGCATCATATCGTTTTGCCTTTTGGTACTGTCCATAGGGTTTTCATGGCAAAGATACTGGAGTGGGTTGCCATTTCCTTCTCCAGTGGATCACGTTTTGTCAGAACTCTCGGCTATGACCTGTCCGTCTTGGGTGGCCCTGCACGGCATAGCTCATAGCTCCATTGAATTATGCAAGCCCCTTCGCCACGACAAGGCAGTAATCCATGAAGGGGATAGGTTTATATTTTCCCTTTAAAAATTCTGGGTTGGGATGTTAAAGTCTTCTTAGTGGCCCAAGTAAAATTTGGGAGACAGAGATGGAGACTAAATACACAGAAGCAGTGAAGAGGTTGTATGTATTTGAGTTGGAGAAACGGTTGGAACAGCCAATGGTCTTGATCAGGGGGTCTTCAAACTTGGCCCTTTTAGGATTTGTGGACTTCAACTCCCAGAATTCCTCAGCCAGCATGCCTGGCTGAGGAATTCTGGGAGTTGAAGTCCACAAGTCCTAAAATGGCCAAGTTTGAAAAACCCTGGTCTTGATGTTGATCAAGAAGGTTAAACAGATGGGGACAAATCCAGAATGGATATTTTCTCTTGGTCTGACTGGAGGGTGACCAGCTTGGAGTGAAACCGTTGGGTAGCATCGTTGTCCTTATCTAGATCCTGGAGGTTGAATGAATGAATAGTTGATGTGGGTGGCATTTTTTTAAAAAAATAAAACAACAGCTTTACGAAACTTTTCTGCAATAATAAAAAAAGACTTTATCATGGAGAAAGAGTCAAGATGACCTCAGAAAATGTGCATTGGATTTTTGCGGTTATCGCTGTATTGACACAGTATCTGTTCTTCTCCGGTCCTCATTTACAGAAGGATTCATCAATGGGTTGACACTACAGCCCTTCTTTTAAGTTGGTTGTGTTGAAGTTGATTAGGGGACTGGAGGCTAAAACATATAAATAATGGTTGCAGGAATTGGGTCTGTCTAGTTGAATGAAAAGAAGGACTAGGGGAGACATGATAGCAGTCTTCCAATGTCTGAGGGGCTCCTACAAAGAGGAGGGGGGGTGTCAACCTATTCTCTGAAGCACCTGAGGGCAGGACAAGAAGCAAAGGATGGAAACTAATCAAGGAGAGAAGCAACCTAGAACTAAGAAATTTCCTGACAGTGAGGACAATTAACCAGTGGAACGACTTGCCTCCAGAAGTTGTGGCCACTCCATCACTGGAGGCGTTCAAGAAGAAAGTGGACATCCATTTGTCTGGAAATGGCTTGAGTATGGGTTGGACTAGAAGACCTCCAAGCTTTTTACCAACTCCGTGATTCTCTTAAGCATGGACGCCTGCAATTCCTCTCCTTGTTTCCGAAGCTGTTAGCACTTCAGGTGTTAGGGAAAGGCAGCCCAATTAAAGATGTCAACTTATCTATTATGTATTCCTAGTCAAAGTTAAATGAAAGATTCATGCCAAAAAAAGAGGTCACTTCCTCTATGCCCAGAGCTCCTATAACGTCGTCTTCTTTTATGTTGGTTTTGATAAAGGAAAAAGAAAAGAGAAAAAGAATTTGTCTTGGAATGTTCTGAGCCACGAATTCCAGCTTTTGCAAACAAGAACTCTTCAAACTGCAGAAGAAAACAGATGTTCAGCCCCGGGCCTTTGAGAGTGATTTTTTTTTCCTCTTATGCAACACGTTAAGTCCTTTCTCCGCCTTTGAAATATTTATAGAAACCCATCGCTAATGTATTTGGGATGTATAAATCCCCAATTGAAAGTAACTACCATCGCTGCCTTGTCCTAATCAAGGTCCCAGCTTGTTGCAGGGGAAATAAAAAAAAAAAGATGGCCTATCGCTGTCTTCCTTCGTTTGCTAACCACAGCTTGTTCGTTCTGCTTTTTTTTTTTGTGTGTGTGAGGGAGGCTGTGGGATGGGCGCCCGTTCCTATCAGTAACAATCAAACAATGGGAAAAAATCTGAACCGGCGCAGATGTTGCCGAAAACAAATGCAATCGCAGCTCGTTAGATCAGAAGCGTGGCGTGCCGCCTAACTCTGTCTAATTGGCAGGACAAGAAGCAACCGAGGGAAACTTACCAAGGAGAAAAGCAACCTGGAATTAAGGAGAAACTTCCTGACAGTGAGGACAATCGACCAGTGGAACTGCCTGCCTCCAGAAGCTGTGAATGCTCCAACGCTGGAAGTCTTTAAGAAGAGACTGGACAGCCATTTGTCTGACATGGTACAGGGTTTCCTGCCTGAGCAGGGGGATGGACTAGATGACCTCCAAGGTCCCTTCCAACTTTATTGTTTTTTTTCTGTTGTTGTTGTCGTCATTGTAATCTATGGGTCTAGTTACAGTACAAGAACTACAGGAGGCGCTGTTGCTGGACAGTTCCGGTAAGGAGCAGCACTGGCGGGAAAACCACGAAAGACTATTGGCTGACCGCCAGGCGGGAAACCAAGGTTTGAACCTATTGGTCAGTGCCCACCTGGACAGGTATAAGAGGACCCAGGTAACCCCAGTTCCCCAGTCTTTGTTTCTACCACCTGCCGTCCAATAAAGGTTCTGTTGCAGCCATCGCCTGCGCATCTTATTCTTCCGCGATTTAACAGTGGCGACGAGGATGGGATCCTGTTTCGGTAGCCGCTAGACAACCGCAGAAGCAGCCGCGTGCAACCGGGCAACCCAGCGACCGCCGCCGAAGCACCCGAACTCAACCGGTCAACCAAGCGGATGCTCAAAGCAGGATCGGAACCCAGGAGCAGAAAAACGGAAGGATCGGGCACGATGGCACAAATCGGGCAGATACCTGTGTTCGATATCACGCATCCAGAACGAAGTCATCGTCGTCATCATCATCATCATCATCATCATCATCATCATCATCATCATCATCATCTCTCAGTTTCAAGAGGCCTACAATATCGTTGAACATTTTCTCCCAAACCTGCAACTGCTTTCTGCCCCAATTACATTTTTCTACATGCATTTCCCTATATGAAAATGAATGCGCATTATAATCTAGAAACAGCTGTGGCAATGTCATTTATTTTGGAATCTGTTAATGAATTGAAAGCAGTTACAGCAATTAGTTTCCTGAAATCAAGTGCTGTTAAATTTGTTCTCCAACTGCAAAATCGCAGTCCTTATTTTGCTCAAGGGAAAAACGCTCAAGTGCTGAAATTCAGAACAGGCGTTGTCCTTCATCCCTTGTTCTGTTATTTCAGCTCCTGGCTACTCACCTTATCTGGGTTTAACAAGTCAAGTAGACGGAGGCTTGGTTACTGCATGGATGGATGGAAGCTGGGGACCATAACTTGAACTGGAAAGTCTAAAATATCCTGGAAGAATATGATTGAAAACTGTCTCAGTATTGGTAGTGATAAAATTATGGATCCATGAAGTTTCTTGTTGTTGAAGGCCAAATTACAATTTCTTTACCTTTTAATGATTAGAATAGAAAATTGCTGGGAAGGACCCTGGAGGTCTTCTAGTCCAGCCCCCCGCTCGAGCAGGAGAACCTACACCATCTTGTACAGATGATTGTATAGTCTCTTCTTAAAAATCTCCAGTGATGGAGCACCCACGATTTCTGGAGGCAAGCTTTTCCACTGGTTGATTGTCCTCACTGTCAGGAAGTTTCTGCTTAATTCTAGGTTGCTTCTCTTTTTGATCACTTTCCAACCATTGTTTCTCGTCCTTCCCTCTGGTGCTCTGGTGAATAACATGACCCCCCTCTGCCTTGTGGCAGCCCCTCAGATACTGGCACACGGCTATCATGTCTTCCCTGTTTCTTCTTTTCTTTAGACTGGCCAGACCCAAGTCCCGCAGCTGTTCTTCGTATGTTTTAGCCTCCAGTCCCCTGATCATCTCAGTTGCTCTTCTCTGAACTTTTTCCAAATTCTCAACATCTTTTTTTGTAACGTGGTGACCAAAACTGGCTGCAGCATTCCAGGTGTGGTCTTACTAGGGCTTTGTAAAGCGGTACTAATGCTTCGTGTGATCTTGATTCTATGCCTCTGTTTATACAACCCAGGATTGCGTTAGCTTTTTTTGGCAGCTGCTGCACACGGCTGGTTCATTATACCTGCGTTGTTCTGATTTACAATCTCTGCTACAAATGTAGTTATAGTGTAGTAGTTGAGCCGGGTGAGCCCAAGGGTGGGGTCAAATGCATCCTTAGTTTGGAGTCTGTACACCCTTGTAAGAGACCTATGTCCACCTCCACCCCGCCATTGATGTCCCTTGACTCTTACTTGGTGCCAATTTGCCTTGACCATTAGACGTTCAGATTCTTGAACATAGGGAGCATGGAATCAACTCGTAGTACTTTTGAACTCTACCCTGGTTCCTGACTTCTTGCCCTTGGTATGTATTTCACTGTTCTTGTTGGATTTCAAGAGGCCTTTTAGCCAGGTCATGGATAACGTCCAATCAGAGGGATCCTGTCAAAACCTAAGGAGCAAACAGAAACAAACCAAAGATCGGGCATCGTATATACCAGGGGTCAGCAGCCTGAAACAGTGAAAGAGCCACTCGGAACCGGTTCCCTCAGAAAAGGAAAAACTGGGAGCCGCAAAAAATGTGTGCGCATGTGTGTACATGTGTGCATGCGCAGAACAGGGTTTGACTGAAGAGTGGAGCCAAGGCGAGATATGCACCTACCCTGCATATTTGAATTGATTGGTTGAACTTTTTTAGTCCCACTTTTTTTTTGGGGGGGGGGACTGCACATGGCAGAGGACTGGGAGCCGCAGTAGATGGCTGAAAGAGCCGCATGCGGCTCCGGAGCCGCGGGTTGCAGACCTGTGGTATATACCGAATCCAGTGCAACAACTGTGAAAATAACTCATGTGGGCCAAAGAGGAATAAAGCTATCTACCAGACTGCACAAACACTTCCTGGCTATCAAAAGACATGACCCACTATCCCTCATGTCCATCCATGAAGAACTCAGAAGGACACGAGTTTGATCGAACCGGGACCACAGTTGTAACCCAAGTGAAATCAAGGGGAGAAAGAGAATTCTTCAAAGCCTGGTTCTCCACCAATAAGTCAATAGACAGACACGTTGACCTTGAGCCAACCTACCAACTG
>NC_138206.1:120176375-120221375 GCF_964194415.1 Vipera berus | reverse complement strand
CGTCTTTTAATGCTCTGTGGTTCTGGGAAATGACAAAGAGAGACGACCAAGGAACCAGTCCACATGAAAGGCCTCTGAGCCGACCGCTGGATGGGGGAAAAAGCTCCCTAGTTTTTGAGGCTATAAAAGGGGTGGTGGTGGTGGAAGAAAAGTATATAGATAGTCCTTGACTTAATACAGCTGGTTTAGTGACCGTTCCAAGTTACAACGGCACTCAAAAGTGACTGTTTTTGTCAGAGCATGCACAGTCTTATTGCTTGAGGCGGTTTTCCGACAGCCGGAAGACTGGTGTAGTGTAGTGGGTTCTGGAGAGCAGGAAGGACGCCGAGACGATGAGTACAGCATAGCAGCTCTTTATTAGGTGGAAGGGACTGTATTGGGGAATAGGGGCTACCTGCACTCTTATATATACCTGGCCAGTACCTGGCCAGGTACTCAACCAACCAATCGGTTTGAACCTCTGTTTCCCGCCGAAATGCTTCCCGCCAAAAAAGTTACAGTTCAACGCCTCCTGGTGGTGACTCTTATACACAGCTTTGTTGTTGTTGTTGTTAGTTGCGAAGTCGTGTCCGACCCATCGCGACCCTATGGACAACGTTCCTCCAGGCCTTCCTGTCCTCTACCATTTTCTGGAGTCCATTTAGGCTCACGCCTACTGCTTCAGGGACTCCATCCAGCCACCTCCTTCTCTGTCATCCCCTTCTTCTCTTGACCTCAACCTTTCCCAGCATTAGGCTCTTCTCCAGTGAGTCCTTCTTTCTCATTAGGTGGCCAAAGTATTTGAGTTTCAACTTCAGGATCTGGCCTTCTAAAGAGCAGTCAGGGTGGATCTCCTCTAGGACTGACCGGTTTGATCGCCTTGCAGTCCAAGGGACTCGCAGGAGTCTTCTCCAGCACCATAGTTCAAAGATACACAGCTTTAGGTGTTGCAATAAAGCTTAATACATAACAACTGGGGCTGCTTTTTTGCCTTTAAGAAGATGTCTCTTCTCTTCTCTTCCGGGGGAAATATTCCATTCTGCCTCTTTTTAATATTAAGAATAAAGACTATTTTATTCTGGTGTGCGTGAGGGGGCTTTCCTAGAAAACTGAGAGATCAATTAGGCTGAAGCACAGGCCCCGAATCATGGCCAAGGGCGGTCTAGAACCCAGCTCTCTCTTTTCCTAGCCCAATGCTTTTTTGTCTACACCAAACTGGCTCTTTAATGGCTTATTTCTTCATGAAGTGAACGCTGCGACTGAGGTCATCAGCTCGTGATGATGTCATCACCGCGACGGTCTCCAGCGGCACGCATGGGGTCCAATGTCCTCGCGGCGTCGTTATCCGTATCCTGTAAAAAACCATGGTGGATATGTCGCCTGTTGGAGGCTGAATTCAAGGCGGATAAATCAAAGTTTCATTATGCGACTGTGAGAGCACCATCTGTGCCATTTAATTTCAGCGAAGCTAGCAGTGAGCCAAAGATAGAAAATCTCCAAGAAATAGCATTTGGCCAATGAAACAGAGACGCTGAGGAAACAGGGGCAAGATAAAAAGCGGTCTCTTCTCCTTACCCCCCTCTAACGCTGAGCTGATCTACGGCAAGGCTGGGCCAGCAGAGAATCAGAACCAAACCCATTAATCAAACATAGGGTGTTCACCTACAGTACATAGAACTGGGGTCTTCAAACTTGGCCCTTTTACAACTTGTGGACTTCAACTCCCAGAATTCATAAAAAGGCCAAGTTTGAAGACCCGTCTTAAATTTAACAAACAAAATGGAGGCTGGCTGAGGAATTCTGGGAGTTGAAGTCCACAAGTCATCAAAAGGCCAAGTTGGAAGACTCCCATCTTAAATCTAACAAACAAAATGGAGGCTGGCTGAGGAATTCTGGGAGTTGAAGTCCACAAGTCATAAAAGGGCCAAGTTTGAAGACCCCCATCTTAAATCTAACAAACAAAATGGAGGCTGGCTGAGGAATTCTGGGAGTTGAAGTCCACAAGTCATAAAAGGGCCAAGTTTGAAGACCCCCGTCTTAAATCTAACAAACAAAATGGAGGCTGGCTGAGGAATTCTGGGAGTTGAAGTCCACAAGTCATCAAAAGGCCAAGTTGGAAGACTCCCATCTTAAATCTAACAAACAAAATGGAGGCTGGCTGAGGAATTCTGGGAGTTGAAGTCCACAAGTCATAAAAGGGCCAAGTTTGAAGACCCCCATCTTAAATCTAACAAACAAAATGGAGGCTGGCTGAGGAATTCTGGGAGTTGAAGTCCACAAGTCATAAAAGGGCCAAGTTTGAAGACCCCCGTCTTAAATCTAACAAACAAAATGGAGGCTGGCTGAGGAATTCTGGGAGTTGAAGTCCACAAGTCATGAAAAGAGCCTTGGTGGAGCAGTGGGCTAATGCCTCCTTAAGTAACACCATCTGCCTGCAATTAGTGCAGGTTCGCATCCCACCAGGCTCAAGGTTGACTCAGCCTTCCATCCTTCCGAGGTAGGTAAAATGAGGACCCAGATTGTTGGGGGCAATTAAGCTGACTTTGTAATAATGCCGCTTGGGGTGTGTGTGAAAGCCCTAATAAGCAGGCATATACATAGAATGAAGGCTACTGCTAAGTTTGTAAGCCGCCCTGAGTCTTCGGAGAAGGGCGGGATATAAATGGAATTTTTTTAAAAAAGGCCAGGTTTGAAGACCCCTGACATAGAACATAGAATGATAGGGCTAGAGGGGACCTCAGAGGTCTTCCAGCCCAACCCCCTGCTCAAGGCAGGAGACCTTATTGCATCCTGGACAAATGGCTGTCCAGTCTCTTCTTGAAAACCTCCCGTGATGGAGCAGCTTGAGGAGGCAGGCCTTTCTGCCAATTAATTAACCCCAAAAGCAGAATAACACTTAGAAGGGACCTTGGAGATCTTCTAGTCAAGCCCCCTGATCAACTCAGGAGAACTTATACCATCTCAGTCAAATGGCCACCCAGGTTTATTTTTGAAACCCTCCCAGAATGGACCATCTGCAACTGAAAGAGGCTATTCCACTGAGTTATTCTTCTCTCAATGTGAGAAAAATGTCCTTACTTCTAAGTTAGATCTCTCTTTAATAAGCTTTCACTTCCCACGTCTCGTCCTGCCCTCAGGTGCTTTGACCAGTAACGAACTTTGACCATAATGAATTACTTGTTCAATTCTTAGACACAAATTAGTTAAATAAGAAAAGGCACAGAGTGTCATGCATTATAATATTGGGAGGACGTACCGAAGTGGGAAAACCTGGACAGTTAGATGACTAATAGGAAGAAATTATGACTGATAAGAATTGGATTGAATATAAGGGAATTTAAGCAAACAAAAGCTATAAAAAGAGGATGCATGTTGAGATAATAATAATAATAATAATAATAATAATAATAATAATAATAATAATAATAATAACAACAACAACAACAACAATAACAATAACAATAATAATAATAATAATAATAATAATAATAATAATAATAATAATAATAATAATAATAATAATAATTTGGAAGGGTCCTTGGAGGTCATCTAGTCCAACCCCCTGCTCAGGCAGGAAACCCTATACCACTTCGGAAAAATGGCTGTCTGGTCTCTTCTTAAAAACTTCCAGTGTTGGAGCATTCACAGCTTCTGGAGGCAGGTTGTTCTACTGGTTAATTGTTCTCACTGTCAGGAAGTTTCTCCTTAGTTCCAGGTTGCTTCTCTCCTTGACTAGTTTCCATCCATTGCTTCTTGTCCTGCCTTCGGGTGCTTTGGAGAATAGCTTGACTCCCTCTTCTTTGGGGCCGCCCCTGAGATATTGGAAGACTGCTATCATGTCACCCCTCACTCTTCTGTTCGTTAAACTACACATACCCAATTCCAGCAACCGTTCCCTATATGAGATGATGGTTATGAGAATAATATAAGCTGAAAAAAATGTTATATATAGAGATTATTATTATTTGTTTCAATATAAAAAAAATGCCTATACCTAATCATTTATCTATTGAAAATATTAAGAATTATATTTTGGCTAAGGCTGAAGAAGGAGAATACAAAGGGGAGAAGGGAAGATCAAAGAAATATATCATTAATTAATATATGAATTTATGGAATTATCAAATTTAATTATTATTGATTATTAATTCATTATTATTGTCCTTTTTTCCTTGTTAAAATACAAGCCAAGACAACATTCTGTACACCAGGCACTGGAGATTGTTATAGTTAAAAAACCAATAAAATCTTCATTAAAAAAAGAAAAAAGAAGAAAAGGCATAGAATGGTTCAGATATTGAGGCTTTAAGTTTACTTGTGCAAATCTACTTTGGAAATATCAACATTGGTCATAAGTGTAACTACAATCTAGTGTCTAATGAAGAGAAGGACAAGGGGTGACATGATAACAGTCTTCCAATATATCTGAGGGGATGCCCCAAAGAAGAGGGAGTCAAGCTATTCTCCAAAGCTCCCGAAGGCAGGACAAGAAGCAATGGATGGAAGAGAATCAAGGAGAGAAGCAACCTGGAACTAAGGAGAAATTTCCTGATGGTAAGAACAATTAACCGGTGGAACAACCTGCCTCCAGAATTTGTGGATGCTCCAGCAATGAAGGTTTTTAAGAAGAGACTGGACAGCCATTTTTCTGAAATGATGTAGGGTTTCCTGCCTGAGCAGGGGGTTGGACTAGATGACCTCTAAGGACCCTTCCAACTCTATTATTATTATTATTATTATTATTATTATTATTATTATTATTATTATTATTATTATTATTATTATTATTCTGGGAAAAGAGAGTGGTGTTCTTTCTGATAAATGTCTGTCAGACATGAGACATCAACGATTAAGTAAATATTGGATTACAGGAAATATGTACCTGGAAACAGGTGTTGAAACCAGAATGGACAGCTCTACATGTTACATCCTGCGTGGGTCTCAAATTGGCTTGGGAAGTAATTACTCTACAGCTTTGATGCAGAAATAGGTTAGTGCTTTGTGTGAATACAAAACTAATTTGGGAACATTTTGTGGCTACTTCCCCTTCTCCTAATTTGTCCTGGGTTTTGAGTTTTTATACAAAGAGATTTGGTTATGATGCAGAGGACAATTGAAGGTAAAAATTGTGGGTTCAAAATGCTGCAGAGACGTTTCATTCCAGTGAAGGCTGATGTTGTATTAAAAAACAACAACAATCCTCTAAATAGATCTGCTATTTTTGAAGTTTATGTTACGTATCTCAGTATACCATTGTAAAAGCCACAATAAGCTTTTAGTATTACTTGTTCGACGTGCTTCTGATTCCTTGTTTCCTGAGGCCTTCCTGGGCAAATGGTGATCCAACTATGTTTTTAAAAACCAACATCTTTTTGCTTCATTTTTGTTGTATGTTGTAGCGTTGCTCCAGGGTAACAGTTTTTGCAGAAGGACATCAATGTTTGGACAGTGTCCCTTCCAAAGATTGGGTAGCTTATTTATATAAAGGTTGGAAGACAAATAAGTCCTTTGGTGAGTCCTTGAAAGTCCCACCAAATCAGTAAAATGGCAGGATCCCTCCTGGCCTATATCCTTTAAACTCTTATACTTCAAGGTCCCATCTTGATGTTTCTTTTTGTCTAGACCATAGGTAGGCAACCTCGGCTCTTTTATGACTCATGGACTTCAACTCCCAGAATTCCTGAGTCAGCATAGCTGACTCAGGAATTCTGGGAGTTGAAGTCCATGAGTCATAAAAGAGCCGAGGTTGCCTACCCCTGTCCTAGGTGGTTAAAGGAAGTGCAGGTGTTTAGCTTACAGGAGAAAAGGCTGCTAGGGGAGATGTGAGAGCTGTCCTCAAGTTATGTGGAGGAGGAAGAGGACTGTGGTCTGGAGGACAGAAGCTGCAGTGGAATGTAGCCTGGATTCCCAGGAAGGAGAGTGTGCATTCCAGAGAAGCAAAAGACAGCAAAGCTTAGATCGTTGTTCTAGGGCAGGGGTAGGCATCCTTGACTCAGGAATTCTGGGAGTTGAAGTCCATGAGTCATAAAAGAGCCAAGGTTGCCTACCCCTGGTCTAGAACACGAAACATAGAATCCTAAGCCTGGAAGCGACCTTACAGGTCTTCTAGTCCAACCGCGTGCTCTCAAGGCCGGAGAATTTCCCTGGAGGCCTTCTAGTTCTCCTCAGCTTATTTACGTTCTTTGGGTTCCATCTTGACTCGGAAATTCCTTTTCTCGAGTTGTTTCAAATCTAAGCATACTTTTTTGGGGTGGGGTGGGGTGGGCTGTTTCCGATTTGGAAGAAGGCAAATTTGATTTCTTGGCTGTCTTTCAGACCTAGAGATATTCTAGAAAGATGGGGGAAGAGAAGAGATGCAGGACAGCCCCTCTCAGTCTTATAACGGAATAGCCAACAGAGTAACAAGCAAAGTTGGAAGGGACCCTGGAGGTCTTCCAGTCCAGCCCCTTGCTCAAACAGGAGATCCTCTACCATTTCAGACAAACGGTTGTCCAGTCTCTTCTTAAAAGCCTCCAGTGATGGAGCACCCACAACTTCTGGAGGCAAGCTCTTCCACTGGTTAATTGTTCTAACTTCCAGGAAATTTCATTCTAGGTTGGATGCCTCCTTTAATTACTTTCCGCCCATGGCTACTTACATAATCATCAGATCAGGTTTTATAGGATTGGTTGGTTTTAACAAAAGTTGCACACAGATCTTCCAAGCCAGTGGTTGGGCGGGAAGGAAGATTTCACCATGCTTCCATTCCTCATATATATCCTTCCCATCCAATTTCATTCATGCCTCGCGTTAAACATTAGCGGGAGACGCGTTGCTAATAGCCACTTATTCCGAAATCTACCTTCTGCCCTGTCTTCCAAGCCATTTATTATGAAAAAGATTATAATAAATTAAGTGCTTCATCCAGCACCTTGCCAGCTTTTTATTTTATTTTATGCTGGGGGAGGGTTTTTTTGTGTGGGTAGGATCAACTATTTAAACATCCATTTTATTATAATGGAAAAAAAATATCGGGACGAAAAAGAATGACAACCCAAAATAAGCATGTTTAATTAAATGTGGTTCTGGGAACCCAGAGTCATCCAGCAGAGAGCCCATTAATGAATTTGGTCAGGTAGATTCTGCCTGCCCCCCACTTTTTCCCCCCTCCCCTCATTAAGAAAATGAACATTTACATCTTGAGACCCCGCGGCTATTAGTTATTTTTAATGAACGGCGCTGCCATTTCAAAGCCGAAAGCCTAATATTGTACAGCTGAGATATGCTGGGTCAGGAAAGAACTTCTAATTAAATTTGGGTTGAAGAGCGCCTATTGCCTGCCAATAATTGATTGGAATCCTCCCATGGGCAATCGGTTTTTTGCAACTCAGTAAACAACCCGAAAATAGGTAACCGTACCGATTTATGGAAAGGGTCAGCTGGAAATCAGTGAAAGAATGGGCAGGTTTACAAAAGGGAGGTAAGCGTGGGAAGGAATTGGGAGAAGGAGGTGAAAGACTTAAGGGTGGAGGAGACAAATGTTCAGACTTTGTCTGCTTGCTGCTTGGGATGGTAACATTGCCGTGTGACCAGTCAAATTTACGACGGCCCTGGAAAAGGGACTTATGACTGTTTTCTGCACGTACGACCATTGCAGCATCTCTTAGTCACTGTCAGATGCTTGATAGCTGATAAATGTGACGGTTGCCGTGTCCCGGGATCACGTGATTCCCTTTTGTGACCTTTTGTGACCAGCAAAGACAACGGACAAGACAGATTCGCTTAACAACCACCTTGCTAACTTAACAACTGCAGCAACTCGGTTCACAACGGTGGCAGGAAAGGCCGTACAGCGGGGCAAAAGTCACTTCACGACTGTCTTGCCTAGCGACGGAAATTTGGGGCTCAGTTGAGGTCGTACGTCGAGGTGATCACAGGTGTGTGCATGTGTGCTTGAGGCCTTCACATCCGTCTTGGCGTCTGGCAACTGGACGGGGGCGTTCAATTTTCTTGGCAAGCTTTTCAGAAGTGGTTTGCTCTTGCCTACCTCCTTGGGGCTGAGAGAGAGTGACTGGCTCAAGGCCACCCAGTTGACCTTGTGCCCAAGGCGAGACTAGAATGCTGTACCCAGTTTAGGGCACCGAAGTCTTAAAAAAGGACATTGACAAAACAGAGATAGGGAGGCCATCAAGGTGGTTAAAGGAAGTGCAGGTGTTTAGCTTACAGGAGAAAAGGCTGCTAGGGGAGATGTGAGAGCTGTCCTCAAGTTATGTGGAGGAGGAAGAGGACCGTGGTCTGGAGGACAGAAGCTGCAGTGGAATGTAGCCTGGATTCCCAGGAAGGAGAGCGTGCATTCCAGAGAAGCAAAAGACAGCAAAGCTTAGATCGTTGTTCTAGGGCAGGGGTAGGCAACCTTGGCTCTTTTATGACTTGTGGACTTAATAATAACGATAAAGTGGGAAGGGACCTTGGAGGTCATCTAGTCCAACCCCCTGCTCAGGCAGGAAACTATACCATTCGGAAAAATGGCTGTCCAGTCTCTTCTTAAAAACCTCCAGTGTTGGAGCATTCATCGCTTCTGGAGGCAGGTTGTTCCACTGGTTAATTGTTCTGTCAGAAAGTTTCTCCTTAGTTCCAGGTTGCTTCTCTCCTTAATTAGTGTCCATCCGTTGCTTCTCCTCTTGCCTTCGGGTGCTTTGGAGAACAGTTTGACTCCCTCCTCTTTGGGGCAGCCCCTGAGATATTGGAAGACTGCTATCATGTCCCCCCTCGTCCTTCTCTTCATTAAACTAGACATTCCCAATTCCAGCAACCGTTCCTTATATGTTTTAGCCTCCAGTCCCCTAATCATCTTTGTTGCTTAGGGAACTGGAGGCTAAAACATATAAAGAACAGTTGCTGGAATTGGGTATCTCTAGTTTAATGAAGAGAAGGACGAGGGGGGACATGATAGCAGTGACTCAGGAACTCTGGGAGTTGTAGTCCATAAGTCATAAAAGAGCCAAGGTTGCCTATCCCTGGTCTAGGAGGAAGAGAGTCAGTGCAGCTCCTTGCTAGCAGTTTTCCCCCCCTTTCTTTTTAGTTTATTTATGTATTAATACTATAAGATACAGCAATACAAAAGGAAACAATAGGAAGGATAGGGGAGGGAAAAGGGAAGGGAAAAATGTGGGAAAAGTGGGGGGTGGGGGGAAGAAAAGGCATTGACTTCCCACTCCCCTTGATGCAGTAGAATAAGATAATAACATAAAACCTCAACTTTTTTTTTTACTTTTACCTAATAGTATAAACTAGCCATTTCTATAACAACGAGCCTTTCTAATCGGTAAAACCCAAAATCAAAGTTTCATTCCCCCCCCCCCCACCTCAGGCACAAAGTCCAGAAGTGGTTTCCAAGCAGAAACAAAATTGTGTTCTTTTTAAAAATAAAAATAAAAAAATCAAAGCAATCAATTTAGCCAGCTCTGCTAACTCCATCAACCTCTGCAGCCATCCATTCCCCCATTGAGGGGATCCGAATTGTCCTTCCATATTTTTTTTGTGCATAAAGTAATCTTGCTGGCATAATTGCTTCCTGGGGGTTCTCGGAGTCTATGTTTAATGGTGCAAGCGATCTGCTCTCATTTTGCAAGATTTCTGCCTGTAGGTGAGGAACAATCAAAGAAACTGCCTAGGGCCATGCTGGTGAACCTATGGCACGCGTGCCACAGGTGGCACGCAGAGCCCTCACTGTGGGCACACGCACCGTCACCCAAGTCCTAGGCCTTCAGCTGGGTTTTATAAAACCTTTTCGCTTAAAAAAAAAGCTTCAATCAATCAATCAATCGATTGCAACTCCTCGTGGGGAAAAAAAAGATCTCGCAAAGTTGGAATTGATTGATCAAACTTTTTAGTCCCACCCAGTCTGCAGTTACCACTGCAACCACACCCACCCAATGGGCCACATCCACCCAATGGGCCACACCCACCCAATGGGCCACGCCTACCCAGCACCCGACAATACATAAGAGCGTTTTGAGTTGCAGTTTGGGCACTTGGTCTCTAAAAGGTTCACCATCACTGGCCTAGGAGAACCTCAACAGGTTTTTCTTGCGTTTATGGAGACGGACGGAATCAAGAGGTTGAACTGGCAAGGAAGCACATTCCAGTGAAGTACGGAGTGGAATTTCCTGACCAAAGGACTTCTCAACCAGTGGATCAGGCTGCCTTCTAATGTGGTTTGTTTCCCTCCACTTGAGGTCTTCTAGTAGAGGCTGGATAGTCATCCATCTGAAATGGACAGAGGTCCCCAACCTTTTGAGCACCAGGGACCGGTTCCGTGGAGAGAGGTTTTTCTGTGGACCAGTGGTTTCATGTACCGCCTGCATCCTGTGGATAGGGCTTTGCTTGCTTGTGCGGACCGGTTGTTGGCATGCCGTGGCCAGGTGCCGGTCCACGGAGCTTGGGACCCCCAAGGTGCTTTTTTCAAGAGGCATCTGGACTTTCTTGTTTTTCTTTGAAGACGCTTCGCTTCTTATCCAAGAAGCTTCTTCAGCTCAAATCACAAGAGCTGAAGAAGCTTCTTGGACCAGAAGTGAAACGTCTTCAAAGAAACCCAAGAAAGTACCAGATGACTCTTGAAAAAGCATCTTTGGGACAACCATGGACTGGATGACTGAGAATCTCTGTACATGCTATAGCAGAATAACAGAGTAGGAAGGGACCTTGGAGGTCATCTAGTCCAACCCCCTGCTTCAGGCAAGAGATCCTATACCATTTCAGACAAATGACTCTCCGGTCTCTTCTTTAAAAACTTCCAGTGTTGGAGCACCCACAACTTCTGGAGGCGAGTCATTCCACCGACCAGTTGTTCTCACGGTTAGGAGGTTTCTCCTTAGTTCCAGGTTGCTTCTCTCCTTGATTAGTTTCCCTCCGTTGCTCCTTGACCTGCCTTCAGGTGTAATCCACCAGATCCTGGACTGAGTAGATGGTCAACCTGGATGAGCTCCAATGTCCCTTTTTACTCTGTGCTTCTATGAATCTATTCTATTCCACCCAATCTTTTAAAGTTGACCTTGGCTGCAGAAGTCGCCGCATCAAATTCCTAGTATTTCCGGAGAAAAGACTCAATCACAGGAGATGAAGTTGGGAAGATTCAGTGCTTCTAATCCTCTTATGGCAAGGTGCCCCCCCCATACTGAGGGGTTGTTTGTTATTTAAGTTTTCTCTGGGCCTGTCAGTTGTAAATTCACTTTTGATGCTATCTCTCTCTTGTTAGGTAAAATTCATTCTGCATCTGTCGTTTCTTCAGTGACATCTTTTGAACAGGAATCATTGCTGACATTGTGAATAATATTTTCTGATTCAATTCTTCACCCTTAGAACATTTTCTACTGTCTTCTGTATATCTTGCCTGTATCTGAAATCTGCAGTCTACAGAACCTACAAATCTGTAGTCCATTGTTTCTTGTCCTGCCCTCTGGTGCTTTGGAGAATAATTTGACCTCCTCTTCTTTGTGGCAGCCCCTCAGATACTGGAATACTGCTATCCTATTTCCACTGTTTCTTCTTTTCTTTAGACTGGCCAAACCCAAGCCCTGCAGCCGTTCTTCATATGCTTTAGTCTCCAGGCCTTTGATCATCTTAGTTGCTCTTCTCTGCACTTTTTCCAAAGCCTCAACATCTTTTTTGTAGTATCGTGACCAAAATTGGCTGCAGTATTCCAGGTCTGGCCTTACTAGGGCTTTGTAAATGTCCTTTAAAAGACTCAACCACGGCTGTGAGCCAGAGGACCAATCCCATTGTCTTCTGGCACTCAAACCCTGGAAAACTATTGTCCTATGGTCTCTTTATGAGGAGCTGCTGTCCGGAGTACATGTGGGCAATCTCCCATCTTCTCCTTATCTGAGAGGTTCCAAAGAATTGATCCACTCACCAGTTCCTTGCTCTTTGCCACAGTTGTTGGCTCCACTTTCCCAGTCACATTTTAAGATTGCCGTATCTTCCCCAGAAGGTTTAAGTGGGACATTATTTCAGCCTTCTCAGCACGTCCCTAATAGCCTTTATGTTGAGCTTTATACACTTTATAAATAAATTGCTTTGTAAAATGAAAACTGTTGTAGTTTAATCTAATAGAGCAGAGGTCCCCAACCTATGGGCCGTGGCCCAGTACTGGACCACGGCCTATTGGCTACAGGGCCGTGTGAGTAACTGGGCAGTGCATGCACATGTGTACGTGCTCATCCCCCCTCATGCCACCATTGCCACAAGTGTGCAGGCAGTGACAACACCACTAGTATTACATGGATGGTGGTAGTGCCGCAAGTGGCAGGTGGGCCGTGGCATGATCCTTGCAAGGGGGCGGTATCACTGCACACTGCAGTGTGATCCTTGTGCGGCAGCAGTGGAGAAAGCTTCATGTTGGGGGCAGCATCACTGCAGGCCACGGCACAAGCCTTGCACGGCGGCAGTGGCATGAGCCTCACATGGGGGTGGCGGTACAAGCCTTGTGTGAGGGTGGCGGCACGAGCTTCATGCCAGGGTGGCATTGCTGGGGTCAGCGGCATGATCCTCACGCTGTGGTAGCATCACTGCGAGCCTGGAGGCGGTGCCACCACAATCCTCACACAGGTGCCACCATCGCTGAGAGCCTTGCGTGCATGCTCACAGCCTGTTTGTACATGCGCGTGCATGTGTGGCCACATTCATGTTTGTGCATGCACGCATAAGGTGCCTGCCCCTCCCTCTCCTACTGGGCCACCAAAACAAAAAGGTTGGAGACTCCTGTAATAGAGACCTCAGAATACCCTATAGACCACCCCCCTGAAATATTTAGCCAAGTTACTAGAGTTGTCTTCTGCAATTCAGTGACATTCTACTAGATTTGGCAACAGTGTTCCAAATTCCTAGGAATGGTAAATGGTAGTTCCAACATGTCTAGAGAGGGCAACGGATCTGGAGAGCAAGTCAATATAAGAAGATTGAGAGCTACCCTAGTTCCATTGTCCAACACCAGGTGGCAGCAAAGAGTCGACACTTTCTGTACCTCTCTGCTGCCATCTAATGGCCATCTCAAATTTTGCAGCTCAGATATGTTAGACCTAAGATCGGTAGGCTGGCTAAGAGTGGTTTTCCTCGGATGCTGATAGACTTTCCGAGGGCCTCTAGTTAAGAAAACAATTTCCCACGGAGAGGAGAACAACTTGGCTTTCCCTGAGTTGATTTAGAGCAGCCCTCTCTCTCTGTGGTCAAGCAGCTGCAAGGTTCAAAGTGCTGTCACTCAACCCCACGGCATCCAGCAAGACCGTTCAGCAGGGAAGCAGATCAGAGGCAGGGAACAATTTCCTATGCAAGAGCCGTCTGTTGGAGGGTGTTTTTTTTAAAAAAAACCTGGCTGTCAAGCAACCGGAGAGGAAGAAGAGAGGATACGTGTTTGCAAAACAGGAAAAGATAACAACTTACGCCAGCACCCTGCAGGCTTCCTTTGTAAAACAGGCAAGATGCTGGAAGGTACAAAGTGGAGACCTCTCGCAAGCAAAGGATTGCCCGGTTTTTTTTCCTCCCTGGCGTGGTAATAACGCCTTTGATAACGGGTGCTTGAAAGCAAGGTGGCTCGCTGTGAAATTGAGTTGTCCTAGGGCGCGTCAGGACTGAGGTTCTCCATCCGTGAATTCTATCCGGTTCTGTATGCCTCCAAGGCTGATCTGGCCTGTCTTGTTTGTCTCCTCCACCTCTGCAAGCCTGGGGTGTGTAGAGCAGTGGAGTGAAGCCAGCTGGTGGGGAATTAGCTGAGTTAATTAGCCACTGATCAACTGGAGAAGTCAGTTTTCTTTCAAGAGGGCTAGAGAGAGGGGAAAAAAAAGGAGCTGGGGAGAGCAATTGACTTGAAATAAAAGACACACACCTCCACCCCCAGAAACAAGGGGATGGTGGGTGGTCACTTTAAGATTTTGCAGAGTTGCAAGACCCTGGATCATCAGAGGTCCCATTTTATCCAAATGCATTCATTTAAATAACTTCCGCACCAACTCCACTGCTGCTTACTGATGCAGGAATTTAGCAATAGCAATAGCACTTAAACTTATATACCGCTTCACAGTGCTTTACAGCCCTCTCTAAGCGGTTTACAGAGCCAGCACACTTGCCCCCCAACAATCTGGATCCTCATTTTACTGACCTGGGAAAGATGGAAGGCTGAATCAACCTTGAGCCGGTCAGGATCGAACTCCTGGCTGTGGGTAGAGTTACTTGCAATACTGCAATTCTAATCACTGCGCCACCACAGCTCCTGGTTCAGAGGACTTCCTGTTTGTTTGTTTGTTTAATTAATATGCTGCCAATCTTTTTATCAAGCAACTCTGAGTGGCTTACGATGTCCCAAATACCGATATAAAGCAATGGGAGGGTTAAAAACATTGAAACATTGGGCATTACATGTTAAAACATGAAAATTAACCGCAGAGTGAATCAAAAGTTGATTCCAGCCGTGTCCTGCAGCTGCCAAAAAAAGCCAACACAGTGGTAGACTGCATTAACAGAGGGATAGAATTAAGATCATGTGAAACGTTAATATTATTTTATAAGGCCTTGGTAAGGCCACACTTGAAATACTGCATCCAGTTTTGGTCACCTCAGTGTAAAAAAGAAGTTGACACTCTGGAAAGAATGCAGAGAAGATGATCAGGGGACTGAAGGCTAAAACATACAAGGAACGGTTGCAGGAATTGGGAATGTCTAGTCTAATGAAGAGAAGGACGAGGGGTGACATGATAGCAGTGTTCCAATATCTCAGGGGCTGCCCCAAAGAAGAGGGAGTCAAGCTATTCTCCAAAGTGCCTGAAGGCATGAGAAGAAGCAACGGAGGGAAACTGACCAAGGAGAGAAGCAACCTAGAACTAAGGAGAAACTTCCTGACAATGAGGACAATTAACCAGTGGAACAACCTGCCTCCAGAAGCGGTGAATGCTCCAAGACTGGAAGTCTTTAAGAAGAGACTGGACAGCCATTTGTCTGAAATGGTATAGGGTTCCTTGCCTGAGCAGGGGGTTGGACTAGATGACCTCCAAGGTCCCTTCCACCACCACCACCACCACCACCACCACCACCACCACCACCATCATCATCATCATCATCATCATCATCATTATTATTATTATTATTATTATTATTATTATTATTATTATTATTATTATTATTATTATTATTGTCTCTTTGAGCTGATTCTTTGCCATACCCACTCAGCAAAACTGACCACATAACAATGTGAAACAATGCTGGAGGTTTTCAAGAAAAGATTGGACATCCATTTGACTGCGATGATCTTGCCTTGGGCAGGAGCCCCAAAAGTGCTTTTCAAAAGGCTTTCTGGTTTTGTTTTTTTCCTTGAAAATATTTTGCTTCTCATCCAAGAACCGTCTTCAGTTCAGGAATTTCGAGAACTGAAGAAGCTTCTTGAATGAGAAGCGTAACGCCCGGTTGCCTTCTGGAAAAGCACCATTGGGACAACCATGACCTGGATGATGGAGACACTCCATGGACCTGGGCTGTGGAGGTTGCGTTAGAAGACCTCCAAAGTCACTTCCATATCTATGGTTCTATGAAATAGTTCTTCCTTGCTTTCTTCCTGGATATTTCTTCATCTATCCAGTTTAGCTTATAGCATTAGAATAGAATAGAATAGAAATAGAATAGAATAGAATAGAATAGAATAGAATAGAATAGAATAGAATGAAGAAGAATAGAATAGAATAGAATAGAATAGAATAGAATAGAATAGAATAGAATAGAATAGAATAGAATAGAATAGAATAGAATAGAATAGAATAGAATAGAATAGAATAGGAAGGGACCTTAAAGGTCTCCTAGTCCAGCCCCCTGCTCAAGCAGGAGACCATATACCATTCCAGACAAGTGGCTGTCCAGTCTCTTCTTAAAAGCCTCCAGTGATGGAGCACCCACAACTTCTGGAGGCAAGCTATGAAATCAGAATAGAACTGGAAGGGACCTTGGAGGTCTTCTAGTCCAGCCCCCTGCTCAAGCAGGAGAACCTACACCATCTCAGACAGGTGAATGTCCAGTCTCTTCTTGAAAACCTCCAGTGATGGAGTGCCCACGATTTCTGGAGGCCAGCTGTTCCACCGGTTGATTGTTCTCACTGTCAGGAAGTGTCTCCTTAATTCCAGGTTGCTTCTCTCCTTGATCAGCTTCCATCCATTGTTTCTCGTCCTGCCTTCAGGGGCTTTGGAGAATAATTTGACCCCCTCTGCCTTGTGGCAGCCCCTCAGATACTGGAACGCGGCTACCATGTCTCCCTTATTTCTTCTTTTCTTTAGACTAGCCAAACCCAAGTCCAGGTTGTCGTCTTTTCTCCACCGAACCAGGCCCAGCCTTCTTGAGGTTCCACTTAAACATGAGCCAGCCGTGTGTGGCAGCAGCCAAAAAAGCTAACACAATCATTGGTTGCATAAACAGAGGCACAGGATTCAAAATCACACGAAATATTAGAATCGCTTTATAAAGCCTTGGTAAGGCCACACCTGTAAGGACGCCATGGCTCAGTGGGTTAGGACGCTGAGCTCGTCGATCAGAAGGTCGGCAGTTTGGCGGGTCGAATCCCAAGTGCCGCGTAGCAGAGTGAGCGCCTGTTACGCGTCCCAGCTTCTGCCAACCTAGCAGTTCGAAAGCACGTAAAAATGCGAGTAGAAAAATAGGGACCACTCCGGTGGGAAGGTAACAGCGTTCCGTGCGCCTTTGGCGTCTAGTCATGCCGGCCACGTGACCACGGAGACGTCCTCGGACAAGCGCTGGCTCTTCGGCTTTGAAACGGAGATGAGCACCGGCCCCTAGAGTCGGAAACGACTAGCACGCATGTGCGGGGGAACCTTTACCTTTACAGTACTAAGGTCACACCTGGAATGCTGCAACCAGTTTTGGTCACCACAGTACAAAAAAGATGTTGAGAGTTTGGAAAAAGTCCAAAAAAAAAAAAAAGAGCAACTAAGATGATTAAAGGCCTGGAGACAAAAAAAAAACCATATGAAGAACAGTGGTAGGAATTGGATTTGGCTAATCTAGGGAAAAGAAAGACTAGGGGTGGAAGATGGTAGCAGTATTCCGGTATTTGAGAGGTTGCCACAAAGAGGAGGGGCGGTCAACTTATTTTATTTATTTATTTTATTTTTGGGATTTTCCAAAGCGCCAGAAGGCAAGACAAGAAACAATGGATGGAAACTAATCAAGGAGAGACGCAACCTGGAACTAAGGAGAAACCTCCCAACAGTGAGGACAATTAAGCAGTGGAACAAAAGTTGCCTTCAGACGCTGTGGTTGCTCCATCACTGGAGGTTTTTAAGAAGAGCCTGGACAGTCATTTGTTTAAAATGGTATAGGATCTTCTGCTTGAGCAGGGGGTTGGACTAGAAGACCTCCATGGTCCCACCAAGGTCCCTTCCAGCTCTATTCTGATTCTGATTCCAGCTCCAGGGAAAGTCTCTCAGATGCTATAAGTAGGAAACAATTCCCCAATCTATCCTGTTATATGTCCTTTGCAGCTCCTGTTCCAAGGAGCTGAGCTTGGAAAATGTTCTTCTTACTAGGAGATCTCAGCCCTGCTTCTACAGAAATTGATCACAGCTCTGATCAAGGTGATCTAAAGGATCTCGCAAAGGATAAAAGAGGTCCACTTGCCACCAAACAATTCCGTGATGTCGACAAAGGGGACCCAAAAAAATTAAATGGTTGGAGAGTTTTATTGAGCCCTACGTTTATAAGGAGATATCAGGAAAGAAAAAAAAAACACACCTACTATATAATAGCAATGAAAGAAGCTGTCAACAAAATCAAAATTGTGGCCCAAAGATACATTTTCCAGGGCTATTTTATTCCTAGACTGTAATCTACAAATAGCATTAAACCTTGATTTTTTTTATTTTTTTTATTTTTATAGCTTCTCATCCCGTGTTGGTATAACAGAGTTTTCCTGGAAGGAAAATTCAGTTCATTATCAAATGAAAGGCTTTGTGATTCAATGCCGGTGGCGGGGAAAGAAAAAAAAAAGACTTGGCTTTGCAAAGCTGGAGACCCAGGAGGAACAAGGTTGTTGGGATTTGTTTCTGAAATGAGAATTTGGCCTGTGTTCATTACTGGAAAATAATGCAAATGCAGATGAAGTTTCCGGGTTGTTTTT
Source organism: Vipera berus (assembly GCF_964194415.1). Taxonomy (NCBI): domain Eukaryota; kingdom Metazoa; phylum Chordata; class Lepidosauria; order Squamata; family Viperidae; genus Vipera; species Vipera berus. Next base: position 120,203,254 of record NC_138206.1, on the reverse strand, counting down.
TTTTGGGGTTGTTTTTTAAAAAAGCAGCAAACATGGATGCCATCCCTTGTAAACTCTTTCTTCGGAATGAAATTAGGCAAGGATAATTTTGTTTGCCCTACCAGTTGGGTGGGTGGTTGGGGGAGAGAAAAAGGTTTTTTTTTCCCCCTCAATGGAAGTAGACCAAAACAATCCTTCCGATGGCCAAATGCTTAGCTGGAATGAATGAGTTGTTTCTTTGCATCCGGAATTGCTCATTAAAATTTCCCATCGTCGGAGCAGATCATTTCTTCTCTTCAACGCGGCCATCTGCTCCTTTCCCATCCCAGCTCCCCAGACAATATCGACTCAATATTTTCTGTTCCAATGAGGTTTCCTTCTTTCTGACGAAGGTCAAGGAAAAAAAATCTATCAAAATTCTTTCTCTTTTCGTAGCGGGAGAGTTTTTGAGCTCCGGTGCAGTGACGGCAGATACTGAATAGACAGCTTCTCATCAAAAGTTGGCAGGATTTCAGCTCAGGGATGGGCAGCCTTAGCCAAGCGACTTAATTTTTGCCCCACCTCCTCAACCTGTCGCTGGATACATTCTTGGCTGTTCCACCAAGACCAGAATGTTGGGGAGGGTTAGGGATGAATTCCTCGCAGCTTCAACAAAGCAGAAGTAGGTTAGTAGACTCTGCTCTTGTCACTCGTGAACACCTGTGAGAGTTTGGAGCTGCCAACCTATGCTAGGATTTAAGAAAGAAATTGATGAGGTTGACAGATGGAACAATTCAGCCTACAGTATATGGGAATATTTGTAGATCAGGGTTGAAATGAGAGGTCCTTATTGCTCTCTGAGCTTGGTGGTTTCCTTGCAGATGTTTCATTATTCAAACTAGGTGACACCATCATGATGTGAAACATCTGCAAGGAAATAACCAAGCTCAGAGAGCACCAAGAACCCTCACAATTCTCCTTCTCCACTCTGCAACTCCACTTCCTTCTAGCACTGATGACGTTACCTAGTTTGGTCACGAAATGTCTGCAAGGAAACAACCAAGCTCAGAGAGCACTAAGGACCCCGCACTTCAGCCTTCTGTATCACCCTGATCTTGTTGGCTTAGTCAGAGATGATGGTTTGAGCTTGACTTAGAGGTTTCGCCGTTCTTAGTTCTGAGCTCTAAACTCTAAACTTAGTTCTAACTCTAAACTCTTACAAATGTTCAAAGTGATATAAGTAGCAACTATGAATCTACTTCTGCTTTCTTGCAGCTGCAACTACCTTCCCCAACCCTCCGAACTTGGTGGGACAGTCAAGAATCTGTACAATGACAGGCTGAGGAGGCGGGACAAGAGTTAAGTTGCCTGATTAATTTACTCATGTAGTAAGCTAGGGAATAGTCAGGGTTAAACTGGGGAGTAACTTCAAAGGTAGAGCAACCATTAGTTGAACGTAGTGAGCTAAGTTAAGGCAAGGAATATAGAACATAAAATAAAGTTGGAAGGGATCTTGGAGGTCATCTATTCTAACCACCTGCTGGAGCAGGAAACCCTATATCATTTCAGACAAATGGTTGTCCAGTCTCTTTTTGAAAGCCTTCAGTGATGGAGCACTCACAATTTCTGGTGGCAAGCTGTTCCACTGGTTAATTGTTCTCACTGTCAGGAAGTTTCTCCTTAGTTCTAGGTTGGTCCTATCCTTGATTAGTTTCCATCTGTGGCTTCTTGTCCTGCCTTCAGGCGCTTTGGAGAACAGCTTGACTCCCTCTTCTTTGGGGCAGCCCCTGAGTTACTGGAACATTGTTATCATGTCCCCCCCTCGTCCTTCTCTTCATTAAAAGAGACATATCCAATTCCAGCTACCGTTCCTTATATGTTTTAGTCTCCAGTCCCCTGATCATCTTTGTTGCTCTTCTCTGCACTCTTTCTAGAGTCTCAACATCTTTCTTAGATCACGGTGACCAAAACTGGATGCAGTATTCCAAGTGTGGCCTCACCAAGGCCTTGTAAAGCGGTATTAACACTTCAGATGAACTTGATTCTCTCCCTCTGTTCATGCAGCCTAGCACTGTGTTGGCTTTTTTTGGCAGCTGCAGCACACGGCTGGCTCATATTGAAGTGATTGTCCACTAGGACTCCGAGATCCCTCTCACAGTTGCTACTATTGAGCAAGGTACCCCCTATATCATGGGTAGGCAACCTCGGCTCTTTTATGACTCATGGACTTCAACTCCCAGAATTCCTGAGTCAGCTGACTCAGGAATTCTGGGAGTTGAAGTCCATGAGTCATAAAAGAGCCGAGGTTTCCTACCCCTGCCCTATACTGTACCTGTGTGCTTGGTTTTTCTTGCCTAAATGACCTGGGAGATGTTACTCATGCCATGGCTTCTCCTGAGTGTAAGGGGTGAATTCATCTATGCTTTGAAGCTATTATTTCCACAATGGTGTTCAGGGCTCTTGGTGTCCCTATGCCAAAATAATTTTACCTGCTAAGGCCGGTGAATCATGGTATCTGACACATAACCTTTATTAGTGTTTTGTACAAAGTGACACAGAATAATTAATCCACATTTAGCTTGAAACTCACCATGGACTTCAGAAAACACAATTCACACTTGGCAAAGCTGTCTTTCTAACAACAAGCAATTGCTTAGCTAACATTAACATTGTTTTATGGATGCCTAAAAGACTCGCGTCTTTCTCACTCTCTCTCTTTTTTTTTTCCTGAATGTATCTTTTAAATATTTCCCTTGGAAAGACTATTTGATCCTCAAGGTTTTATTATATAAAAATAGAATGATATTTCTCTATATACAAACAGTACATTACATGATATACAGGTTCAAGCGAAAAAAAGGGATGAATGCAGACCGTGAGTGAAACTAAGGAGGGATGCTCAGGAAAAAGTGAAATACGGCACATTTCATAAAAATTACGTTAACAAGAGTTCCTCGTTTGCAAATATCAAACGGTACCACTGCATTTGGAAATTTTTCCCAACGACTTCATTCACACATTGTTGTCTATCTGTACAGGCACACATACATGTTTATGCATGTAATTCTGGGCGTATGCTCAAGACACATCTTTTTTTTTCTCCATAGCTGATACGCATGTTCAATAGGTTTGTACATATACACATTATTGTATTTTAAGGCACGTTTTACTTAAAACCTATATACATCATCAGTACCCAGTTCACAATGTCTTGGGGAAGTCTAACTTTCCGAGGTCCGTTTGTAGATGGGGATGGAGAGAATTAAAGCAGTATTTCGTTTATCAAAAGAGATATAAAAAAAGTTTTTTCTCCTCTCCTCCCCACTCCCGGAATCTTGGGAGAGGCGAAGTGGTGGGAGAGACACTTTGCACATGCTCAAAGTCATTTTCTTGCTGCAAAGGAGAAAGAGAACGAACCTCCCCAAACCGATGCAGCTTTTTAGAAATAAGACGTCGAGGTCCGTTTCCTCAAGGAGGGCTAGCGGCTTAACGCTCACCTCCCTCAAGTGCTGGGAGGCATTTAAACCTTTTTGCTGGCCTCAGAAGGAGAACCTAAATAATGATGAGAGGGAGACTCGTATAAAGGTACGGAGATCTCCTGAAGGTCAGGCAATCTCCCTGGATGAGGAGGGGACCTCAGGCCCAGTGTCCGGTCGTAATCCCGGTGCAAAACCTTCTCGTAGACGCTCTGCAGACCGACCGTCTTCGGCAGCTGGGCGGGGTAGAAGTGGTCCCGATGGAGGGTGTCTCGGGGCAAGGAGGTGGTCCTGCAGAAGGTGGAGAGCTGGGTTTTGGGGTGGGGGGAGGGGTGGGGGTTGGTCTGAGCGCTGGAAGGACTCCAGCATCGGTCCGAGTGGCCCAGCAGTTTGCATTCGGCGGTGCAAGCCCACAGCCCTGGAAACAGGAAAGGGACAAAAGCAGATGGGTGAGCGACCAAAAGGCGCAACATACAGCAAGAGCATGAGGCACAAGCGACAGTGTTAGGAACTCCAAGTAGGGTTCTTTAGGCATCTCTGAGCTTGGGGGGTTCTCTTGCAGACGTTTCATGACCCAACTAAGTAGCATCATCAGGGCTAGAAGGGAGCGGGGTTTGTGGAGAAGAGGAGGAGGAGGAGGAGGAGGAGGAGGAGGAGGAGGAGGAGGAGGAGGAGGAGGAGGAGGAGGAGGAGGAGAACCGTCAGGTCCTTGGTGCTCTCTGAGCTTTTGGTGGTTTCCTTGCAGACGTTTCATGACCCAACTAGGTAACATCATCAGTGCTAGGAGGGAGTGGGGTTTATTGGGGAGGAGGGGGAAGTGGAGAAGGAGGAGAGCTGTGGGGTCCTTGGTGCTCTCTGAGCTTGCTTGTCTCCTTGCAGACGTTTCATGACCCAACTAAGTAACATCATCAGGGCTAGAAGGGAGCGGGGTTTGTGGAGAAGAGGAGGAAGAGGAGGAGGAGGAGGAGGAGGAGGAGAACCGTCAGGTCCTTGGTGCTCTCTGAGCTTTTGGTTGTTTCCTTGCAGACGTTTCATGACCCAACTAGGTAACATCATCAGTGCTAGGAGGGAGTGGGGTTTATTGGGGAGGAGGGGGAAGTGGAGAAGGAGGAGAGCTGTGGGGTCCTTGGTGCTCTCTGAGCTTGCTTGTCTCCTTGCAGACGTTTCATGACCCAACTAAGTAACATCATCAGGGCTAGAAGGGAGCGGGGTTTGTGGAGAAGAGGAGGAAGAGGAGGAGGAGGAAGAGGAGGAGGAGGAGGAGGAGGAGGAGGAGGAGGAGGAGGAGGAGGAGAACCATCAGGTCCTTGGTGCTCTCTGAGCTTTTGGTGGTTTCCTTGCAGACGTTTCATGACCCAACTAGGTAACATCATCAGTGCTAGGAGGGAGTGGGGTTTATTGGGGAGGAGGGGGAAGTGGAGAAGGAGGAGAGCTGTGGGGTCCTTGGTGCTCTCTGAGCTTGCTTGTCTCCTTGCAGACGTTTCATGACCCAACTAAGTAACATCATCAGTGCTAGAAGGGAGACGGAGGAGGAGGACAACAACAACAGTGGGAACCTTGGTGCTCTCTTAACTTGGTTGTTTTCTTGCAGATGTTTCACTACACAAGCTAGGGAACATCGTCAGTGCTACAGTAGAAGGGAGTAGGATTTATGGAGAGGAGGAGGAGGAGGAGGAGGAGGAGGAAGAACTCTGTGGGGTCCTTGGTGCTCTCCGAGCTTGCTTGTTTTCATGCAGACATTTCATTGCCCAACTAGGCAACATCATGAGTAGATAACATCCCCTCTAGCATTGATGAAGCTACCTAATTAGATTAAAGAAAGGTCTGCAAGAAAACCACCCAGCTCAGAGCGCACCGAGGACCCCTCATTTCAACCCTGAGCTGCAAATATTCTCCTTTATTAATTCCGAGTAGGAGGAAGACTCCCACTCACACCTAATAGCAAACTTGTCCCATACTAGCACGCACACACACACACACACACACACACACACACACTCTGCAAAGCAAAATCAATTATATTCTGGCATTTGGGGCTAAGAAGCTGCCATTTTGACTCAGAAGCGGATGGCTAGGAATGGCGATGCCTCCCTTCCTGCTGGATATCTGGCAACTGGGCTCCTCCTGCGGGCTTCATTGGGTTGCCATTTTACGGAGAAAGCCCGTGACCACAGCACACCCACTCCAGCAGGAGCCAATCGAAGGGCAGCGACTTAACTCTATTCTGTTCCAAGTCCAGCATTTACGCAGTCAACCATACAAATATATGCAGATTTGAGTAAGTAACGGATCTGCCATCCTTCGTCCTCAGTGGATCCTGCAAGCCCGCTTCGAAATTAATTGACTGGTCTCAGAATTGCAAAGAATCATAGCTTTTCTCATGTCAGGAGAGATAGTCCTGGACTTATAACTGTTCATTTAGTGTATGTTCAAAGTTACAAGGGCAGTGGAAAAAGTGTCTTATGATCATTTGTAGAATAGAATAGAATAGAATAGAATAGAATAGAATAGAATAGAATAGAATAGAATAGAATAGAATAGAATAGAATAGAATAGAATAGAATAGAATAGAATAGAATAGAATAGAATAGAATAGAATAGAATAGAATAGGACAGGACAGGACAGGACAGGACAGGACAGGACAGGACAGGATAGGATAGGATAGAATAGAATAGAATAGAAAATATGAAATGGAATGGAATAGAATAGAATAGGAAATCAGAATGGAATGGAATAGAATAGAATAGAATAGAATAGAATAGAATAGAATAGAATAGAATAGAATAGAATAGAATAGAATAGAATAGAATAGAATAGAATAGAATAGAATAGAATAGAATAGAATAGAATAGAATAGAATAGAATTAGAAAATATGGCATGGGATGGAATAGAATAGAATAGAATAGAATAGAATAGAATAGAATAGAATAGAATAGAATAGAATAGAATAGGACAGGACAGGACAGGACAGGACAGGACAGGACAGGACAGGACAGGACAGGACAGGACAGGATAGAATAGAATAGAATAGAATAGAAAATATGAAATGGAATGGAATAGAATAGAATAGGAAATCAGAATGGAATGGAATGGAATGGAATGGAATAGAATAGAATAGAATAGAATAGAATAGAATAGAATAGAATAGAATAGAATAGAATAGAATAGAATAGAATAGAATAGAATGGGATGGGATGGGATGGGATGGGATGGGATGGGATGGGATAAAATGGAACAGAACAGAACAGAATAGAATAGAATGAATGGAACAGAATGAATGGAATGGAATGGGATAGGATAGGATAGGATAGAATGAATGGACTAGAATAGAATAGAATGGAATGGAATGGAACAGAACAGAACAGAACAGAATAGAACAGTCAAACTCAATTTCATTGAGGACCGCATCAGCATTGCGGTTGCCCTCAAGGGGCCAGGTGGGTATGGCCAGGGTGGGTGTGGCCTACTGGGTGGGCGTGGCTAGAGTGCGTATGGCCTACTGGGTGGGCATGGCCAGCTCTACGTACATTGTTCACATCAAGGGTGCCTATGGGGGCCTGGGCAGGAGTGGGGACAGATCTGAGGGTCTCTGGCAGAAGGAGGGTCTCTGGGCCAGGGCCAAGGCAGTGGGGGCCGTTCCCTCACTGTTTCCAGGATGGTTTCGCGGGCCGCATGAAACCACTTTGCGGGCCGGATCCGGCCCCCGGGCCTTGTGTTTGACATGTCTGGAATAGAATGAATGGAACAGAAAGAAGAACTGGAATGGAATGGAATAGAAAATAGAATGGAATGGAATAGAATGGAATAGAAAATAGAATGGAATGGAATGGAATGGAATGGAATGGAATGGAATGGAATGGAATGGAATGGAATGGAATGGAATGGAGTGGAGTGGAATGGAATGGAATGGAATGGAATGGAATGGAATGGAATGGAATAGAATAGGATAGGATAGGATAGGATAGGATAGGATAGGATAGGATAGGATAGGATAGGATAGGATAGGATAGGATAGGATAGAATAGAAAATGGAATAGAAAATGGAATGGAATAGAATGGAATAGAATGAATGGAACACAACAGAATGAATGGAATGGATTGGAATAACAAGGTTGGAAAAAGTTCGTAAAATGGGGCAAAACTCACTTAGCAACTGTCTCGCTTAGCAGCAGAAATTTTGGGCACAATTGTGGTTGTAAGTTGAGGACTATGTGTCATGAAGCCCTCAAAATGTCGCAACCCTCCACGTTGAGGAAAGGTATGGTTAGGTATAATATTTCCCACCCATGAAAACTCCTGTAGCATTATCCATGCCGTCATTTGGTTGTCCTCTAGAGAAGATGGCTGAATTCTCTGGAAACAATATTGACTCCAATAACGTTTTGTTTATTAAACGGTTCTATTCATATAATTTGGGAGGAGGGAGAGAAGGAAGCACGTAGCCTGGAGTTGTGTGTGTTCAAATATTCTAAATTGTCTTCTCAAAGTCAATCATCTATGTTTCCCCAAATCTATTGCCCTCAAAATATCAGTCTACAATTCTTATCATTTCTATTGACTGGGGAAGCCAATCCGAAGCCCTTAAAAAAATGTAAATATGGTTAAAATAACTTGGTTTTCGCTTTGGGGCAATGTTGTATATCTCTACATTTCTCTCTTCTAGGTTCCCCAAGGGGGAAAATCAGCGTTGATACGAGTCACAATGGCCGAATAAAAGACTATTGAAAAGAATCAGGGAATGAAACAGAACTGTTGGGAAAAGTGAGTAAATTATCTAAGGATATAGTGTCAAAGTAGTCTTCAAGCTACATCCACAATTTCCATCACTAAGCAAGGTGACTGTTAAGTGAATCGGGCTCAATTTTACGACCGTTTTTGCTCATGTCTTTAAGTGAATCATGGGGTCATTAAGCAAACCCATCTTTCGCCATTGACTCTGCTTGTCAGAAGCCTCCTGGGAAAGTTGTAAATGATAATCAAAAGGCCCCAGGATGCTGCAACTACACGACAGGTTGCCAAGTGCCGAAAGTTTTGATCACGTAACCCCAGGGATGGTCGTAACTGCCATGCTGATGATTGCAGTGTTGATGCTGAGATGGTCCTAAACGCGAGGACGAGTAATAAATCACTTTTTTTCATCAACGTAACTTTGGATGCTTGCAAAACAAATGGTCATAAATGGGGGGGGGGGAAGCTGCCTGTACTGTTATTAAAACTCAGAATAAAATGAAAAAATGAAAAAAAAGCCTTAGTAAAGACCACATCTGGAATGCTGCATCCAGTTTTGATCCCCACATGACAAAAAAACCCCACGATGTTGAGACTTTGAGAAAAGTGCAGAGAAGAGCAACTAAGATGATTAAGGGCCTAGAGACAAAAAAATAGGCAGGTTTTGGGTTAAGCTAGTCTAGAGAAAAGGTCTAGGAGTGACATGATAGCAGTGTTTCAATATTTGAGGGTCTGCCCCAAAGAAGAGGGGGTCAACTTATTCTCCTAAAGTAGCAGAAAGCAAGAAAAGAAACAATGGATGGAAACTAACCAAGGAGAGAAGCAACCTGGAATTAAAGAGAAACTTCCTAAGAGTGAGGACAATTAACCAGTGGAACAGCTTGCCACTAGAAGTCAAGGGTGCTCCATCACTGGAGGTTTTTAAGAAGAGACTGGACATCCATTTGTCTGGAATGGTACTAGGGTCTCCTACTTGAGCAAGGATTGGACCGGAAGACCTCCAAGGTCCCTTCCTCTTCTATTCTGATTCTGAATAATATCTACCTTCCTATTTTCATTATAAGATCCATGAAAAGTAGAAGTAGGGTGCCCAAAGCAATGGTACACGGCTCAAGTGATACTGTGACCTTCATCAAATTATCTCCTTGATCATCATCCCCTTGATCCCCGTTCATCATTTCAACTTGTACATCATAACAGCTTACAGGGAAAAAGCAGACGTGGAACATCTGTGTTCCTTTAGCTGTTGGCGGGTTACAGCTTTTGTCAAGCTCGGCGATCAAGGACTACACCAACTGAAACCCAACAATTGCAGAAAACCAGCTTCTTCCAACCTACAATTTCTCACTGTGGCAGTTTCCAGATGTGGTCCAATTCTGGCCAATTCTCTGGGAACAGAAGACGACACATCTGGAGCTGGCAAGGTGAAGAGACACTGCTCTAATCCAACACAGTGGTTTCTTCTCACCATGCCTTTTTCCAGTTGCAATTCCCGCACCCCCTTTTAGTTATGGAGACAAAGCTGGACTCTCCTTCTAAAAATGCCTTCCATTTTCAACCGTGACCAAACAATGGAGAAATCAACAGCTGCAAAGACTCTATCTGCTAATCTGACTTGGAAACGAAACCAGCTGCACAGGAAGGCAAATGTACGTGTCCCAGGATAATGTTGAAAGATCCAATCGGGGTCGGTCACCAGGACGCCAAAGGTTTAATCTTCTGAGCTTTTCTGATGGAGCCCATCCTCGGGAACCGACCCAGATTGGATCTTGCAAACCATGTCTTTTACGAGAGCCAAGCAAGCAGAGCTGACATCTCTACTCAGCCATGAAGCTTTCTTAGTGACCTTTGATGAGTATCTCTCAGCCTCAAAGCAGTGTAGCGGAAACAGAGGATCGTTCTCTTATGAGCAGGATAATGCAACATTTAATTAAAACGAACTGTTCCAGTGGGGCGGATGCATCCTCTATCTTGCAACCAATTTTGGTCACCATACTAAAAAAAAGAGGTCAAGATGTTGGAAAAAGTTCAGAGAAGAGCAACTAAGATGATCCAAGGCCTGGAGACTAAAACATACGAGGAATGGCTGTGGGACTTGGGTCTGGCTAGTCTAAAGAAAAGAAGAAATAGGGAAGACATGATAGCAGTGTTCCAGTATCTCAGGGGCTGCCACAAAAGAAGAGGGGGTCAAATTATTCTCCAAAGCACCAGAGGGCAAGACAAGAAACAATGGTTGGAAATTGACCAAAGAGAAGCAACCTGGAACTAAGGAGAAACTTCCTGTCAGCGAGGACAGTTAACCAGTGGAACAGCTTGCCTCCAGAAATCATGAGTGCTCCATCACTGGAGGTTTTTAAGAAGAGACTGGACAGTCACTTGTCTGAGATGGTATAGGTTTTCCTGCTTGAGCAGGGGGCTGGACTAGAAGACCTCCAAGGTCCCTTCCTACTCTACTCTACTCTACTCTACTCTACTCTACTCTACTCTACTCTAATTCTATTCTATTCTATTCTATTCTATTCTATTCTATTCTATTCTATTCTATTCTATTCCATTCCACTCTACTCTACTCTACTCTACTCTACTCTATTCCAATCTACTCTACTCTACTCTACTCTACTCTACTCTACTCTAATTCTATTCTATTCTATTCTGTTCTGTTCTGTTCTGTTCTACTCTACTCTACTCTACTCTACTCTACTCTACTCTACTCTACTCTATTCCAATCTACTCTACTCTAGTCTACTCTACTCTACTCTACTCTACTCTAATTCTATTCTATTCTATTCTGTTCTGTTCTGTTCTGTTCTACTCTACTCTACTCTACTCTACTCTACTCTACTCTATTCCAATCTACTCTACTCTACTCTAGTCTACTCTACTCTAATTCTATTCTATTCTATTCTATTCTATTCTATTCTATTCTATTCTATTCTATTCTATTCTATTCTATTCTATTCTATTCTATTCTATTCTATTCTATTCTATTCTATCCATTGGACATTCACTTGTCTGAGATGGTGTAGGTTCTCCTGCTTGAACATGGGGCTGGACTAGAAGACCTCCAAGGTCCCTTCCATCTCTATTCTATTCTAAAACCCTTCTGCCCCATTGGTGCTGAAATCCCCAAGAGCTCTCTTTAGTGGCTACGAAGAACAGCAGGGCTGCAGCTCTGCGCATTCCTCACTTTCCCAAGAGGAACGAGGAATATTTAGGTTACCAGAGGTGCTTTGTAATCAGCATCCTGTTGGTTTTATTCCGTTTCAGAAGCCACCATTTCATCTCCTTTTGGAAAATTTCGGGGTCGATAAGCCGAGTGGGGGAAAAGGGATCTTTACCGTTCTGCATGTGGGTGATCAGGTCTTTCTTGAGGGCATCTCCGCTGATGTCCGAGTCGCTGTCGTTGAAGTCACTGTCCCCTTTGCCGCTATCTTTCCCGCTGAATTTCTCTCCCGATAAAGTGTTGAAAGAGTGGCCCTTCCAGATGGCGACCGGGGCCGCCGGTTCTTTGCCGTAACTAGGGGTGGAAGTGTAAGACTGGGAAAGAGCACCAGGACCGGGTGGGGGAATAAAGGTTGGAGAAGAGACACACAGACAGAGAGAGAGAGAAAAAAAAGAAAAGGCACCATGATTGTCAGAAGAAAGAACATGAATAAACCAGGCTAATCAAAAGCCCCCAATGGACTCTTCTATCTCTATATACCCCTCCCCCCCGTATTTATAGTTCCTCGAATTCTTGACACTTAGAATGTTCAAGAAACGAGCGATGAAATTAAACGCCGCTGATTTTCAGATCTGTTCACCAAATGCCAAATCTGCAAAGGTCGACCCCCAAACCTTTGGAGCACCAGGAACCGGTTCCGGAGACAGAGGTTTTCCCATGGACCGGAATGGGGCTTGGCTTGTTTACGTGGCCCAATTGCTGCCATGCCATAGACCGGTCTCGGTCCACAGACCAGGGGCTGGAGACCCCTGGCCTATACCACTCTACCCCCTGAAGCCAGATAATCCACCTGAATCTCTGATTCTTGAAATTCTAAGCTGCTTTATTTGCATTCAGGAAATCCCTTGAGGTGAGTAACTCTGCCTCGTTATTAACTCTGGCGTGCCCTTTCACTAATTTCAGTGAGATACGCTAAGCTGAAGCCAGAAAGGTAAGTTTCCTTCTCTCCGCAAGGGAAGGGAAGGTGTAGGAGGTTACCTCCGCGTTGGCTCCTCGGAGTCGGTTCTGGCTGTCGTAGAGACTGGCGGTTTCTCGGTTGTGCTCCGAAACCGGAATATCTTCGCTGGCTGGAGACGGCTCGGGACTAGCGAAGGAAGATTTGCTGGGGAAGGAATGCACGTCAAAGTGGGGGCTGGAGGGGTTGAGGGCACCATCACTGGCGCTTCCATCCTGGCGCCCCTGCTCCAGGTGAGAAGTGTCAAGAGGTTCCTCCAAGACCACCTTCTTCTCCTTCTTACGCCGGTTGCAAGTGGTAGCAATGGTGATGATGGCTACCAGCAGCAACGTACAACTTCCAGCCAGGACAATGATGACGATTAAGGGGACATCCCACTGCAAAGGTTGGTCTTCCCAAGAGCTGGGCTTGGCCACCGACTCCTGGCCACTAGAGGGAGGTAGCGATGCAGTCACCAGGAAATTGACCACGACAGTGGTGGAGAGAGGGGGCAGCCCATTGTCCACCACAGTCAGAAGCAAAGGATAGACTTGGCCCAGTTGTTCTTCAGATAAGCTCCTCCTGAGCGTAACCTCCCCCGTTTTCTGGTGGATGGCAAAAAGGTCTAGAGATCTTTCCTGCTGCTGGGGATCCTCTGAGAAAGCGAAGCTCAGCTCGGCGTTGACATCCTCGTCTCCATCTCTGGCTTTGACCTGGACCACAAGGGAGTCCCGGGGAGCTCTGCTGGACACCCCAATTTCAAGGGACCCATTGGTGAGCGCAGGAGAAGTGATGACCGGTGCGTTGTCGTTTTGGTCCATCACCCGTACCTTGACCAAAGCCGTGCTGGAGAGCGGAGGAGATCCCCCATCCGTGGCTTGGATGGACAGTTCCACCTCTTTCAGGATCTCATAGTTGAACGTTCGGAGGGCGTAGATCGCTCCGGTGGCCGGATCTACCGAAACGTAGGTGGAGATGGAGGCGCCCATGATTTGGTTGTCCAGCAGCCGGTAGGTCACTTTGCTGTTGGATCCAAAGTCGGGGTCGGAAGCCCCCACGCTGGTCAGGTAGGCCCCCGGCGGGTTGTTCTCCGGCAGGGCCACCTCGTAGCGGGCCTTGGCGAAGCGCGGGGCGTTGTCGTTCTCGTCGGCCACCCGCACGGTGAGCGAGCGCACCGTCTTGGCCGGGGGCGAGCCCAGGTCCTCGGCCACCAGCGTCAGGTTGTACTCGGCCACCCGCTCGCGGTCCAGGGGCCCGGTGGTCAGCACCAGGTAGCTGGCGGCGTCGTAGGCGCGCTGCAGGGCGAAGGGCTGGTGGGGCGCGGCCAGCAGGGCGCAGCGCACCTGGCCGTTGGCGCCCGCGTCGCTGTCCGAGGTGCTGACCAGCGCCACCAGGCTCTGCGCGCCCGCCGCCTCGCTCACCGAGGCCACGGCCGGCCCGTCGGGCGCCGCCTGGTCCCCCAAAGCGCCGCCCGCGGGCGCCAGGGCGCTGATGGCCAGGGCGGGCGCGTTGTCGTTGACGTCCAGCAGGCGCACCAGCACCTTGCAGCTGGCGGAGAGCGGGCTGGCGCCGCGGTCGCTGACCTGCACGTCCAGCTCGTAGGCGCGCTGCCGCTCGTGGTCGACGGGGGCGCGCAGGGCCAGCCGGCCGGAGAGCGGGTCGAGGCTGAAGAGGCGGCGGGCCTCGGCGCCCACCTGGCTGCCCCAGGCGTAGAGCAGCTGCCCGTTGGCGCCCTCGTCGGCGTCGGCCGCGGCCAGCTCCAGCAGCAGCGCGCCCGGCGGCGCGTCCTCGGGCAGCTCCAGGGTCAGGAGCGCGCCGCGGGGGAAGGCGGGCGCGTTGTCGTTGGCGTCCAGCACGCGCACGCTGAGCGTGGCCGTGCCCGAGCGCGGCGGGCTCCCGCCGTCGGCCGCCACCAGCTCCAGCCGGTAGCCCGCCTGCGCCTCCCGGTCCAGCCCGCGCAGCAGCACCAGCTCGGCGCAGCGCAGCCCGTCGGCCCGGCTCTGCGCCTCCAGGCCGAAGGGGCTGCCCGGCGAGAGGGCGAAGCTCTGCAGCCCGTTGGAGCCGGCGTCCGGGTCGTGCGCCAGGGGCAGCGGCAGGCGGGTGCCGGGCGCCGCGCTCTCCGACACCTCCAGGGCCACCAGCGGCTGCGGGAAGCGCGGCGCGTGGTCGTTGATGTCCCGCACCTCCAGCTCCACGTGCAGCAGGCGGAAGGGCGCCGGGGACCCCGCCGGACCCCCCAGGCTGAGCACGTCGAAGGCCAGCAAGCAGGGCGCCTCCGCCGCGCCTCCTCCGCCGCCGCCGCACAGCTGCTCCCGGTCCAGCCGCTCCGTGCCCAGGCTCAGCTGCCCGTCCCGCTCGCGCACCCGCACCAGAGACCCGTTGCCCGGCGCCTTCACCAGCCGGAAAGTTCTCTCGCCTCCGGACGGGGCAGCTCGTCGGCCAAAGTCCCGATCACCGTGCCGGGAGGGTCTTCCTCGTATGTGTGGTAGCGAATCGTCTTGCCCAAAGCGGAGGCGAGAAGGAGCAGCAGCAGCAGCAGCCAAGCCGGGCAGAGGAAGCCCGAGACGCGGCTGGGCTCAACCGGGCAGCCGCCGTCTCTGCGGGCGCCCATGCTTCGCGCGCTGCCAAGCAGAGAGAGAGAGAGAGAGAGAGAGAGAGAGAGAGAGAGAAAGAGAAAAGAGAGCAAGGAAAACAGGCAGGCAGGCGAGCAGAGAGGGGGAGCCAGCCAGCCAGCCAAAGCCCCTTTCCCGGGGGGTGGGTGGGCTGCCTGGCTGTCAATCCTCCCCAGAGCCGGTCCTGCGTGGGCCCTCGCTGGGCATCGAACCCGTGTCGAGGAGCGCTTCCCTCGCGGGCACCTGCTCCCGCGCTCCGCCCGCGCCCTGCCTCGCTTCCTTGGCTTCTCGGCCGGACCCACCCCCGCCTCGGCTCTTTAATAGGCGCGGGTATGCAAATGAGCGTCGGCCCGGCAGCCAATCGTAGCTTGGGTTTCCTCCGGGGACCCCCACCCCCCACCCCAATATCCAAAATTCTTAGACCAGGAGTAGCGCGATCAATAGGAGTAGAAGACCCTCCCCACCTTTCCGGAGGGTCGGCTCTGCGCCTCCGGGAGGGAGGAAGACCCCACCCGGGGACCACTGGCTTCGGGTGGGGAGGGGGTCTTTCGGTTGTCGGTTCCTTGCCCCCTCGGGGTGTCCCTTCTTGGCTCGAGGGGGGCTCCTCCGGGGCGACCCTCTTGAGCGTCCGTCGGAGCTAGCTCAGCCCGCCTCCGGGCTTTAAGCGGGTGGGGGTCTCCGGAGCGCCAAGGTCGCCCGCGGGAGAGTGTGTGTGTGTGTGTGTGGGGGGGGGGAATCTCGACCCAGGACCTTGGCAAAGGCAGCTCCAACCAAGGAAGGAGAAAAAAAATGGGTGGGTGGGTGGGTGAGTGGGGAGGGGTCCCCGAGTTAGCCAAACGCTCTGTCTCTGCGTAAAGCGGGAAAATGGAGAGGGAGGGGTTTTTTTCCCTGGCGGACCCTCCAATCTGAATCCGGACCGCGGGAAGGGTCGGGGGGGGGGGGAAACGAGGGCGAAGGCGAGCAGGGGGGGCGCGTAGCCCGCCCGTCGAAGACCCCCACCCACCCTCCCCAAATCTGCCTTAATGCAATGGGATGGAAGGGGGGTGGTGGCGGAAGGAGAACTGGACAGCCCTGCTCGCTTGCCTTCAAGCCCCCCACCCACCACCCCGCCGCCCCTCTTTCTCGCCCCTTTGCGCCCCCACCTACTACGGGGAGTAGGGTCTGGCGGCTGACCCTGTCTTCCCAACTTGGGGGTCTCGGGGAAGGAAAGGGCTGTCTCTTTCTCACCCCGCCCTCCTCTGGCGACCCGACCGGCAGGGCTCGCTCCGGGAACCCCCCCCCCCCAAATCCAGCAGGACCCTGGAAGCTAGCCCCGATCGCACCTGGAAGGTAGAGGTGGCGGGAGCGGCGGCCGGGTGGAAGGACGCGGGGAAGCAGCAGCAGCAGCCGAGAGCAATTCGCTTCCGACGCCGAGTAGCGGAGCTGCGGGGTGGGGTGGGGGGGAGGAAGCGGGAAGGGGCGGGAAAGGGCCGCCTCCCTCTCGTGCCTTGCGCCGAGCCCACCCTTGTTTGGACCCGGAGAGACGCCGGAGCCCAGCCACCCGCCACCCCTGCGCGCGTTCACACGACGCTCTGGACCCGCTTTTGAACGGGTCCCTTTTCTTCTCCGCGCCCGCGACAGAGCGCAGCCTCTCCGCTCCTCTGGGCTGAGCGGCGAAGCGACAGGAAAAAAAAAATAAAGGAACGCTCCCCCCCACCCCCACCCCTCCAAAAGCCCGAATGAAGGTTGGCGCGCCGTGCGAAGGTGGGAAAGTCGGGGAAGCTGCGCGGTTGGGCAGGCGGAAGCGCTGAGCCCTCTTAAGCCCAGGGGGGCCTCTGGAATCCCGACCGTCATAATTCAGAATTAAATTTAAATTGAATTTGGCGAGGGGGGGAAGGTTGGGGGGAAGGGGAGCCTCCCCCCCCCGTCCCCCTCTCCTCTTCCTCTCCTTCCCTCCCTCCCTTCCCTCTCCCTCTCCTCTGAGTCTCTCCTCTCCCCTCCCTCCCCTCTCCACCCCCTCCCCTGTTCCTCTCCTTTCTTTTCCTCTCCCTCCCACTCTCCTCCCCTCCCTCTCCTCTACATTCCTCTCCCTCTCCTCTCCCCCTCTCCTCTCCCTCCCTCTCTCACCTTCTCCTCCTCTCCTCCCCTTTCCTCTCCCCTCTCCTCTCCTTTCCTCTCTTCCCCTCCCTCTCCTCTCCTCTCCCCCTCTCCTCCCCTCCCTCTCCTCTCCTCTCCTCTCCTCTCCTCTCCCTCTCCTCTCCCCCTCTCCTCTCCCTCCCTCTCTCACCTTCTCCTCCTCTCCTCCCCTTTCCTCTCCCCTCTCCTCTCCTCTCCTCTCTTCCCCTCCCTCTCCTCTCCTCTCCCTCTCTCCTCCCCTCCCTCTCCTCTCCTCTCCTCTCCTCTCCCTCTCCTCTCCCCCTCTCCTCTCCCTCCCTCTCTCACCTTCTCCTCCTCTCCTCCCCTTTCCTCTCCCCTCTCCTCTCCTCTCCTCCCCTTCCTCTCCTCTCCTCTCCCTCTCTTCTCCCCTCCCCTCCCTCCCCTCTCCTCCCCCTCCCTCTCTCTCCCATTCCCTCCCTCTCTCCCCTCTTGCTGTTCGTGGCTATTATAGGCTCCGCATCGGCTGGCTCTGCCAAGTGGCCAATTGACCCAAGCTGTGAGTTTGCCCGTGGAAAGCAGCAAACAGGCAAGCAAGCAAGCAACCCCAAAGTGGTAGGACTGTCTCTGTAGGACCCTGCTTGGCGATCCGTAGCCCCCCCCCCCGCCTGCCTGCCCCCCCTCGCAAGAACATCCCTCTGGGGGCGCTTCCTGAGTTAAAATTATGTGAGAGAAGAGAAATGTAGGCACCCGAAACAGTCGCACGGAGGAAGAAAAGAAACTCAATCAAGGCATCTAGAGTGGAATAACCAAAACTGACTAGCAACTGGCCAACAGTCTCTCCCTCTCTCTCTCTGCCTCTCTCTCTCTCTCTCTCTCTCTCTCTCTCTCTCTCTCCAGGAGAAGTGAAAGTGATTGAAACTGACATGTGCAAGGAAACTGGCAAATAAGGCACAAAAGCCCCGTTCCAGACTCATCCTTCATTTTCAGCAGCCACCTGGCTTAGAAGAATGCGCATTTGTTAATTTTTAATCTTTATTTGTTTATTTATTTACGCCGCCGAGGGTAGCCCCGCAGTGAGGTGGGTGACAAATAAATTTAATAAACAAACAAATAAAGAATTGTATTTAATAAAAATTGAATGAGATAGATGAGAGAGAGAGAGAGAGAGAGAGAGAGAGAATTGCAGAGTGCTGTTCAACTGGAAACCTGGAATTGAGGTTCAAAAACAGGAATGGAGAAAAGGAACTCGAGAAACGAAGGAAAGAAGGATGGGAAAAGGTGGAGAAGCTCCCGAGAGGCTTCTGGACTTTCTTGACGTTTGTTTTTTGAGGAGAGCGGAAAGATAGGGAGAAAGGATGGAGATTAGTTAGTGACCGGAAGGGCATTCCTAAGCCTGGCTACATCCTCTTAACCATTCTCCACCTCTCCTCACCTGGTGGTCTTCCATCCAAGCCGGTGAGGTTCAGTCCATAATAATAATAATAATAATAAGTTGGAAGGGACCTTGGAGGTCATCCAGTCCAACCCCCTGCTCAGGCAGGAAACCCTATACCATTTCAGACAAATGGCTGTCCAGTCTCTTCTTAAAAACCTCCAGTGTTGGAGCATTCACCACTTCTGGAGGCAGGTTGTTCCACTGATCAATTGTTCTAACTGCCAGGAAGTTTCTCCTTAGTTCTAGGTTGCTTCTCTCCTTGACTAGTTTCCATCCGTTGCTTCTTGTCCTGCCTTCAGGTGCTTTGGAGAATAGCTTGACTACCTCTTCTTTGGGGCAGCCCCTGAGATATTGGAACGCTGCTATCATGTCACCCCTCACCCTTCTCTCCATTAAACTAGACCTACCCAATTCCAGCAACCATTCCCTATATATTTCAGCCTCCCGATCATCTTTGTTGCTCTTCTCTGCACCCTTTCCAGAGTCTCGACATCTTTTTTACATCGTGGTGACCAAAACTGGATATAGCCAAGTCTACTATTGAAGGGGTCGCCAACCCTTGGGCTGTGGACGGGTACCAGGCCACGGCATACCAGCAACCGGTCCACAGAAAACAAGCAAAGCCACATCCACGGGATGCAAGGCAGCACACAAAAACCGCACACTGTCCGGTCCGTGGAAAAAACTTTCTCCACGGAACCAGTCCCTGGAACATTTGGAAGCCCGGATGGCCATAAAACAGGACTGAAAAGAGAATGGCCTTGTAGAGGGGGTGGACTAGAAGACCTCTGAGATCCACATCTATGAAGATTCTCAATGATCCAGGACATGGTTGCCCCAATGGTGTTTTGCCCCCCCCCCAAAAAAGGCAACTGGACTTCCTTGGTGTACCTTTCTCTTTTTTGGAAAACATTTCACTTCTTACTGGACAGCCATTTGTCTGAAATGGTCTAGAGTACAGGGGTAGGCCACCTTGGCTCTTTTATGACTGGTGGACTTCAACTCCCAGAATTCCTGAGCCAGCCATGCTGAGGGGAAAGGGAGAGGTTTCCAATCTGAGCCAGGCTGGCTCAGGAATTCTGGGAGTTGAAGTCCACCAGTCATAAAAGAGCCGAGGTTGCCTACTCCTGAATTAGGGTTTCCTGCCTGAGCAGGGGGTTGGACTGGATGACCTCGAAGTCCTTTCCAACTACTATTACTTCTTCTTCTTCTTCTTCTTCTTCTTCTTCTTCTTCTTCTTCTTCTTCTTCTTCTTCTTCTTCTTCTTCTTCTTCTTCTTCTTCTTCTTCTTCTTCTTCTTCTTCTTCTTCTTCTTCTTCTTCTTCTTCTTCTTCTTCTTCTTCTTCTTCCTCCTTCTCCTCCTCCTCCTCCTCTTCCTCCTCCTCCTCCTCCTCCTCTTCTTCTTCTTCCTCTTCTTCCTCCTCCTCTTCTTCTTCTTTTTCCTCCTCCTCCTCCTCCTCATTATTATTACTATTATTATTGTTACTGTTACTGTTATTATTATTTTATAGAAGCTGGAGAAGGGAATTGAAGAAGCTTGTGACCTCACTCACCAACTCCCCATCTGCTCCCTCTTGGGAGGGCAAGGGATGATGGGAGTTGTAATCGCACACATCTGGAGAGCACCAGACGGAAGCCAGTTGCAAGAGGGAGACCACCATCTGACCGGCAGTGGATCCTGCGGGCGTCCCTTGCCATCTTAGCAAGGGAACCAAGCAGCCATCTTAGTTCTCTCCGCCATCTATTTGCCAGGAAGTCTCTTTGGTTTCCCCAGGATCTTCTCCAAAGGCAGAGGAGCAGCCTTAATCCCCTTGCTGGATGAGCAGATCTGGAGGTGATTAAATAAGCAATTACAATAAATTAATAGAAATACAATGCGGTGAGTTGCAAGCAATTAAAGACTCCCAGGAACACAAGAGCCCAGAGGCTAAATTGGTTTAAGGCTGAATAAACTCCATCATAAACATCCGAATCCGAGGCTGGGTCCGGAATTGCATACGAGAAGTCCTCAACTTAACTACGGTTCATTTAAGTGACCGTTCAAAGGTTACGACGGCACCGAGAAGCGCGTTTTCTTCACAGCGACGACCTTTGCAGCATCCCCGTGGTCTTGTGATCAAAATTCAAAAACCGCTTGGCAACTGGCTCGTATTTACGATGGTTGCCCTGTCTCCCTTGGGGGCACATCATTCCCTTTTTGCAAACTTATGACGAGTAAGGCCAATGGGGAAGCCGGTTCACTTAACAACTGGGTGGCTAACTTATCAACTGCAGCCGTTCACTTTACAATTGAGGCAAGAAAGGTAGTAAAATGGGAAAAAAAACTCAAGTTCCTTCCTTCCTCCCTCCCTCCTGACTTTCTCTTTCTTCCTTTCTTCCTTCCCTTCCTTCCTCCCTCCCTTTCCCATCACCTTCCTTCCTTCCTTCCTTCTTCTCTCCCCCCCTTCCTTCCTCCCTCCCTTTCCCATCAACTTCCTTCCTTCCTTCCTTCCTTCCTTCCTTCCTTCCTCCTTCTCTCCATCCCTCCCTTCCTCCCTCCCTTTCCCATCTTCCTTCCTCCCTTCCTTCCTCCCTCGCTTTCCCATCAACTTCCTTCCTTCTCTCCCTCCCTCCTTCCTTCCTTCCTTCCTTCCTTCCTCCTTCTCTCCCTCCCTCCCTTCCTCCCTCCCTTTCCCATCTTCCTCCCTCCCTTTCCCATCAACTTCCTTCCTTCTCTCCCTCCCTCTTTCCTTCCTTCCTTCCTTCCTTCCTTCCTCCTTCTCTCCCTCCCTCCCTTCCTCCCTCCCTTTCCCATCTTCCTTCCTCCCTTCCTTCCTCCCTCCCTTTCCCATCAACTTCCTTCCTTCTCTCCCTCCTTCCTTCCTTCCTTCCTTCCTTCCTTCCTTCCTTCCTTCCTTCCTTCCTTCCTTCCTTCCTTCCTTCCTTCCTTCCTCTTTCTCTCCCTCCCTCCCTCCCTTCCTCCCTCCCTTTCCCATCTTCCTTCCTTCCTCCCTTCCTTCCTCCCTCCCTTTCCCAACTTCCTTCCTTCCTCCCTCCTTCCCTCCCTCCCCGCAGAAGGTCAGATCCTTATTTATCCCCAGCACAACATCAAAACAGCCTCATGACTTTGGTGCAATCATTCTATTGCATCGCACTGTTTGCAGTGTGTTACATTTGCACCACAATCCAGACTTCGGGGCCCTGGCTGTATGACTGGGGCTGAATCTTGCATGGTTTGGATCCCTTTAGGTTTTTCCTCCCCCCTCCACCCCCGGCTTTTGATTTTTAAAACACTGGAAACATCTCGCCACGAAAACACAGCCCACCACGAAAGAGAAATAGAACTGGAATTTAGTAGAACATTTGGTTGGGTGAAAGTCTAAAACCGTACCTCATTCCAATATGCATTTAAGCATCAAAAGCTTCAAGAGGGTTTTCCTCTCCTGCTGGCTTATCCTAAGTGAGTGACAGATCCTAAGAAATTGGCCAGAGAAGGATTACAGCCTCGCCCCTTTTTCTGCCTTGGTAAGGAAGTTTGTGCTTTGTTTTGTTTTTTTTAAAAAAATCAAGCGTCCATCAAATAAAAATAAATAAAATAAATCTCTAGCGAGTGGGGAACGATAGGACGAAAGCTGTCACTGCGCGGTTGTCAAAAATCAGCTTTTAATCAAATTTACGATACCGAGAAGAAGCTACTAAATTGTTTCTGATCTTTGGCAGGTTGAGAAAAAGGGTGTGTTCCCGTTGACGGACAGGTAGAGAAAGAGGAAACATTTGCCTAAATCCACTTCGGAGTCTCCAGGTGATGGGATGAAGGGTGGAATCAACCATTTGCCCAGAGGTTATTAAGAAAACGTTGCCCAGCCATTTGTCTGAAATGGTGCCATGCTTGAGTATTAGTACTGCTATGTACGGCCTTGATAAGATCATACTTGGAATGGTGCAGAGAAGAGCAACAAAGAAGATCAGGGGACTGGAGGCCAAAACATATAAACAACAGTTGCTGGAATTGGGGATGTCTCTAGTTTAATGAAGAGAAGGACTAGACTAGACTAGACTAGACTAGACTAGACTAGACCAGACTAGAACAGAACAGAATAGAATAGAATAGAATAGAATAGAATAGAATAGAATAGAATAGAATAGAATAGAAATAGAGCAGAAGAGAAGAGAAGATAAAAAGAGAATGGAATGGAACAGAACAGAACAGAACAGAATAGCAATAGAACATAACATAACCTAACATAACAGAATATAGAATATAGAGAATAGAATAGAATAGAATAGAATAGAATAGAATAGAATAGAATAGAATAGAATAGAATAGAATAGAATTGAATTACAGGGTAGAATAGAATAAAATTACAGAATAGAATAGCAACAGAATAGAATAGAATAGAACAGAACAGAATAGCAATAGAACATAACATAGCCTAACATAACAGAATATAGAATATAGAGAACATAATATAATAAATAGAATAGAATAGAATAGAATAGAATAGAATAGAATAGAATAGAATAGAATTACAGGGTAGAATAGAATAAAATTACAGAATAGAATAGCAATAGAATAGAATAGAATAGAATAGAATAGAATAGAATAGAATAGAATAGAATAGAATAGAATAGAATAGAATAGAACAGAACAGAATAGCAATAGAACATAACATAGCCTAACATAACATAACATAATAGAATATAGAGAATATACGGTAAGAATAGAATACAGTAGAATAGAATAGAATAGAATAGAATAGAATAGAATAGAATAGAATAGAATAGAATAGAATAGTATTACAGGGTAGAATAGAATAAAATTACAGAACAGAACAGAATAGTTGATATTACATACATAGATATCTTTCAAATCAGTCTGGAATACAGACAACTACATGGACAGGATCATGTATATATTATACACACACATGAAGAACAGATGCTGGAATGGGGTGTGTCTAGTGTAATGAAGAGAAGGACCGGGGGTGAGATGATAGCAGTGTTTCTATATCTGAGGGGTTGCCCCAAAGAAGAATTGGGGGTCAACCTAGTCTCTAAAGCACCTGAAGAAAAGAGAAGAGGCATTCTCCATCATCCGGTTCCAGGGCACTAGATGGAAACTCATCAAGGAGAGAAGCAACCTAGAACTAAGGAGAAATTTCCTGATAGAACAATTAGCCAGTGGAACAACCTGACTCCAGAAGTTGTGGGTGCTCCAACACCGGAGGTTTTTTAAAAAGAGATTGGACAGCCACTTGTCTGAAACGGTATAAGTTCTCTTGCACGAGCAGGGGGCTGGACTAGAAGACCTCCAAAGTCCCTTCCAACTCTGTTAGTTTGTATTCTGCCAGGTCCCTCATGTCCTGATTCTAACACTGGTGGGTGGGAATCCATCGCTTGCCTGATGCGAGTATTAGGAGCGGAAAAGTCTGCAGGACGCCATGTGGCTGCATCCGATGCTACAGAGATCGAATATGGATAGGAACGTGGGCAATCAATCCAGGGCTGGCATTCTTCGTTATGGGTCTGAGGCACTTGCAAACTGCCCCCCCAAACAAAACAAAACAAAAACAAAACGTCTTCGCCAATGATACTTTGCTCCTCTGGATCATTTGGGTTATTTTTGAAGGAGAGTCTTTCTCCATATAGTGCATATAGTCATGGCTATGGTCTTCCCAGTTGCAATGTATGGCTGTGAAAGTTGGACCATAAGAAAGGCCGAGCGCCAAAGAATGGAGGCCTTTGAACTCTGGTGCTGGAGAAGACTCCTGCAAGTCCCTTGGACTGCAAGGCGATCAAACCGGTCGGTCCCAGAGGAGATCAACCCTGACTGCTCTTTAGAAGGCCAGATGCTGAAGTTGAAACTCAAATACTTTGGCCACCTAATGAGCAGGAAGGACTCACTGGAGAAGAGCCTCATGCTGGGAAAGGTTGAGGGCAAGAGAAGAAGGGGACGACAGAGAAGGAGGTGGCTGGATGGAGTCCCTGAAGCAGTAGGCCTGAGCCTAAATGGACTCCAGAAGATGGTAGAGGACAGGAAGGCCTGGAGGAACGCTGTCCATGGGGTCGCGATGGGTCGGACACGACTTCGCAGCTAACAACAACAACAACAACAACTGGTCCATAGGCTACTTCCATCCTAAGAGTTTCCAGATCAAAAGGCACTCTGTACTGCAGTGGTCTACCTGCCTCCTTAACAATCATTTTGTAGGGGTGTGGGGGGGGAAAGGAATATCCAAAATTTTGAAGAGAAGGGGTTAGCCCATGCTCCAAAGCACCTTAGGACAAGGCACAAAGGAGAATGAGGTGGCTGGATGGAGTCACTGAAGCAGGAGGCGTGAGCTTAAATGGACTCCAGAAGATGGTAGAGGACAGGAAGGCCTGGAGGAACGCTGTCCGTGGGGTCGCGATGGGTCGGACATGACTTCGCAGCTAACAACAACAACTTTCTCCAGATCAGAGAAAATCCCCAGTCTAGCAGCTTTCGTTGGGCATCTCCTTGTGGTCTCCCATCCCGCTCCATTCCTAGAAGGTTCCAGGGCCTTGCTACTTTGGCATCAGTCCTCTCCGGGTGCGCAGCCCGCCCGAGGGGGCACGGAGGGGGGTCCTGGTACTTGCACGTGAGAAGGGGTGTGTTAGTTTATAGTTTATAGTTTATTTGATTTATATACCGCCCTTCTCCTTGGTGGGACTCAGGGCGGTTCACAGGGCATACATAAGAAACACTATACAAAAATTAAAAAGAATTAAATCCATGCCCAATTAAAACAGAAGTACAGATTAAAAACAATTAAAAGCCCATAATCCCCCATCAGGCCAGACCAGCTAATTCGAACAGATGGGTCTTCAGGCCCCGACGGAAAGTTCGAAGGTCTGGTGCCATCCGGAGCTCCACCGGCAATTGATTCCATAAAGCCGGAGCCCCCACAGAGAAGGCCCTCCCCCTGGGGGCCACCAGTCGACATTCCCTGACTGGCGGCACCCTGAGGAGGCCCTCTCTGTGGGAACGCACAGGGCGGAGGGGAGTCGATGCCGGCAGCAGGTGGTCCCTGAGGTAACCCGGACCCATGCCATGTAGGGCCTTAAAGATCGTGACCAACACCTTGAACCTCACCCGAAAGACAACTGGTAACCAATGCAGCTCGCGGAGCAAAGGTGTAACATGGGAGTACCGGGAAACTCCCAAGACAACTCTCGCGGCCGCATTCTGTACCAGTTGGAGCCTCCGAGTGGTCTTCAAGGGAAGCCCCATGTAGAGAGCATTACAGTAGTCAAGGCGAGAGGTCACGAGCGCATGAGTGACTGTACACAGGGCATCCCGGTTCAGATAGGGCCGCAACTGGCGCACCAGGCGAACCTGGGCGAAAGCCCCCCTAGTCACGGCCACTATATGCTCTTCCAAAGTAAGCCGTGAATCTAGAAGGACTCCCAAGTTGCGAGCCCTATCCACGGGGGGTAAGAGCTCACCCCCCATAGAAAGAGATGGAACATTTGGAATGTCCCGGGATGCCGGAATGCACAGCCACTCAGTCTTGTCAGGGTTGAGCTGAAGTCTGTTCCTCCCCATCCAGACCCGAACCGCCTCCAGGCAACGGGACATCACGGCGAGGGCATCACTGGGGTGGTTTGGGGTCGAAAAGAAAAGTTGGGTATCATCGGCATACTGATGATACCCAACTCCAAAACCACGAATGATCTCACCCAGCGGTTTCATATAGATGTTGAACAGGAGAGGCGAGAGAACCGACCCCTGAGGAACTCCACAAACGAGAGACCTAGGGGCCGATCTCTGCCCCCCTGCCAACACCGACTCCGAGCGTCCCAGGAGATAGGAGGAGAACCACTGAAGAACTGTGCCTCCCACTCCCAATCCCCTGAGACGCCGCAGCAAGATACCATGGTCGATGGTATCGAAAGCCGCTGAGAGGTCTAATAGGACTAGGACAGAGGAATGTCCCCTATCCCGCGCCCTCCAGAGATCATTCACCAGAGCGACCAATGCCGTCTCCGTGCTGTACCCGGGCCTGAAACCCGATTGGTAGGGGTCCAGATAATCCGCTTCATCCAGGACCAGAGGGAGCTGATGCGCCACCACACTCTCAACAACCTTCGCAAGAAAGCGAAGGTTGGAGACTGGACGAAAGTTGTTCAAAACGGCTGGGTCCAGGGCAGGCTTCTTGAGGAGAGGTCTCACCACCGCCTCCTTCAAGACGGTGGGGAAATAACCCTCACTCAGAGAAGCAGATATAACCGCCTGGAGCCAGCCTCGTGTCCTCTCCCTAGCTCTCCATAAACCAGCCAGGAAGGGCACGGGTCCAACAAACATGTGGAGGAGCTCAGCCTCCCCATAATCCTGTCCACTTCATCAGGGGTCACAGAATCAAACTCTTCCCAGATAACATTGACAGTGTGTGTGTGTGTGTCAGGCTGCAAGGAGACAGCGGGGGAGGGGGGTT
>NC_138206.1:120123875-120171375 GCF_964194415.1 Vipera berus | reverse complement strand
AGCTTTAGTGAAGTCAACAGGGTTTGAGTTAGGCATGTTTAATTTCCCCATTGATTTCAGAAGGTCTACTGTAGGGGTCCCCAGCTATTTGTGGAGCAAATGATAGCAACCAAGATGATCAGGGGGCTGGAGGCTACTGTAAAGAATGGCTGCTGGAAGGAAGGACTCACTGGAGAAGAGCCTAATGCTGGGAAAGATTGAGGGCAATAGAAGAAGGGGATGACAGAGAAGGAGGTGGCTGGATGGAGTCACTGAAGCAGTAGGTGTGACCCTAAATGGACTCCAGAAGATGGTAGAGGACAGGAAGGCCTGGAGGAACGTTGTCCATAGGGTTGCAATGAGTTGGACACGACTTCGCAGCTAACAACAACAACAACCCTAGGCTACTTCCATCCTAAGAGTTTCCAGATCAAAAGGCACTCTGTACTGCAGTGGTCTACCTGCCTCCTTAACGATAATTTTGTAGGGATGGGGGGGAAAGGCCATGGGGTTGCAATGGGTCGGACTGATTTTGCAACTAACAACAACAACAGTCTAATGAAGAGAAATGTAAAAAAGATGCGGAGACTAAGGGGTGTCAAACTCAATTTCATTGAGGGCCGCATCAGCATTGCGGTTGCCCTCGGGGGGCCGGGTGGGTATGGCCAGGGTGGGCGTGACCTACTGGGTGGGCGTGGCCAGCTCTACATCGTTGGCATCAAGGGTGCCTATGGGGGCCTGGGCAGGAGTGGGACAGATCTGAGGGTCTCTGGCAGAAGGAGGGTCTCTGGGCCGGGGCCAAGGCAGTGGGGGCCGTTCCCTCACTGTTTCCAGGATGGCTTCAGGGGCCACATGAAACCACTTTGCGGGCTGGATCTGGCTCCCGGGCCTTGTGTTTGACATGTCTGCTCTAGAAAGAGTACAGAGAAGAGCAACAAAGATGATCAGGGGGCTGGAGGCTAAAACATACAAGGAATGGCTGCTGGATTTGGGTATGTCTAGTTTAATGAAGAGAAGGACGAGGACAAGATAGCAGCCTTCCAATATCTCAGGGGCTGCCCCAAAGAAGAGGGAGTCAAGCTAGTCTGCAAAGCCCCTGAAGGCAGGACAAGAAGCAACGGATGGAAACTAGTCAAGGAGAGAAGCAACGTAGAACTAAGCAGAAACTTCCTGACAGTGAGAACAATTAACCAGTGGAACAACCTGCCTCCAGAAGTTGTGGGTGCTCCAACACTGGAAGTTTTTAAGAAGAGACTGGACAGCCATTTGCCTGAAATTGTATAGTGTTTCCTATACCATGAACAGGAGGGGGTTGGGGTTGGACTAGAAGACCTCCAAGGCCCCTTCCAAACCTGTCAATCTGTTCTTTTTGAAATACGTGCAATTTGGACAGCACAATTCACATCTGGTCTGCAAAGCATCCCTGCTCAGTGATAAAAGCAGCTGTAATGGCGAAGGTCGTGTGCCATTTCCCCTCCTGTCACCAAGCATAAATAGAGGTTTTTAACTGATTGATTGATTAAATTGATTGATTACGTGCCAGGAAGTTAGTGTCTTGATTATCTCCATGATGATCTGTTTGGTCCTTCAGTTACGCATTCCTCACCTCTGTAACGGAGTCCCAGAGACGGCCTCTCGTCTCTTCTTCAGAAAGTGTCTGAGTATCGTGTTGTTGTTTTTTTCCCCCCAACCAAACTTTCTCCTTGGCTAGATGGATGCTGCTTTGATTAAAACAAAAAAAATCAATGGTTTTTTTTAACCAAAAAAGAAAAAAAAGAGAAAAACCCTCTGTTTTCCCATTTTTCCTATCATTTGAGCTGGAAGGTGAAATTGACAGAACTCTTTATCAATTTCTCCTGGTTTAAAAAAAAATAGCCCTTGATTTCTGATTTTACAAGTCTAATAGTGATCTTGGGGGGGGGGGAAATGAGAGGGAAAAAAAGAGAAAGGCCAGCATTTCAAATTTCCACTGGTGAATTTGAGGGAGGGAGCGAGGAAGGAAGGAAGGAAGGAAGGAAGGAAGGGAGGGAGGGAGGAAGGAAGGAAGGGAGGGAGGAATGGAGGAATGGAGGAAGAGAGGAAGGGAGGGGAAGGAAGGAAGGGAGGAAGGGAGGAAGAGAGGAAGGGAGGGGAAGGAAGGAAGGGAGGAAGGGAGGAATGGAGGAATGGAGGAAGAGAGGAAGGGAGGGGAAGGAAGGAAGGGAGGAAGGGAGGAAGGGAGGAAGAGAGGAAGGAAGGGGAAGGAAGGAAGGAATGGAGGAAGGGAGGAAGAGAGGAAGGGAGGGAAGGAAGGAAGGGAGGAATGGAGGAAGAGAGGAAGGGAGGGGAAGGAAAGAAGGAAGGAAAAAGCAGGGAGGGAGGAAGAGAGGAATGGAGGAAGAGAGGAAGGGAGGGGAAGGAAGGAAGGAAAAAGTAGGGAGGAAGGAAGGAAAGAGCAGGGAGGGAGGGAGGGAGGAAGGAAGGAAGGAAAAAGGGAGGGAGGAAGGAAGGAAGGAAGGAAAAAGGGAGGGAGGAAGGAAGGAAGGAAGGAAAAAGGGAGGGAGGAAGGAAGGAAGGAAGGAAGGAAGGAAGGAAGGAAGGAAAAAAGGGAGAGAGGGAGGGAGGGAGGAAGGAAGGAAGGAAAAAGCAGGGAGGGAGGAAGGAAGGAAGGAAGGAAGGAAAAAAGGGAGAGAGGGAGGGAGGAAGGAAGGAAGGAAGGAAGGAAGGAAAAAGCAGGGAGGGAGGGAGGGAGGAAGGGAGGAAGGGAGGAAGGAAGGACATCCTATTATTCACTAGAATGTTGGTTGTGGTGATAATCATGTAATGGTTTAGTATTACATCAGTTCACTGATAAGATAGATTCACTGGTCATATATCCCATGACAGTCACTAAAGAAAATGGTAGGCAATCTGCGATGATGAATCACCGGATAGAGATCCTTCGTTCCTTCCTCCCTTCCCTTCCCTTCCCTTCCCTTCCCTTCCCTTCCCTTCCCTTCCCTTCCCTTCCTCCTCCTCTCCCTTCCCTTCCCTTCCCTTCCCTTCCCTTCCCTTCCCTTCCCTTCCCTTCCCTTCCCTTCCCTTCCTCCTCCTCTCCCTTCCCTTCCCTTCCCTTCCCTTCCCTTCCCTTCCCTTCCCTTCCCTTCCCTTCCTCCTCCTCTCCCTCCCTCCTTTGTCCTTTCTCCTTCAAATGATGACACAGAGATGCTGTCATGGCTTCTTACAGGGGGAAGAGAAAATGAAGAGAAACTTAATGTAATTTTCCTTATCAGCTATTTTCACAAAGCCGAGATCCCGTATGATGTAGGTTTCCATTTGATCTCGCAAAGAGTATATCTAGTTTAGTGGTTTATCAAAATGTGTGTGCTGCCCGTCTCTCCATGATCAAGAACCTTGGCTAGGTTAATCTATCAATTCCTCCATTACTATGACCTCTTCTTAAAAACCTCCAGTGCTGGAGCAGCCACGACCTCGGAAGGCAAGCCGTTCCATTGATTAAATGTTTTATTTGTCGCAACATTTCTCTTTAATCCCAGGTTGCTCCTCTCCTTGATGAGTTTCCATCTGTTGCTTTTTGTCCTGCCTTCAGGTACATTGGAGACTAGGTGGACCCACCCACCCCTCTTCTTTGTGGCAGCCCCTCAGATATTGGAAGACCGCTGCCAGGTCAAATAAAGAGAGTCCACTTTTGGTGGTTGAGATCATGGAAGGAGAGACCACAATCCAATCTACCACGGTTTGCAAAAGTGCAACGAGTTAGTATACGTAAAAAAGAGAAGGTATGGTTCAGTTCGGAGTGCCTGATCGTGAGCACAAATTGGAAATGTGGCTCAATTTCGTATTTTTATCTGGGGCCAGAGTGCCTCATTTCAGATCCGTGTAATGAAATTACAGGGTGAATGAGATGAAAGCAAGGCTGTCCCTCAGACCGAGATAAAGTTGGTTGTGAATTTATCACCAGAATTTGTTTTTCAGCATCGTTCCTTATCGGTATCACCGATATACCATAATGCATTTATGATAATGTATTCCCTGTAATGTTATAAACGGTGCTGAAGACAACAACTGCATAGCAATGTAAAAAAGTTTGAGGGCACCTCTGTCAAAGGTACAGGTGGTGTCTTGTTGTGATCAAACAAGACACACTTGAATTAGGACATAGGTCTCCTGCTTTTTTAATTTACTGAAATTTCTGGAAAAACTAACTAACTAACTAACTAACTAATTAACTAAAGATTACAATATACAGATAAAGTAATTCAGGAAATCAGGCTGGACCACAGACTTGCTTAACAATAAACAACACACCACATTATTCAGTGTGTGTTTTATGCATATACATATGCGTGTGTGAGAGAGTTGGTGAGAAAGATACAGAAGGACATGCAACTATTTATCCGTACATGTGATTATGCAAGTTTTCTTTAATCTGATGATGATGATGATGTTCCATCAAGTTGCTGTCAACTCTTAGCAACCACAAAGATGGATTTTAATAGAATAACAGAGTTGGAAGGGACCTTGGAGGTCTTCTACTCCAGCCCCCTGCTCAAGCAGGAGACCCTTACAGAATCATAGAATAACAGAGTGGAAAGGGACCTTGGAGGTCTTCTAGTCCAACCCCCTGCTCAGGTAGGAGACCCTACTATTTCAGACAAATGATGGTCTAATCTCTTCTTAAAAACATTCAGTCTTGGAGCACCCACAACTTCTGGAGGCAAGCCGTTCTTCTGATCGATTGTTCTAACTGTCAGGAAATTTCTCCTTAGTTCTAAGTTGGTTCTCTCCTTGATTAGTTTCCATCCGTTGCTTCGTGTCCTGTCTTAGATGCTTCATTTGGATCCTGAATCATGATAAGGAATTGGGAGGGATAATCCCAAAATGACCATTCTCCAAAGTGGAACCACTCTGGTGTGGGTGATTGATGCCAGTGACCTGCTTTGGGTCAATCGTATGGTTTCATTTGGGTTTAGTCAGACCACCTTCTCAAGATCAGGGAAAAGTTAGGGTGGAACATGTTTCACTGCTACAAGAGTAGCTTTCTCCCTACTATACTATACAACATAGAAGCAGGCACCTGAGAACCTCAACTATTATTCTTCCTTGTGCAGGATGGAACAGGATTTCATCCCCTTTCTTTTCCTCCTACATCTCCTATTGTAGAGTATGCATTCTGTCCTTGGAAAAGCGCAACGCTGGTTCTGCTGTCTTATCGCAATTCACATGTCTCCCATCAGCTGGTTGTTTGCAAAGAACAAAGACTTAAGAAGTTCTCACGAATGGAGGCAAATCTACGTGTCCCAGGATCCTGTCGCACGATCCAATCTGGGTCGGTCACCGGGATTGGAGGTTTCGTCTTCCGCGCTTTCGGATTCCTGCTGAAGCCTGTCCTCAGCGAACTTCTCTCTAGCAAAGTGTGAGCTGTTTTGTGTGTGGTATTGATAGTGTCTGTTGTGTGTGGCTTTTTTAGATGGTGATTGGGGTGTGTTGATGGCTGGCGTTTAAGTCGTTGGCTGTCATTTGTTTGTGCTGCCCAACTCTTGCCTTCTTAGTACTTGACAGGCTGGGGGTAAATCTGCATTCCGGTTGACTGATGAGGGACCCATTTCTCAGGCTTCAATCTCTTCCCTGGCTGTTTTTGTACCTGCTCGGCCAACAATCTTAGTAGCCGCAAAATTGAATGTATGTCCTTGTTCATTGCAATGTGAGGCTACTGACGAGTTCGGGTCTCTCGTTTGTGTTCTTGCATTCTGGTGGTTAGCTTCCTGCCCATCTATCCTACATAGTCACTGGCAATCCATACAGGGGATCCAGTAGATTACATTGGAAGTATCTCCTACAGCCAAGCGGACTTTACAATACGTAATTTTGTCCTCGTATGGTAGCCTCTGGGAGGTGTATGATGCCCACTTGCAGGCTGCATTCTACTCCTTCCGAAATATTTTTGATGTATGGCAGGAAGTTCTTCTTAAGCAACACATAATAAAAAGAACGGCGGACTCTTATGAGTACTTAGCTACTTGGAAAGGATTTTTTTTTCCAGATTTGTATTCAGAACACACACCTTTACTGATGTTAGGAGACGTCAACGTGACATTCCTTACCAAATGATGTGTCTGCTGCTCTGCTTTGCCTTATCATAAAGCAACATGCCTAGATGTTGACATTGTAGGATGAAAGCTGTGTTAGTTTGCGCAAGCAAAAAAAAGAAAAAAGAAAAAATCAGACGAAGTCTAGGAGCGCCTTTTCTGAATAAACACATTTTATGGAAAGACATAAGCTTTGGTGAGCTGCAGCATCTGATGAAGTGAGTCTCAGCTCAAAAAAGCTTATGCTTTTTAATAAAACATGTTAGCCGGAAAAAAAGGTGCTAGCACACTCCTTATTTTATGCAGAATGTAAAATATGTGCAGTAATTTCTACGCTTGTTTGGCATTGCGTTTACCTTCTTTTGTGTGTATGTGTGTTATTTTCCTTCCAAGGAAGCTGAAAGAAAACCTGCGGTTTGCAATCAGAGAGAAAATTTAGACACTGTTTCTCCACCTTAATCAAGAGTTAAGTAAGTTCTGGAATATCTTCATTAAATGTGGGCCAGTCTTTCCCCCAGTGCTCCAATATCTCAGGGGCTGCCCCAAAGAAGAGGCAGTCAAGCTATTCTCCAAAGCACCTGAAGGCAGGACAAGAAGCAACAGGTGGAAGCTAATCAAGGAGAGAAGCAACCTGGAACTAAGGAGAAACTTCCTGACAGTTAGAGTAATGAATCGGCAGACTGTCTTGCCTTCAGAAGTTGTAGGTGCTCCATCACTGGAGCTTTTCAAGAAGAGATTGGACGGCCATTTATCTCAAATGGTTGAGTGTCTCCTGCTTGAGCAGAGGGTTAAAATAGATTAGAAGACCTCCAGGGTCCCTCCCAACTCTGTTATTCTGTCTTTAATTGTCAAATCTTTTACTGAAAGATTTAGTGAAGAAATCTGTGATCTGCTTCCAGAGTAAACCGGGCCCATTAAATTAAATTTGTGCAGACAACGTCTTGCATAAATATCTGGCATAAATATCCTTCAAGGATGAGTTCTCAGATGGGTCATCTGTCCCTGCACGGGTGATTTCACCTTCATATCCCTTTAATCGTGGCAAGGACATGCCCTGATAACTGTTTATTTTTTTAAACGCCTTGACCTTATGTTGTTGCTTTTATCTCAAGCAGCTTCATATCATCCTAGCCGTTGCGGGTTTAGAACAAGTGAACACTCTGGTCAATACTTAGACTTATATACCGCTTCACGGTGCTTTACAGCCCTCTCTAAGCGGTTTACAGAGTCAGCACATATTGCCCCCAACAATCTGAGTCCTCATTTTACCAACCTGGGAAGGATGGAAGGCCGAGTCAACCTTGAGGCGGTCAGGATCAAACTCCTGGCAGTGGGCAGAGTCAGCCTGCAATACTGCATTCTCACCACTGGGCCATCAAGGAAGGAAGGGAGGGAGGGAAGAAGGGAGGGAGGAAGGAAGGAAGGAATGAAAGGGCTATAGCACCAGCACTTAGACCTATATACCGCTTTCATGGTGCTTTACAGCCCTCTCTAAGCAGTTTTACAGAGTCAGCCTATTGCCTCCCAACAATCTGGGTCCTCATTTTACCGACTTCGGAAGGACGGAAGGCTGAGTCAACCTTGAGCTGGCCAGGATTGAAGGAATCAAACTTCTGGCAATGTGCGCAGAGTCAGCCTCCAGTACTGCATTCTAACCACTGGGCCACCAATGCTCTGTGGGGTCCTTGGTGCTTTCTGAGCTTGGTTCTTTTCTTGCAGATGTTTCATGACCGAACTAGGTAACATCATAAGTGCTAAGTAGACTTCGAGCACTGATGATGTCACCTAGTTTATTTTTTTATTTTTTTTTATTTTAATTCCATTTATATCCCGCCCTTCTCCAAAGACTCAGGGCGGCTTACAAGCTTAGCAGTAAGCTTGTAAGTTTGGGTCATGAAACGTCTGCAAGAAAACCACCCAGCTCAGAGAGCACCTAGGACCCCACAGCCACCCTCCCTCCTCCTCCTCCTCCTCCTTCTCCCCCTCTCCTCCTCCCCCTCCTCTCCTCCCTCCCTCTCCTTCTCCTTCTCCCCCTCCTTCTCCCCAATAAACACCACTTCCTCCTAGCACTGATGATGTCACCTAGCTTGGGTAATGAAACATCTGCAAGAAAACAAGCTAGTTCAGAGAGCACCAAGGACCCCACAGTCCTCCTCCTCCTCCATCATTCCACAAACCCTACTCCCTTCTAGCACTGATGATGTTACCTAGTTGGCTAATGAAATGTATGCAAGAAAACAACCAAGTTCAAAGAGCACCAAGGACCCCACAGTTCTCCTCCTCCTCCTCCTCCTCCTCTCCACACACATCCCCTCCCTTCCAGCACTGAAAATATTACCTAGTTTGGATTATGAAACATCTGCGTCTACGTTTTATTGTAGACGTTTCATGACCAAACTAGGTAACATCGTCAGTGCTAGGAGGAAGTGGGAAGTCTGGAAGGAAAAAGCCCTCAGAGAGCACCAAGGACCCCACAGCTCTCCTCCTCCTCCTCCTCCTCCTCAACAACACCATCATCATCATCATCATCACCATCCTCTACGCAAACCCCTCTCCCTTCTAGCACTGATGATGTCCACCTAGTTTGGCTCATGAAATGTCTGCAAGAAAACCACCCAGCTCGGAGAGCACCAAGGACCCCACACTTCTCCTCTTCTTCTTCCTCCTCCTCCTCCCCCTCCCTCTCCCCAATAAACCTCACTTCCTCCTAGCACTGATGATGTTACCTAGTTTGTGTAATGAAACATCTACAAGAAAACCACCCAGCTCAGGGAGCACCAGGGACCCTTAATTTTTTTCCTTTTTAGAAAAACAACAACAACGTTCAGCGCTGGGCACCATTTTCTATTAATGACCATTTGAAGTCACAATGGCACTATGACCATTTTTCACCCTTACGACCATTGCACCATCCCCATGGTTAGGAGATTTACGTTCAGATGCTTGACAACTGACTCACATTTACGACGGTCGCAGCGTCCCGCAGTCACATGGATCCCCTTTTGCGACCTTCTGACAAGCAAAATCAACGGAGGAAGCCAAATTCACTTATCCACCCTGTTACTAATTTAACAACACCGGTGGTTCAAGATAACCACGGCGGCAAGAAAGGTCGTAAAAAAATGGGACCACCACCACCACGTTACCAGCAGTGACAGACAAATAGCCGAAATAGAAGTCCTTCAACTCCGCCAGTGTGCAGGAAACCTACAATTTCTTCCAGCTCCCCTTTTCATAATTACCAGCTGAAAAGCTGCAGCCTTAACAGAAAAACGCCGAAGACATTTCCCCCCCCCCAGCCCCCTTCCTCAGTACTTTTGAAGGTCACTTTGGACTCGATGGGATGGTTTTCCTCACTAATCCTTCCTGCTTTGAGGCTCAACTTCGCTTTGCCGCAGGGCGAATCCGGCTTCTATACTTCCTGAATATTTTAACCTCGTTTGGCTCTTGGGGAAAGCTGTTGCCTCAAACACCCTTTCACTAGGGTTTAAAATTAGATTAAGGCAATACCTCCTGAGGGGTTTTCAGGTACGTTTTCCGCTGGGTCAGTCGTGCCTGCAGGCTCCGCACGAGAAGAGCATCAGCAGAATTCAAGGTCAGGGGAAATGTTAGCCATCTTTTCTTTCCCGCCCTCCACCCCCAGAAATTGGGCGCAATTTAAATCATCAAAGGGATGGCTCTCACCGTGTGTCCTGATTTCTGTAGGCAGGGGACCTCTCACCGCCTTGTAGCCTATAACAGAGAGGCCGTAGTAGGAAGGACAGAGCAGAATTTACAAGCAGAGTAAATGCTTGTAGTGTTTGCCAGTGATGGCAAACCTTTTAGAGGCCAAGTGCCTGAAAACTGCCCCGCCTCAGCTGCTCTGCCCCACCCACTCTGCCCCCAGCCCCAGCCCACCCCCGCTTCACCCCCCTCCACAGGCCCACCCACAGGGCCACCCACCACCTCCATGGCCCACCACAACAGATCGCCCAGGGGGCACAGCAGTGGCACCAACTTCGTGCAATAGGGCGCGATGGTGCAATCTTGTCCCTGCTGCCTGGCTGCAAGTCCTTGGCTGTGCTGCATCACGTGGGCTGTGCTCAGGGGTGGCTCTTCTCTGGTGAGGCTGCTGGTGAGGAGGGGGCGGTGAGGGGAGGCAGGGCTGGGGTGATGGTGCAGGTGCCCACAGAGAGGTCTCTGAGTGCTGCCTCTGGCATGCTTGCCATAGGTTTGCCATTTTCTTGACAAGAAACAGGAATGACGTACGACTACAATGGAGCTCAAATTTTCTGTTGCTAAGCGAGACACTTGTTCAATGAGTTTGGCCCCCTTTTATGACCTTTCTTGCCACAATTATTAAGTGAATTGCTGCAGGGATTAACGTAGTAAAACTCAAGTCGTTGAGGCCATTTGGAGGTTTACCTGTGTCCTCAGGGTCACCTGAGCAGTGCAAATGTGTGTACAGACAACACAGACTCATCCCCAACAACCCATTGCCTGTCTCCAACGGGGAAGGGACCCCGGGCAGAGAACATCCTGCAGCCAAGAAGGCTCCACACCCATTTGCACAGGTGACTGTGAGGACACAGGTAAACCTCCAGGTGGCCTTAACGACTCTCTAAAAGGATGCAAATGGCCAGCAGTCTGTGAGGAGTATAAATCCTTCCCGTCCTCACCATCCAGTCATAGCAGAAGAAGCTTCTCAGAGCTTCTTCTTCAAAGAAAAACAAGAAAGTCTGGTTGCCTCTTGGAAAAAAAAGCATCTTTGGAACAATATTGCCAGGTTTTGCACAACAGTGCTTAAAATTTGTCAGGCGATGTCTATCCCATAAATTCGGCTTAATGAGCATCAGTTCCCCATACAATTTGACAGATATGGAGCTTGCAGGTGCCAACCTTTTATGTTGCCCTCCCCTCATCAAATCCTCCTCCTACCTCTTAGATTCCTACAGACCTTTGCATTATGCTTTTTGTTTTAATGTCTTCTTACTGTTCACCTATGTAGAGAGAGACAGAGAGAGAGACTATGAATATATCTGCTGTGCTTTTTAATTCACTGTATCCCACCCTCCTTATGCTGGTCTATGATCATCATAAGGATTTGATTTGAACAAAGGAATTAGCTACAAACTCGGAGGTTTATCTGTCCCCTCTAAGTGAACTTCAAGTGGTCTCAACGACTCTCTAAAAGGATGCAAATGACCAACTGTCTGCAAGGAGTATAAATCCTTCCATTCCCCACCAGCGAGTCAGAACTGAAGAAGCTTCTGGGATGAGAAGGGAAACGTCTTCAAAGAGAAACAAAGAAATTACATTTGCCTTGCGAAAAAGGCTTCTTCGGGACAACCATGGACCTGGATGGCTGAGAATCTGCATAGACTCTCTGCCTCCTGCTTCCTTGTTTTCTTATTTCTGCTTCTATTACAAAAATAATCTTGGCAAAACCTCCAGATTTACACTGATCATTCCAGATAGTCTATAAGAGAGCATCCCAAACCTTAGTAAGGTTTTTTTTATTATTATTATTTTTTGCTGAAATAAGCAAAGAAGCAAGCAAGGTAAAAAAATTTCAGCAAGTTCTGGGGACGGATTTATGCAGTAAATTGCCATGCAAGAAAAACCAAGTATGAACATTTTATCGATGCTGAAGATTTTGGCTGAATGACCGGTTCAACTTAAGATGCAGCCGAGCAAGGCAGAAATGAGGGCCAACTCGAGTTTAGAGTGGATCCTCTAAAAATAATAGACCTTATTTACACCTTTTCTGCTCAGCGTCATAATGATTTTACACAACTTACAATATCCCCCCCCCAAAAAAAGTTCATTTTTCTGGAAGAGTCTGTTGAAAGAAAAGTCTTCATCAGGGTTCAGTCCAAGCCGGGAATAAACAACATGGCGACTGCTTTAGAACGAAGGTTGCAGTTTATTGAAGAGGAGAGCCAGACAGGAAGATGGCTCTGGAAGAAAAAAAGAGCGAGCACATGTAGGGAGTGGGTTTTTATACCTTCTTGGGCTTTTGTTTGGAGTTGTTTCCTGTTCCTGTTTGAGGCTTTGAATTTCCTGTGTCACGTATTCTGACCTGAGTCTGGGTGTGCCCTTCGGCTTCTGTGGGTTAATCCTATTATGTCCTGCCTTAGAGTTTGGGTGGGGTATGTAGATTTTAGGGGTCTTTGTCTTCCTAAGCTTCTAGCTGGGGGCCTCCAACCTTCCTGAATGGATTATCACATCTGCATTTCTACAGAGCTGGTTTCTGCTTGGGGGAGGGAGACCTGGGGCTATTACGAAAACTGGGCCTGCTTTTCTGCCTCTTTAAGATCCTTTTAGGAAATATATTTTTCTGCCCTTTTCATATTTCCTCCTCTGGTGGGGGGGGGCTGACTTCCCACAAGTCTAAAGTAATCCTTTACTTACCATCATTTCCCAGGTTATGTCTTGAAAGTCCCTTGCGTGGGTTGAAAAACGTCCTCTGAAAGCATTTGAAGATGTTCACTTTTTCTTTTTCCAAAACGGGACTTTTAAAATTGATCTTAAAAAGATAATAAGTTTTTAATTTCCTAGATGGATTAGGACATTTGGAAACCCTTTTGTATGAAGTCGTCCATCCTAGGGTTTCCCCCTATTCGGGGTGATTATGGAAGATTTTCAGAAGCTTTTGGGGGTCTTGACATTCTTCTACAGAGAGTCGCAGACTTAACAATACTTCATTCAGTAACCGTTCAAAGTCACGACGGCACTGCAAAAAGGGACTTATGAGCCTTTTTCACACTTACGACCTTTGCGGCATCCCCCGCGGTCACGTGATCAAAATTCAGAGGCTTGGCAACTGGCATGTACTTAGGACAGTTTCGGTGTCCTGGGGTCACGTGATCCCCTTTGGCGACCTTCTGACAAGCAAAGTCCATGGGGAAGGCAGATTCACTTAACAACCGGGTCGCTAAGTTAACAACTGCAGGGATTCATTTCATGTCTGTGGCAAGAAAGTTCATACAATGGGACAAAACTCGCTTAACCAATGTCTCACTTAACAGCAGAAATGTTGGGCTCCATTGTGGTCGTAAGTTGAGGACTACCTGTATTCAGATTGTGTGTGTTAGGCATATGGTGTTAGCCTACAATGTTGGGTTGAAAATATATTAACCATGATGTTATGTCTTTAAGATGTTAATTGGCCAATGGGTGTGTAAGTGTTCTCATGGCCATAAGAGGAAGCTAGGAACGTAGCTTCTTTCTCTCTCTGAATTCACTCTCTACTATTACTGTTTTTGCTCTGTTACCTGAACTGTGTATTGACCTCTGGACCGGTAAGAAGACTTTGTATTTTGGATTGCTACTTGGACTGTTTGTTTTTGACTGTGCATTTTTGTTCCTACACCACCTTAAAGTAAACTACTTTTTGCTTTTACAACTCAGTGTATTCTTGTGTTTACTGTGTGACTCTTGCTGCTCTCAGTACCCTTCCTTGTCTGTGCAACTCTTTGGTAGCACAAGGAGACTTCTGCACAACAAATTCCTTAACAGTGTGAGATATTGCTCTATGCTTGCAGGTAGCCCTCGACTTACAGCAGTTCATTTAGTGACTATTTGGAGTTACAAAGGTACTGAAGAAAGCGACCTATCACTGTTTTTTTTCAGACTTAGGAACGTGGCGGCATCCCCGTGGTCACGTGATCAAAATTCAGACCCTTGGCCTCTGAGTTATTTGTTTTTACGACGGTCGCAGTGAGCCAGAGATGACATGATCTGAATCCTTCCGACAAGCAAGGTCAATGGGGGAACCAGACTCAGTTAACAACCATGTCACTCCTATTTATGATGGTTTACGGTGTCCAGGGGTCACTTTTGATTCACTTTTACGACCTTCCAACAAGCAAGATCAATGGGGAAGCCAGATCCACTCAACAACCGGATTACTAACTTAACAAGTGCGGCGATTCACTTAATAACTGCAGGAAGAGAGGTCGTAAAATGGGGAAGAATTCACTGAATGACTGTCTTGCTTAGCAATGGAACTTTGGATCTCGATTGTGGTCCTATGTCAAGGACTATCTGAACCAGTGGTGGGATTATGCCAGCTCGCACCAGTTTGGTAGAACCGGTAGCTAATTTTTTGTTGACTTGGGCGAACCAGCTGAAGCTCCAGCCCTTTTTTGCAAGGCCCAGAATGGACTGCTGGAAGTGCGTGGACGTCACTTCCAGAAGTCTGTTCTGAGACTCGGAGGCCTGGGGGAGGCCTCCTAGGCCCAGAATGGCCCACCAGAAGTACGTGGATGCCACTTCTGGAAGTCCGTTCTGAGCCTTGGAGGCCTGGGGGAGGCCTCCTAGGCCCAGAACAACCCACCAGAAGTGCGTGGATGCCACTTCCGGAAGTCCATTCTGGGCTTCAGAGGCCCAGGCCCAGAACGGACATCTGGAAACGGTGTCCACACAGAGAACCGGTTGTTCAGGTATTTGAATCCCACCACTGATCTGAACTAATTTGCCTCCTTTGTGGAAGGAGTTCAGACTTCACCAGAATGATAAAAGGGACCTTAGTCCCTTAGATTGAACCTTTAGTTCAATCTCCGCTCACTATAGAATCTATTATAGCTTCTCCAACAGACCCAGTTTCTGACAATCGCCACTAAAGAGAAACACACAATACTTCACGCCGTGGGGAGGTTTCTCTTCCTATCTATCCTCTATCTACTTCCTTGTAGTTTTAACCCACAAATTCATTTTAATGAATTTGTGGGTTAAAACTACAAGGAAGTAGATACAGGATAGATAGGAAGAGAAACCTCATTCATTAAAATGAATTTGTGGTTTTTTTTTACATTTTTACATTTTACATTTTTCAGCGTAATTGGTAGGTTCTCAGCCTTGGCACAGAGCAAAACAAAGATTTGCTTAATTGGAGCCTGCATCTCTCATTTTTTTTGTTTCCGAGATTAAAAAAAAATATGAAATGATTCTGGGTACGCGAGTCAAAATAAACCATTACCAAATCCAGTGATTTGAAAACTTCTATTTTAATTCCGTGTAAATATACAGTATGTTTGCATGGAAGCGAGAGTGTAGATGCGATATTTTCAATCTGTAAACCACCCAGAGGGAGATGTGGTGTGCCTAAATTGGATAAATAAATAAATAAGCAATGCAAACAATATTTTTTTAAAGAAGGAGACCTAAGTCATCATTTATGTCCAAACTCCTGCACTGCAGGATTCATTATATCATCCCTGATAAATGACTGTCCAACATCTGTTTGAAAACCTGGGCATAAATGACTCCAGGAAGTCATCTGTTCCACTCCTTGATGGCTCTTTTTGGTCAGGAAGTTGTTCCTTGTGTCAAATCTATATCTTCACCCCTGAAGCTCCAGTCCCACCAGGCTCAAGGTTGACTCAGCCTTCCATCCTTCTGAGGTAGGTAAAATGAGGACCCAGATTGTTGGGGGCAATAAGTTGACTTTGTAATAATGCCGCTTGGGGGGGGGGCGGCAAAAGCCCTAATAAGCAGGCATATACATAGAGTGAAGGCTATT
Organism: Vipera berus; assembly: GCF_964194415.1. NCBI lineage: Eukaryota > Metazoa > Chordata > Lepidosauria > Squamata > Viperidae > Vipera > Vipera berus. The sequence continues at coordinate 120,155,823 of NC_138206.1, read as the reverse complement.
GCAAAGCACATTGATTTGTGCTTCTTAGATTGTAAGCCGCCCTGAGTCTTCGGAGAAGGGCGGGATATAAATGGGGGGAAAAAAAGTGAAAAGAAATCCGAATTCTCGACAATGGCAGAAACTTTCAGAGGTTTGAAGACAGCTATCATGTTCCCCCTCTCAACTTTTTGAAAGCTCAACGTATCTAGGTCTATAAAGGAGAATATTTGTAGCTCTGGGTTGAAATGTGGGGTCCTTGGTGCTCTCTGAGCTGGGTGGTTTTCTTGTAGACGTTTCATGACCCAACTAGGTAATGTCATCAGTGCTAGGAGGGAGTGGGGTATGGAGGGAGAAGGAGGAGGAGGAGGAGGACACTTATGGGATTCTTGGTGCTCTCTGAGTTTGGCTGTTGTCTTGCAGACGTTTCATGACCCTAACTAGGTAACATCATCAGTGCTAGAATGAAGTGGGGTTTGCGGAGAAAGAAAAAGAGGAGGAGGAGGAGGAGGAGGAGGAGGAGGAGGAGGAGGATGCTTATGGGGTTCTTGGTGCTCTCTGAGCTTGGTTGTTTTCTTGCAGACATTTCATTATCCAAACTAGGTAAGATCGTGAGTGTTACTAGCTCTGATGATGTTCCCTAGTTTGGGTGATGAAATGTCTGCAAGAAAACAACCAAGCTCATAGAACACCAAGGATCCTTCAAATAGAGAACTCCACCCTCCAATAGTTTAAAGATCATCTGGGCAAGCAAATGCTATTGCATAAAGCCACAAATGACCATTATATACAACACTAAAAGTAGAGATTGGACAACTATTTGTGTGAAATTTTATAGGGTTTCCTGCTGACGCAGGGCATTGGACTAGAAGACCTCCAAGGTCCCTTTCAACTCTGTTATTGTATGATTCTGTAAGGGTCTCCTGCTGGAGCAAGGGGTTGGACTAGAAGACCTCCAAGGTCCCTTCCAATTCTGTTAATCTGTTATTCTATTTATCTAGGAAGACGCCACTACCCAAAATTTTAAAAAGAAGAGCTCCGCCCTTTTCCCTACAGTTGTGTCCGAAGGAGCTCAGCCAAGCTGGATCCTTTGGAATGATCCTAGACTCACATCGTCCCACGCGCAATTGCATTATTTAAGACGCGTCGCCTGAGAATGCAAAGATTAATGAGTTGCTTAGAGGCACAGATTTGGAAATGCCATACGGGGAAGCAACGCCTGGTGAGAAGGCCATTACTAAGGTCTTTTCGTGCGCGGCAGGCTTCTCACACGCTGCCTGACACCGTCTGAACCGTTGGCAGGCTTTGGGCCTGCCTCTTCCAGTTTGCGCCGCTTTTGTGTTAAATTGCTTTTTTACTCAGAGGCAGGGAGAAAATTGCTCATTGCAAAATGCTCTGGGTCTGCCGTGTGCCGGTAATGAACATCGGAAGCGACAGCTCAAGAGCCTTCAAGAGTTAAACAACTGGATCCTCTACAAATGCAGCAAGAGGGGAAAACAGGTGCGGGAAGCTGAAATGTAAGGCCACGAAACGAATGCTTGTGTGTACAGTTGCCTTCATTGCAGCAGGAGACAACAGCTTCCCCTTTGATTCATGTGCTCCGTTGCGTCCATTCCTCCCGGTTGGGAAAAAGTGCATAGTTCAAATGCTTTGATGCGCCTGAAAACGACGATGCCGACGGAGCTAGGAGGAGGCGTAGAAAAAAGGGATGCAACTTTCCACCACGATCTATACAGTCGCTTTTGTTTGTTTGCTTGTCCATTGTCACAAGCACCACAATTAAAACAAGGTCAACCTATACGACCTAAAATTTAAAATATAACATACAGTATGGGTAGTAGTCCTTGACTTACAACAGTTCATTCAGAGATTGTCCGACGTTACATCAGCACTGAAAAAAGTGACTTATGACCGTGTTTCACACTTACGACCTTTGCCGCAGCCCCCGTGATCATGCGATCAAGATTCAAAGGCTTGGCAGCTGACATGTACTTATGACGGTTGCTGTGTCCCCGGATCGCGTGATCCCCTTTTGCGACCTTCTGACAAGCAAAGACAATGGGGGATGCTGGATTCACTTAATAACTGGGTTACCCACTTAACAACTGCAGGGGAATCACTGAACAACTGGGGCAAAACTCAGTGAACAAATGTCCCACTTAAAGATGGAAAGGTTGGGCTCAATTGTGCTCGTAAGTTGAGGACTGCCTGAATGAGATGTTCAAACATGTAGAAGTTAAGATAGATTCTAGCAACTTTAATTGTGTTCTGTCATGCTGCTGTGAGGTGCTGAAGTGTAGGCTGATTGGAGCACAAAGGGCAGGTATACATATGGGTTATTTATTTATTTTTAATAGCAAACAACAACAACAACAACAACATTCCTACTACTACTACTACCACTACTACTACTACTACTAAAGTTGGAAGGGATCTTGGAGGTCATCTAGTCTAACCCCCTGGTCAGGCAGGAAACCGTATACCATTTCGGACAAATGGCTGTCCAGTCTCTTCTTAAAAACTTCCAGTGTTGGAGCATTCACAGCTTCTGGAGGCAAGCTGTTCCACTGGTTAATTGTTCTCACCGTCAGGAAATTTCTCCTTAGTTCTAGGTTGCTTCTCTCCTTGGTGAGTTTCCCTCCGTTGCTTCTTGTCCTGCCTTTGGGCGCTTTGGAGAATAGTTTGACTGCCTCTTCTTTGGGGCAGCCCCTGAGATATGGGAACATTGGCTATCATGTCACCTCTCGTCCTTCTCTTCATTAAACTAGACATGCCCAATTCTAGCAACCATTTCTTATATGTTTTAGCCTTCAGTCCCCTAATCATCTTTGTTACTCTTCTCTGTACTCTTTCTAGAGTCTCAACATCTTTTCTACATTGTGGTGTCCAAAACTGGATGCAGTATTCCAAGTGTGGCCTTACCAAGGCATTGTAAAGTGGTAATAACACTTCATATGATCTTGATTCTATCCCTCTGTTAATGCAGCCTAGCACTGTGTTGGGTTTTTTGGCAGCTACAACACATGGCTGGCTCGTATTTAAGTGATTGTCCACTAGGACTCCGAGATCCCTCTCACAGTTACTACTATTGAACAAGGTACCCCCTATACTATACCTGTGCATTTGATTTTTCCTGCCTAAATGTAGAACCTTACTTTTTTCACCATTGAATTTCATTTTGTTAGATAGCACCCAGTGTTCCAATCTGTCCAGATCCTCCTGTATCTTAAGCCTGTCTTCTGGAGTGTTGGCTATTCCTGCCAGATTGGTGTTGTCTGCAAATTTGATGAGTTCCCCATCTATCCCCTCATCCAAATCGTTAATGAAGATATTGAAGAGCACTGGGCCCAGAACAGAGCCCTGGGGCACCCCACTACACACTTCCTTCCATGTAGATGCGGTTCCATTGAGGACCACATGCTGAGTACGGCCTGTCAGCCAGCTACGAATCCATCTGGTGGTGATTCTGTCTAACCCACATTTTTCTATCTTATCAAGTAGAAGGTTGTGATCTACTTTATCAAATGCCTTACTGAAGTCCAAGTAAATTATATCCACAGCATTCCTCTGGTCCAGTAATTTTGTCACTTGGTCAAAGAATGAGATAAGGTTTGTATGGCATGATCTGTTTTTGACAAACCTGTGTTGGCTTTTGGTAATGAGTTTGTTTGCCTCTAAGTGTTCGCTGATTCGTTGTTTCACTATCTTTTCCAGAATCTTCCCAGGTATTGAGGTCAGGCTGATTGGTCTGTAGTTTCCTGGATCCACTTTTTTCCCCTTTTTTGAAGATGGGAACTACATCAGCTCTCTTCCAGTCCTCTGGTAGTTCCCCAGTGCTCCAGGATCTTTGAAAAATATAGTTCAGTGGTTCTGAGATCACATCTGCCAGTTCCTTGAGAACCTTGGGGTGTAATCCATCTGGTCCTGGTGATTTGAACTCGTCTAGGCTGGACACTTACCATTTTCTTGCTTATCTTAACTTGCATTTCTATTCTGTTTAGAAACAAATTATCCAGGGGTGTTGTGGTTTGCCAGCATTTTTTAGAATCAGTCAAAGGAGAAAAAGTGAATGATATCAGTAGCTGAGGAAGGGGCCCATGCTTGATGAACATGATCCTGCAAGCATTCGTTCAATCAATCAATCAATCAGAATATTGCCAGAAGGGACCTTGGAGGTCTTCTAGTCCATTCCATGCTCAAGCAGACAAGTGCCTGTCCAATTGATTCTTAAAGACCTCCAGAGTTGGAGCACCCACAACATCTGAAGGTGGTTAATTGATCTGGGATTATAGAATAACAGAATAACAGAGCCAGAAGGGACCTTGGAGATCTTCTAGTCCAACCCCCTGCTCAAGCAGGAAAACCTAGTATATCATTCCAGACAAGTGGTTGTCCGGTCTCTTCTTAAAAACTTCCAGTGTTGGAGCATTCACAGCTTCTGGAGGCAACTTCTGTTCCACTGGTCAATTGTCCTCACTGTCAGGAAGTTTCTCCTTAATTCCAGGTTGCTTCTCTCCTTGATTAGTTTTCCATCCATCGTTTCTTGTCCTGCCCTCTGGTGCCATGGAGAATAGGTGGGCCCCCTCCTCTTAGTGGCAGCCCCTCAAATATTGGAAGACTGCTATCATTCTAGGGGCAGTTTTAACGGGTATGACCCCAGTTGCAGAATGCTTCTCTCAGGAGTCTTCTGCTGATCCTTGGTTCTTTTGCATTTCCATCTAGTAACTGCCCGCTTGGCCAACTATGTTTTCAGATCAAGGACCCTTGAACGTTTTAAGCATTTCCTTGTCATTTTTCTAGCCCTTTCCTGTGGTTTATCTCTCTCTCTCTCCTCCTCCCCCCCCCGCCGCCTCCTGTTTAGGTCAATGGAGCCTGGATAGTCTTATCTTTGGATTCAGCACGACGAAACATTTAAGCGTTTTAATAGAGATTTTATCTCATATCTATTTCATTGGATGTGGGGCTGTAATATGTGCCTCCTGATGCATTACTCTGTTTTTAATAGAAGCTGTTACCACCCAGCCCTGAATTCCTGGCACTTCGGTAGGGTTGTAAATCTAGATCATGGCACAACCATCTCAATAAAAGGTTAACGGCGATACACAACATGCATAAATAAACACTTGCAGAGGCTTGGATTTGAATGTTTACTCTCCTCACTCCCGCTACCCTTGCAAACGCTAAGTACTGCTGTGGGAAATATGTACAAATTTTGACCCACTTAGACCAATGCGTTCATCGTCAGGGCCACTTGCCGTGTGATGGACCCTCTAATTCTGATGTGTTCCCCAGATTCCTTGCACAAGGAAGGAGCAGCAGAAGTTGCAATTCAGCCTCGTGGCTTGCAGAAGAAGAAGAGAGGCCAACTTCACGAGGAGCTTACCTGCTTATTATTACCTGGGTTGTTGGTGGGAGTTCGGTCATCACTTTGAACATACCAATGAAGGAGAATAGCTCAGGGCTGAAATGAGGGGATCTAGGTGCTCTCAGAGCTTGCTTGTTTTCTTTCTTGCTTGTTTCGTGACCCAACTAGGGAACATCATCAGTGCTAGAAGGAAGTGGGATTTGTGCAGACGAGGAGGAAGGAGGTCAGGAGGAGGAAGAGGAGGATTGTGGGGTCCTTGGTGCTCTCAGAGCTTGCTTGTTTTCTTGCATACGTTTCATGACCCACCTAAGTTACACAATCAGTGCTAGAAAGGAGGAGGAGGAGGAGGAGGAGGAGGAGGAGGAGGAGGAGGAGAGCTGTGGGGTCCTTGGTGCTTGTTTCCTTGCAGATGTTTCCTTACCCAACTAGGTAACATAATCAGTGCTAGTCAGGAGGGTTGTTTGCTGTCAGTTTACATTCTGGTGTCTTGCCTCTCTCTCTCTCTCTCTCTCTCTCTCTCTCTCTCTCTCTCTCTCTCTCTCTCTCTCTCTCTCTCTCTCTCTCTCTCTCTCTCTCTCTCTCTCTCTCTGTGTGTGTGTGTGTGTGTGTGTGTATGGGGTGGGGGTCTTAGGGATTCTTTGGTTGGGCTGTTTACTAATGGCTCTTGGGCAGTTTCTTGATTGGGGTGTTACTTACTTGATTGTTGGTTTGAAGTTGACCTTGGAGTTAATCTATGCTGATCTGGGTGCTGGAGAAGTGCTGGAGACTTTTTGTTCCCTTTGGGGCTGGTTGATGGTCTCTTCTGCATAGTCTATAGATATTGTTAATGTCCATGTGTCTGTTGATGGCTGATTTGTCAGAGGGCCAGGCTTCTAGAAGCTCCCTGGCCTAGGATGGTCACATTTTCCCCATTGAAATGATGGTTCAATCTGTCTAAATGTTGTGAAATTAAGGAAATTAAGACGGCCCGCACCCACCCACCCACCCACCCAGACAGGCAAGACATCAGAATATAAACCGACAGCAAACTGCACTCCTTACTAGCACTGATGATGTTACCTAGTTGGGTCATGGAATGTCTGCAAGAAAACAAGCACCAAGGACCCCACAGCTCTCCTCCTCCTCCTCCTCCTCCTCCTCCTCCTCCTCCTCCTCCTCCTCCTCCTCCTCCTCTCCATAAATCCCCGTCCCTTTTAGCACTGATGATGTTGCCTAGTTTGGTTAATGAAAAGTCTGCAAGAAAACAACCAAGCTCAGAAAGCACCAAGGACCCCACAGCTCTCCTCCTCCTCCTCCTCCTCCTCCTCCTCCTCCTCCTCCTCCTCCTCCTCCTCTCCATAAATCCCTGTCCCTTTTAGCACTGATGATGTTGCCTAGTTTGCAAGAAAACAACCAAGCTCAGAAAGCACCAAGGACCCCACAGCTCTCCTCCTCCTCCTCCTCCTCCTCCTCCTCCTCCTCCTCTCCATAAATCCCCATTCCTTTTAGCACTGATGATGTTGCCTAGTTTGGTTAATGAAAAGTCTGCAAGGAAACAAGCAAGCGCGGAGAGCATCAAGGACCCCTGACTTTGAACCTAATATGCTTGTTTGTTGAGATTTGCACTGCTTACCAGTTTCTTTCTAAGGACAACTGAACAATGATCGGCTGTTTTACCATTTATCAATCGAAATAGTTTAAGATCTGGGCACTTGAAGGATTGTGTTGTCCAGCAGAAAACTGACCATTTTAAGCATGTACCAGAGAGAGAGATATCTCCTATTCTAAGTACAAATGTCTTCAGAGGAGGTGAATTTGCCCACCAGGCAGAGAGAAGATTTTTCAGTGATCCCGAACTATCAGATAAGACAAAGACAAATTGCTTACCAAATTAAACAACCATGGTTATTCAGTTGGCTTTCAGGGGTATCTTATTTATTTGTTTATTGGGTAATATTTATATGTGACTTCCCATCTAATGAACAAACTCTAGGTGGCTAGTAGCAACAATAAAGGGAAATGATACTACAGTATGGAGTTTCCATAAGCCAAACAGAAAATGAAATTAAAATAAACGTGGCGTTATATTGGATATTGTTGGTTGGCTTCCGTGTTTTTTTATGCTCCTGTGTTATGTTCCGTATTTTCTACTTTAGGGTTTGAAATTTACAGAAAACAATAGTAACAATATTCATAACGATAACAGTGGTTGAGTCTTAACTCGGTTATACTCGGAGCAGCTACTGAATGTTGAAATCTATGGGATGCCTACCTTAAATCCCATTGATTTTAATTGGTCTGTTTAATGGCTCAACAAATCTGAGCTGCCATCAAATGCAAATGTGTTTCCTCTGCTGTTATTAGCACTGTGGGTGCTTTACGATTATTGCTCTAGGGCAGCAGATTTAAAATTGTGTTTATACTTTTGCTCTGGAGTAGCTTTGCAGGCTGAAAATGATGGAGGCAATGAATGTAAGGTGGGTTGGGTTCAGGAATTTTCATAAATTGAAAGAGAGGAGTAATTACTGCTTCCGATGTTGCAACTGATGGAAGCCAGTCAAATCATAGGGACGCTTCTAAACATGGAAGGCTAAGGATATATATCCCTTTACCTTATCATTTATCTGATTTAACACTTCTTGTGGACAAAGGAACTCTGTACTACTGTGTATCCCCAAAAATAAGACTGGGTCTTATTTTATTTTTTCTTTGCCTCCAAAAGAGGCACCAGGTCTTATTTTTGGGGTAGGCCTTACCTCATCTCTGGCACTGACAGCCCCACCCAGCCGGTCCACTTCTTCTGGGGCCAAAGTTCTGCAGCTGCATTCGGGTCTGCATTTTGCAGTCAGGCCTTTCCAGAAGGCCTAAGCAGCTGAGTACCAAGCTATGGATTCAATCCATAGCTTGGTGCTGGGCTGCAGAGGTCTTGAAGAACCGAGCTATGGACTGAATCCATAGCTCAGTTCTCGGCTGTAGTAGCCTTCCGGAAAGCTCTGTGACTGAGAAATGCAGTCCTGGCTGTGGAAGAGGCCTCAGAAGAAGAAGTGGGCCGGCGAGGAGAGGCCTGGCTGCAAGGGAAGCAGGTGTGGGGAGGTTGGAGCAGCTCCACATCCCCTCATCCCCACCCTAGCTTAATTTTTAAGTGTGTGCCTCGCCCCCAAACTAGGGCTTATTTTCGGGGTAGGGCTTATATTAGTACCACCCACAAAAAATCAAGCTAAGGCTTCTTGTTGATGTAGGCCTTACTTTCGGGGAAACACGGTAGGTCCTAGGGATGCTGTCACAAGACTAATTTGGGGTTCCAACTCGGGTCGAGGTTGCGCAGTAAAAATGAGACCCAGACAGCTGTGAGGAAAGAAGAAATATTTTTTTCTAAAAGCAAAGAGTTTGCCTTTAGGGGCAGCTGCAGAGAAATGGGGTGCACCATTTTATAGGGGGGAGTTTGTCCTGGGTGTGGAAGTGTCTACGTGCTGATTCTAGGGTGACACTTGTGGGGCATGGGTGCGTGTAGGTATGTCATCCATGAGTATTGGTTTTTTTTTAATGTAAATTTTATTGGTTTTTTATAAGGGTGGGGAGGATAGCGGGAAAGTTGGGGGAGGGGTTGGGGTTTCCCCCAATTACATTCAATATTTAGCAAATAGCATATTGTCTGGGTTGATATATATATCAATAGAAGTAGTAAGTATAATGATTGATAACAGTAATAGTTTTAGCAAATTATAGTAAACAACGTTAAATTTTCAATCTATAATATTTTTCTTAGTAGAATAAGGTCAAAAATAAGTATCACATTCCTTTCTCTCTAATTCATTTGTCTAGCCATTGATAAAATTTATTCCAGGTTCTATAGTAGACTAAACGCTCTTTTTCTTTCATCTCTAAAGTTAATCTATCCATTTCTGCACAGTCTAATATTTTCTTAATTAGCATTTCTTCAGTTGGTAAACTCTCATTTTTCCAGTATTGGGCATACATAATTCTTGCTGCTGTTAATGCATGTAATATTAAATACCCAGTCTCTTTACCATAATTGGGATCTATCATTCCTAACAACAACAGTTCTGGTTTAAATTCTATTTGTTTTTTAGCCGTCTTCTCCAGCCATAAATGTATCTTAATACTCTGTGAGTATTCTTGTGAACATGTAATTCCAATGCGACACCTAATTTAATTAACTCAATTTGTGTTTATAGACCTTATCCTTTGATATGTGGATTAGTTCTGGCCAACTTATTTGTGGGTTTGAGGAAGTTTAAGTACAAGGTTTCTCCCCCCCCCCTACCACCCCCACCCCTGTTTGCTACTTTTACTTGATTAACTTAGTTTCAGCTTGACTGTCAATTTTCTAGTGGAGACCATTATGGATTCTATGACATGTTTTAAGGGAAGATGGAAACAGTATCGAGAATAAAATGTATCTTGATATAAAACTTCCCACAATGCTGACCTGAATCTTCAATAAAACAATAGAATCCTCAGTCCAAATTAGGACTGCTTCATATTTAGAGAAGCAATTTTAAACCTTGGTCTTCATGTTTTTATGGGAAGTGCGATGCTCTCTCCAGATAGAGTATCTACTGCTTGGAAAAGCACACCAAATGTTAAAGAAAGACAAAGCATTTAAAAGTAAAAATAATCATCTCTAATTGCTGAGCTTCCGAGTTGCATGATAGTTTGGAAATCCGATTCCAGTCTCTTTTTTTTCTTTTCAAAGTATGCCTTCGAAGCAAAGATAATAAAAAGCACAGCTGTTCAGCTGGCCCTTTAGATTAATGCTGTATATTTAAAAAAAAAACGAGAGGAAGAAAGATAAATGATCATATTGGAATGAGTATAGCCCTCGTGGACCAAGAATTGCTAATAGTCCTGACTGATGCTATTCCCATGTCAACATCCAGATACCCTAATTGTCTCACTGCCCACTTCTATAGCAGGTTGAAAATTTGGTCGTATCCAAATCATAACCAAGTTGGGAATAGAACAGAACAGAACAGAACAGAACAGAACAGAACAGAATAGAATAGAATAGAAAATGGAATAGATTAGAATAGAATAGAATAGAAAATGGAATAGACGAGACGAGACGAGACGAGACGAGAAGAGAAGAGAAGAGAAGAGAAGAGAATGGAATAGAATGTGAATGGAACAAAATGGAATGGAACAGAGCAGAGCAGAACAGAACAGAATAGAAAAGGGACCTTGAAGGTCATCTAGTCCAACCCCCTGCTCAGGCAGGAGACCCTACACCATTTCAGACAAATGGCTGTCCAGTCTCTTCTTAAAAGCCTCCAGGGTTGGAGCATTCACAACTTCTGGAGACAGGTTGTTCCACTGGTCGATTGTTCTCGCTGTCAGGAAGTTTCTCCTTAATTCCAGGTTGCTTCTCTCCTTGGTAAGTTTCCCTCGGTTGCTTCTTCTCCTGCCTTCTGGTGCTTTGGAGAATAGCTTGACTGCCTCTTCTTTGGGGCAGCCCCTCAAACATTGGAACCCTGCTATCATGTCGCCGAAGGTGACTGAGGGAACTTGGAAGCCGTGTCAGCCTCTTGACCTAAGAGGGACAACATTGTCATATCTTATGGATGAATATGGCAACAGAGTTCCAGTTAGCTTCTGGCTTTCAGGTTCAAAAGGCTGGTAACAAACTTCAAATAATGACCTAGCTGGGGTAAAGTCAAGATATCTGCAGGCGAACCGTGTCCACGGTCTGATCGCTTGATTTCTTTTCAGAAGCCCCCTCCACCAAATTTTCCTAACGGTGAAACCGGACGCATCTCGGGAGCTGCGTTTCCACTGCACGCCATGCTTTTAAAATAATGTTTTGCTTGATGTAGTCAGCTCTTGTGGTGCTCAGTTCTTATTTCCCTCTAACTACGTACAGAGAAGCTTTTACAGGCAGGTTTTGCTTCTGTTGACAAATCTCCCACAGCAGACTGGTGTTTACACAGTATATGCCGCATTCAGCTACTCCACAAGGAAAGCATAACCATATTTTAACTTTTCTCTACTTCTGCTGTCTTATCACTTCTCAACACTGATTATTTCTCTTCCTGCTCCTCCCTTCCTCGTCCTGCTCCTCCTCGTCCTGCTCCTCCTCCTTCTCCACCATCTCTCCTCCCCTTCTTTCTCCTCCTCCTCCTCCTCCTCCTCCTCCTCCTTCTCTCCTCCTCCTCCTCCTCCTCTTCTTCTTCTTCTTCTTCCTCCTCCTCCTCCTCCTCCTCCTCCTCCTCCTCCTCCTCCTCCTCTTCTTCTTCTTCTTCCTCCTCCTCCTCCTCTCCTCCTCCCTCCTCCATCTCAGCACTCTCTCTTCCTGCTGCTCCTGCTCCTCCTCCTCCACCATCTCTCCTCCCCCTCTTTCTCCTCCTCCTCCTCTCCTCCTCCTTCTTCTTCTCCTCTTCCTCCACCCTTTCCCCCTCTTCCTCCTCCTCCTCCTCCTTCTCTTCTTCTTCTTCTTCTTCTTCTTCTTCTTCTTCTTCTTCTTCTTCTTCTTCTTTTCTTCTTCTTCTTCTTCTTCTTCTTCTTTTTCTTCTTCTTCTTCCTCCTCCTCCTCCTCCTCTTCCCTCTTCCCCTCCCCTGCCCCTTCCTCCTCCTCCTCCTCCTCCTCCTCCTCCTCCTCCTCCTCCTCCTCCTCTCCTCTTTCTTCTTCTTCTTCTTCTTCTTCTTCTTCTTCTTCTTCTTCTTCTTCTTCTTCTTCTTCTTCTTCTTCTTTCTTCTTCTTCTTCCTCCTCCTCCTCCTCCTCCTCCTCCTCCTCCTCTTCCCTCTCCCCTGCCCCTTCCTCCTCCTCCTCCCTCCCCTCCTCCTCCTCCTCCCAATGATGTCATTACAATCACTAAAATACTTTAAAGCACGTCTTTCTTTCCACTCAGGGACATACAGTATGCACCATTCTGATATGTATTCATGATGCCTGAACTACCTTAATTGTATCTGTGTGTGAGAGTTTTAAAATATTGATCATTTATTGGAAAGGCATCGTATTAATAGCCTAAATACATATTATTTACTTTCACTTTCTTTATTTAATAATGGAGCCTTTTAGGGCATCATTGAGACCAAGAGATTTACTGCAGCATAATTTCTCCTGGACAAGAGCCTGTTGTGTCCATGAAAGCTTTTGCTACGATAAATCTGTGAGTTCTTAAAATGTCACAAGACCCTGGTGTTTTTTTTTTTTTGCTGGAACAGAGTAACATGGTTACTTCTCTAGAATTAGTTTTTTTCTCCCCTGCCTGGGAAAAAGGCAGAAGCCATTGCATTTTGGTTATGGAGCAAATGAAAAGTTTCTAATGTAAGTTAGAGACACAGAAACATGAAAAGTAATAGCAAAAAATAGACTTAGTGGTCCTAGTGGTCCATTTAGTCTGCCCTTTAAGATATTTTTTTTTCTAATTTTATTTTTTAAAAAAAAACATTTTTGGTTGAATGATGGACATCCGTTTATGCCAGACGTGTTTGAGCTGAGTAACTGATGATTGAGGTTTGTTCCAAGCGTTTCACTGCTCTCTTTTTGAAGTCATACTTTTTAACATTACTTTTGAACTTCCCTCGGGTCACTGTGAGGTTATGTCCCTGTCTAATTCTTGATTTTTCCTTAATACCGAAAGTTAAATATGCCTCTAGATTGCACAGGAGGGAGATGGGTGATTTAAGAAACAGGAAATATAAATAAGTAATAAAAATGTTGTGTGACCTTTTAATTTTTTAATGAAAGGTCTGTGTAAAAAAGTGATAGGGCACGCCTCTGGCTATTCATGCTCAGGATGATGCAAAGGTACTTTTTAATGAGGCAATTGGACTGTCTTGTTTTTCTTTGAGGATGTTTCACTTCTCATGCAAAAAGCTTCTTCAGCTCTAACTGGATGGTGAAGGATGGGAGGATTTATACTCCTTGCAGACAGCTGGTCATTTGCCTTCTTTTAGAGGGTTGTTGAGACCACTTGGAGGTTTATCTGTGTCCTCTCTCTAAAAGAAGGCAAATGACCAGCTGTCTGCAAGGAGTATAACTCTTTCCATTCCCCACCATCCCATCAGAACTGAAGCAGCTTCTTGGATGAGAAAAACAAGAAAATCCAATTCAGAGAAAAACAAGAAAATCCAGTTGCCTCATGAAAAAAGCACCTTTCGGACAACCATGACTTGGATGACTGAGAATCTCCAGAGACAGTCATGCTCAAGATATTTCAAAGAAGAACTGCATTTGGAAGGATAAAGTAGGTTAGGCTGGATTGCTGCAACTCTTGGCAGATGTCAGGAGAACAGCAAAATTGTTAGTACAGCTGTCTACAATGGAGGCCAAGGAAGTAGAGAAGAGCAACAGAGATGATTAGGAGATGGAGGCTAAAACATACGAAGAACATTTGCAGGAATTGGGTATGTCTAGTTTAGTGAAAAGAAGAATTAGAGGTGACATGATAGCAGTGTTCCAATATTTGAGGGGCTGCCCCAAAGAAGAGACGGTCAAGCTGTTCTCCAAAGCACCAGAAGACAAGAAGCAGAGGATGGAAACTAATCAAGGAAAGAAGCAACCTAGAACTAAGGAGAAATTTTCTGAAAGAACAATTAATCAGTGGAATGGCTTACCTTGAAAAGTTGTGTGTTCTCCAGCCCTGGAGGTTTCTCAGAAGAGATTAGACAGCCATTTATCTGAAATTGTGTAGGGTCTTCTCCTTGGGTGTTCTGCCTTCAGGTGCTTTGGAGAATAGCTTGACTCCCTCTTCATTGGGGCAGCCCCTGAGATACTGGAAGACTACTATCATGTCACCCCTGGTCCTTCTCTTCATTAAACTAGACATACCCAATTCCAACAACCATTCCTTATATTTTTTAGCTTCCAGTCCCCTGATCATCCTTGTTACTCTTCTCTGTACTCTTTCTAGAGACTCAACATCTTTTTTACATCGCGGTGACCAAAACTGGATGCCGTATTCCAAGTGTGGCCTTACCAAGGCGTTGTAAAGTGGTATTAACACTTCACATGATCTTGATTCTATCCCTCTGTGAATGCAGCCCAGCACTGAGTTGGCTTTTTTGCAGCTGCAGCACACTTGCTGGCTACTATTTAAGTGATTGTCTACTAGGACTTCAAGATCCCTCTCACAGTTGCTACTATAGAGCAAGGTACCACCTATTCTCTACTTACACATTTGATTTTTCGGTATCACCTTCAACATCATTATTATTCACAGTCTATGTTGGTTTGGAAAGAGCCAGTAAACATACAGCAATAAGTACAACATGTTTGTGAGTGGCCATAATAAATTATTTGAGTTAACTCTGCTTTTAACGGCCGCTCAATATATAGCTTTGCCCCCCCAGTGCCTAGGTTAGAAAACTTAACAATAGCTTGCTGATGAGATTGTTGGCAAACGTTTTTCCATTACAGTATAGTGATTTGCTGAAACCAGAAGATGAGGAATTGCTGAAGTGGACAAATTTTTGTTGACGCAAATTATTGATGGTTGTAAAGTCAAAAAGGCATTTGCAAAGAGTTCCCAAGGATTTGGTCCAAACTTGATGAAATACAAACACGGACGGGGATGTAGACAGTTGATAAGCGCTGAATCAAAATGACACCCATGTATTGGTAATATCCGCTTGGTCAGTAAGAGAATTATGGATGACTGCAGTCATTTGCTTGATGAAAATATTGATCTGCTGCATGCTTTTGGAAACATAGAATATTGAGGCCTATAAGGAAGGCTCTGAGGTGCAAAATGTGGAGTGGCCACTAGATGGCAGTAAAGACTGGTGGAAAACTCTAACTCTGCACTGCCATCTAACGGCTGAGTAGATTTTTGCAGGCCAGATCTGGAAGCTTTATTTAACAGAAGGAATCAGATTTAAATGGCCAATATCATAATGTCTGCTTTGGTTAGAATATCTAGTTGGCGATATAGTAAGAAGATGTCAGATTAGATAGACTGTCCAGCAATGCTTTACACGTTATGGGTGGGTCAGATCACCATTGATTTTTATAGGTGAGGTATAGATATGTTTTAATTCTCCTGCTGAAACCAATGAATAGAATAGAATAGAATAGAATAGAATAGAATAGAATAGAATAGAATAGAATAGAATAGAATAGAATAGAATAGAATAGAATAGAATAGAATAGAATAGAATAGAATAGAATAGAGCTGGAAGGGACCTTGGAGGTCTTCTAGTCCAGCCCCCTGCTCAAGCAGGATAACCTATACCATCTCAGAGAAGTGACTGTCTAACATCTTCTTAAAAACCTCCAGTGATGGAGCACTCATGATTTCTGGAGGCAAGCTGTTCCACTGGTTAATTGTCCTCACTGTTAGGAAGTTTCTCCTTAATTCCAGGTTGCTTTTCTCTTTGATCAATTTCCAACTATTGTTTCTTCTCCTGCCCTCTGGTGCTTTGGAGAATAGGTTGACCCCCCCCGCTCTTCTTTGGGGCCACCCCTCAAATAGTAGAACACTGCTATCGTGTCTCCCCTGTTTCTTCTTTTCTTTAGACTAGCCAAACCCAAGTCCTGCAGCCTTTCTTCGTATGTTATAGTCTCCAGGCCTTGGATCATCTTAGTTGCTCTTCTCTGAACTTTTCCCAAGGTGTCAACCTCTTTTTTGCAGTATGGTGACCCAAATTGGTTGCAGTATTCCAGGTGTGGTCTCACTAGGGTTTTATAAAGCGGTACTAACACTGAAATTTTATAAGACCCCATTTTTCTCCTCTAAGAAACAACAGCTACTCGCCCAGAGCCCATTTAAACACGACGTTTGCTTGGTGACCTTGTTTCAGTCATTGTGGGCCATTGATTTAACATCAGTAAGCTTTCTTCCTAAACTGGCACAAGACTCTAAGCTTTGTCTGACTGATGTATCATGTGATCTTTCCCCCCCCCCCCAGTGGCAAATCCAAATTTGATTGCTTGGGCTTGTTTGCGTTTGTCTGTTCATGAATGAAATAATATATCCGCCCCCCAAGTGCACAAACAACCCATTTTTTCACCATGTGCCCTGCAGTGTGGCGTAGCGGCCCGATAACTCTTTGCATCCTGCTGGTAAATTATGTGATATAGTCCCTGCTTTATCAGGTTTAACACCTTCCTAGCTGACTTCTGCTCTCTCCCTCTTTTCCTTCTTAGAGGCCAGTGATGAATAGGGAATGTCATGACATCACTGCCCATGGTTATTTCACTTAGCATTCCTAGAAAGAGACTGAGAACAAAGGTGGTGGGGAGATTTATTTCCTGATCTGTGTTTAACATTTAAATTGCTCTGCGTGCATTCTGATGGGCGAGCGTTCTCCACTGAATCTGTGGGAATGTTCAGTGTGAGAGGTCTTTGGTGCTCTCTGCAGACATTTCATGAGCCAAACTAGGTAACATAGTCCATGCTAGAAGGGGGTGGGGTTTATTGAGGAGGAGGAGGAGGAAGAGGAGGAAGAGGAGGAGGAAGAGGAGGAGGAGGAGGAGGAGGAGGAGGGCTGCGATGACTGTGGGGTTCTTGGTGCACTCTGAGCTTGGTGGTTTTTCTTGCAGACCTTTCATGACTCAAACTAGGGAACATCATCCGTGCTAGAAGGGGGTGGGGTTTATTGAGGAGGAGGAGGAGGAGGAGGAAGAGGAGGAGGAGGAAGAGGAGGAGGAGGAGGGCGGCGATGACTGTGGGGTTCTTGGTGCTCTCTGAGCTTGGTGGTTTTTCTTGCAGACCTTTCATGACCCAAACTAGGGAACATCATCCATGCTAGAAGGGAGTGGGGTTTGCAGAGGGGAGGAGGAGGAGGAGGAGGAGGAAGAGGAGGAGGAGGAGGAGGAGGAGGAGGGTAATGACTGTGGGGTTCTTGGTGCTCTCTGAGCTTGGTTGCTTCTTTGCAGACCTTTCATGACCCAAACTAGGGCACATCATCCATGCTAGAAGGGAGTGGGGTTTGCAGAGAGGAGGAGGAGGAGGAGGATGAAGAGGAGGAGGAGGAGGAGGAGGAGGAGGAGGAGGAGGAGGAGGAGGGCGATGACTGTGGGGTTCTTGGTGCTCTCTGAGCTGGGTGGTTTTCTTGCAGACATTTCATGAGCCAAACTAGGTGACATCATCAGTGCTAGAAGGGAGAGGGGTTTGCGTAGAGGATGGTGATGATGATGATGGTGTTGTTGATGATGATGATGAGAGCTGTGGGATCCTTGGTGCTCTCTGAGGGCTGTTTTCTTCCAGACTTCCCACTTCCTGCTAGCACTGACGATGTTACCTACAGTAGTTTGGTCATGAAACGTCTACAATAAAACCACCAAGCTCAATGAGCACCAAGGACCCCACAGTTCAACCCAGAGCTACAAATATTCTCCTTAATTTTCAGGGTGCTAGAATAATCTCTGGGATGGATTGAAACATGGGTGCTCCTCAAAAGGACCTGTTCACTTTATGGGATCCCCCCTTTGATGAGTTTTTATTTATTGTGGCTTATTACAAGCTCGCTAGGATTGCAAAGGTAGGAAGACCAAGATGTTTGTAACCCATTGACACGATACAACACATTTGTGTGTGTGGATCCTCAGATGGCAACAAATATTATCTCATACAAGACTTCACATTGCTTTCCCTTCAATAGGGTGTCCTATGTTTCAAGGCACCCAACTTAATTAGGTTATAGATCACGATTTTAATATCTAAGAGGGGGTCAAGTAACCAAATAGATTTTGTGGAATTAATGAGATGGGCAGGAAAGCATTCAGGCACGAGTTTGTTTTGTGCAGGTTATAATTCTGGATTTGTTTTCCATGCTTTGGGTTAATTAGCTACCCTGTTGAATTCAAAATGCGATAATTAAGCAAATTAAAGCTGCAGCGTCGTTATTAATGAGGCAAAATATGCTAATATGTTTTTTTTAATAAATAGCTTTTGCTTTTGTTCCGCGCATAAAGCTGGCAAACATCTTTTATTCTGGGCCAGACAGCTTATCTCGAATGATTAAGGCAGAAAGCTCAGCTTTATACACTGCTGAACAAATGCTTTAAAATAGGAAACCATCGAAATTAGTAATTTGCTTAAAGAAAGCAGAAGATAAGATAACTTGATTTGCAGCTAATAGATTA
The DNA here is from genome assembly GCF_964194415.1 of Vipera berus. NCBI lineage: Eukaryota > Metazoa > Chordata > Lepidosauria > Squamata > Viperidae > Vipera > Vipera berus. The sequence goes on along the minus strand of NC_138206.1, from coordinate 120,137,451 downwards.
AAGAAATAATGATAAAAGAACCAAAACATAAGCAAAGGCTTGGTTTTGGCTGTTTAAAGGTAAGCTATTTGAAGTAATGCAATTTTTTAAAATATATATAAGGTAAAGGTTCCCCCACACATGCGTGCTAGTCGTTCCCAAGTCTAGGGGCCGGTGCCCATCTCCGTTTCAAAGCCGAAGAGCCAGCGCTCGTCCGAGGACGTCTCCGTGGTCATGTGGCCGGCATGACTGGACGCCAAAGGCGCACGGAACGCTGTTACCTTCCCACCGTAGTGGTCCCTGTTTTTCTACTTGCATTTTTACGTGCTTTTGAACTGCTAGGTCGGCAGAAGCTGGGACGAGTAACAGGCGCTCACTCTGCTACGCGGCACTCGGGATTCGACCCGCCAAACAGATCATCAAATGGTTCAGAGTTCAGTTGTATAAAGAAGCAAAAGAAGTGTAGATCATATACTCAGCTCAGACAAGGAGACTGCACAAACTGATTGTAAACCACCACATAACAAAATTGCCAAAATGATTCACTGGAACATACTGTATATAGAAATTATCATGTACCGGTACTGAAAAATTGGTGGGAAGGTAGACTTGAAAAAGGAATCCCAAATGAGCAGGTTAAAATATTGTGAGTTTTCCGAACATGCACTAATAACATCTTGGCTCATTACGCACAAAATGTAACCATGGTTGAAAAGAACCCACTTGGGGACAAACGATATGGCACTGTTCCATTATTCGAGGGGCCGCCACAAAAAAGAGGGGTTCAACCTATTTTCCAAAGCATCAGAAAACAAGATAAAGAAGCAACGGATGGAAACTCATCAAGGAGAGAAGCAACCTAGTGTTGAAGGAAAAGTCTTCATCAGGGTGCAGTCCAAGTCGGGAATAGACAAGATGGAGTCTGCTTTAGAAAGAAGGTTGCAGTTTATTGAAGAGGAGAGCCAGACAGAAAGATGGCTCTGAAAGAAAAGAGAAAGCACATGTAGTAGGGAGTGGGTTTTTATACCCTCTTGGCCTTTCGTTTGGAGTTGTTTCCTGTTCCTGTTTGAGGCTTTGTATTTCCTGTGTTGTGTACTTTGACCTGAGTCTGAGTGTGCCTCTTTGGCATCTGTGGGTTAATCCTATTATGTCTCTGTCTTTGTCTTCCTGACCTCTTCAGCTTCTAGCTGGAAGGCTCCAACCTTCCTGAATGGATTATCACATCTCCATTTCTACAGAGCTGGTTTCTGCTTGGGGGAGAGAGACTTGGGGCTATTAAGAAAAACTGGGCATGTTTTTCTGCCTCTTTAAGATCCTTTGAGGAAATATAATATTCTGCCCTTTTAATATTTCCTTCTCAGGTGTGTGTGTGTGTGTGTGTGTGTGTGTGTGTGTGTGTGTGTGTGACTTCCCACACTAGAACTAAGGAGAAATTTCCTGAGGAGAATTAATGAACTTGCCTCCAGAAGTTGCACCAAACTAGGTAACATCATCTGGACCGATAATATTAATGTTACCTAGTTTGGGTAATGAAATGTCTGCCAGAAAACAACCAAGCTCGGGGGACACCAAGGAGCTGTCAATCACTTCTGTTTAGAGGGAATAAGGACATCACTTCCAGAAAACTTCCTATTTCTCTAAGAGTAGAACATGAGTGTCCTCTTCTCCACTTTCCATGGAGTCTGGTTGGGACATGTGTTCAGGAACCCCTTGATGAATTATTTACCTCTGCTAGAAAGGAAGGTGTTTATCTGGAAACTGTAAACTTTAACCAATGGATTTTGTAGATGCTTAATTTCATATGTAGCATGCCCCAGGTGATGAAAACCTGAAAGGTTTAATATTTTATACATAAAAAAATAACCTAACAGGGAGATGCAAACTTCACAGGATTTTCTGGGTCAACGTTATGATTAAGAGAAGATCTGTTACATCCATACCGTTACTCCACCTTTCCCTACACCTAATTTATGAAACCCATTCTGCTCGATCAAACAGCATTTTCTCTACTTCTGAAATTAGTAAACCTATTAAGAAAACCCCAGGTAATGAAAAGTGCAGGATGGAAAAATAATTTTCTTAAGTATCTTTGTGAGCAAAGTTGCTAATGACAATTGCTTGGCATCTCTAATTACACCTCTAATGGGAGTTGTGATGAGAATAGGATACCCTATTTAGAAGATTTGAAGTGGGAAGGGGCAGGAGAAGTGGACACTCCCCTTGAGTCTTTGGTTAGTTATCCTCTGGGCTGTTCTTCAGCAGATGACCTTCTATGGAATTGGGTATGTCTAGTCTAGTGAGAAGAAGGACTGAAGGTGCCGTGAAAGCAGTCTTCCAATATTTAAGGGGCTGCCACAAAGAAGAGGAGGTCAACCTATTCTCCAAGGCAGGACAAGCAGCAATGGATGGAAACTAAACAAGGAGAGAAGCAACCTGGAATTAAGGAAAAACTTCCTGACAGTGAAAACAATTAATCAGTGGAATGGCTTGCCTCCAGAAGTTGGGAATGCTCCCACACTGGAAGCTCTTAAGAAGAGATTGGACAACCATTTGTCTGAAATAGTATAGGGTTTACTGCCTGAGCAGGGGGTTGGACTAGAAGACCTCCAAGGCCCCTTCCAACTCTGCTATTCTGTTCTGTTCTGTTCTGTTCTGTTCTACTCTACTCTACCCTACCCTACCCTACCCTACCCTACCCTACCCTACCCTACCCTACCCTATCCTATCCTATCCCATCCCATCCCATCCCATCCCATCCCATCCCATCCCATCCCATCCCATCCCATCCCATCCCATCCCATCCCATCCCATTCCATTCCATTCCATTCCATTCCATTCCATTCCATTCCATTCCATTCCATTCTATTCTATTCTATTCTATTCTATTCTATTCTATTCTATTCTATTCTATTCTATTCTATTCTATTCTATTCTATTCTTATTGATTCAAGGGCTGCCATAAAGAAGAGGGAGTCAACCTGGAGAGAAAAACATATGAAGAACAGTTGCAGGATTTGGGTTTGGCCAGTCTAGAGAAAAGAAGGACCAGCGGGGACATGATAGCAGTCTTCCAGTATTTGAGGGGCTGCCATAAAGAAGTCTGTATCAAAAAGACTCAAAATAGTTATTATTTCCTGACAGTGAGAAAAATTAACCAGTGGGACAACCTGCCTCCAGAAGCTGTGAATGCTCCAACACTGGAGGTTTTTAAGAGGAGATTGGACAACCATTTGTCTGAAATAGCATAGGGTTTCCTGACTGAGCAGAGGGTTGGACTAGAAGACCTCCAAGGTCCCTTCCAATTCCATTATTTGTTATTCTGTTAGTGGTCGCCATCATGCAATCAAAGACCCATCCTTTTTATATGTGTCACAAAGTGCATTAAAGATGGGCGTGACATTGATTGCTCATTTTTGGCCATCATCTTGACTTCTGCAAAGACTCCTGGCATCTAGAAATCTTCCAGTCTTTCAAAACACCACCCTAGTTCCATTTTGTAATATTATACAAGGGTGTACAATTTTGTGTGTTTTCCTCTGATAACATGATTCCTACACCCCCCCCCCCCTGTTCTTCCTTGGGTTTATGTGATTTCGCTTTTACATAAGATGCAGTATGCATCCCACAAAAATCCTATTGGCAAACTCACTCAGAGATTTGTCATACCATCTGGCCTGCTCACGAATGCCGGCAAACTCTATTTTTGCCTAATACAAATTCAGCAGATGCTGTAGGACAGCTACATAAATAAGTAAATCTTGATACAATCAGAAAACGGCACAGCAATGTTGCAAGCCTCCTGGTTTATATATACAGATTTATTTTTTATTTTTTTTATTTTAATTCCATTTATATCCCGCCCTTCTCCGAAGACTCAGGGCGGCTTACAAGCTTAGCAGTAGCCTTCATTCTATGTATATGCCTGCTTATTAGGGCTTTCACACACACCCCAAGCGGCATTATTACAAAGTCAGCTTATTGCCCCCAACAATCTGGGTCCTCATTTTACCTACCTGGGAAGGATGGAAGGCTGAGTCAACCTTGAGCCTGGTGGGATGCGAACCTGCACTAATTGCAGGCAGCTGGTGTTACTTAAGGAGGCATTAGCCCACTGCTCCACCAAGGCTTGTGGTCTAGGAGTAAGTAAAATAGGAAATAAGTCTTTTATTTTGCCTGTTCAGGTGGCAAAGCACCCCCCATTCCCAAAAGTGACAATAGAGTTCTCTTTGAAGGAGGGAACAAAAATTATATAGAGATTATTTTTAATGAGTTCTGCCACGCCAGAGATGTATTTGAGAAATGTACAAAAAGCCAAAGGCCTTTTCTCCATGCTATTCCCTTACTTAAAATGATCCTGGGATTTCACTCTGATGTGGTGCTCTGGGAAAACGTTGGCCCTGAGTGTAGAGCTCATTTCACATCTTTTGGGAACGTTTTATTTTTGATCTGCATTTCCATTTCAGAGAAGAAAACAGGAGAGGAGGGATGAAGCCAGCCAATGTACTAGAACACAGGGGAAATACAACCCAACCTGATTCAATTCAACCCAATTCAACCCAACCCAACCCAACTCAACCCAACCCAACCCAACTCAACTCAACCCAACCCAACCCAACCCAACCCAACCCAACTCAACCCAACTCAACCCAACTCAAGTAAACCAGTGGAACAGCTTGCCCTCAGAAGTTATGGGTGCTTCATCACTGGAGGTTTTTAAAAACAGACTGGACAACCATTTGTCCAGAATGATAAAAGTTCTCCTGCTTGTGCAGAGGGTTGGACTAGAAGACCTCCAAGGTCCCTTCCCACTCTGTTTTTCTGTTATTCTGTTCTGTTATTAAGTGGACCTCCCCCTTTATAACAATACAATGAAGATCAACCAGAGAATAACGTCCTCTTTTGATGGAGGTAGAGAGCATATTATATATTAAAAAATAGCAACAAAATTGGATTAAATTTTAAATTAAATGAAAATGAATAACCACAGCTTAGGACAGTAACTAAGTAACTAACTAACTGAGAACAGCTATAAATCAAATATTTTGGAGTTACCCTGCAAAAATGTTACCCTGCAAAAATGCACACTCTATGGGGTCAGGTTCACACAAAACCAAACCTGGTTTGTTCTTGGCTTGGCAAGATGCTTAAACCTAGCCACTGTCATTTGTAAATCATAATTTTTGGTTCAGTGCTCTGGGTGACCAATTTTTCTCTAAGAACAGCAGACCTATCCAGGTTAGCAATACGCTAACATTAAACAGAATAGAATCCATGGACAAAATGCTTTTCACGACGAGTTACTTAACAAGATGTTTCAACTGACCTTGGATTGCAAATCCAAGGTTGATTATTATTATTTTTTCTCTCTCTTGCTCAGAGGCTTGTTCTAACTTTGTCTCCTAAAAATGCCCATCAGCATGGAAGGAAAATTTTCCCACCCCCATGAATAATGAGGGAACGTTTGGAATTACTGAGTTGATGAAAAAGAGAGTTAAAAACCGAAATCAAGATTACAAAGCAGAATAGTAAAAGAAAAACTCATAATATGGGCTTATAAAGGACCCCGAACGGTTTACATCAGCAAGATTTCAGAAGTGATACGGCAGCAGTGTTGAATTTAGAACTGAACCACGTGGATATCTTCCAATTTTGATTTTCATTTCTTTCAACGGCTTAAGAAATGTCTGTGGCACGGGGCCGTACTTGAAACCGGTAAGAGAGCTGAAGTCTGTGTCTGCATAAATTCAATAAATCTATTAAAGTCAGTGGACTGTAACTGAAGAATAGAGCATTCTTTCTTTCTGCTCTGTTGAGGAAGTACTTCTACACAGAAGTAATTTAATAAGTTACTCCATTATAGACACTGGCTGGTTAGCTCCCTTATAGTTTTCTAAGTTCATTCAAAGATAGTTGAAGGCTGCGTGCACAAGACCACCACAAATCAATCAGAATAGAGCCAGAAGGGACCTTGGAGGTCTTCTAGCCCAACCCCCTGCTCAAGCAGAAGACCTATACCATTTCAGACAAGTGACTGTCCAGGTGAGGTATAGATATGATTTAATTCTCCTGCTGAAACCAATGGATAGCATAGCATAGCATACCATAGAATAGAATAGAATAGAATAGAATAGAATAGAATAGAATAGAATAGAATAGAATAGAATAGAATAGAATAGAATAGAATAGAATAGAATATGGAATGTAAAATAGAATAGAATAGAATAGAATAGAATAGAATAGAATAGAATAGAATAGAATAGAATAGAATAGAATAGAATAGAATAGGAATAGAATAGAATAGAATAGAATAGAATAGAATAGAATAGAATAGAATAGAATAGAATAGAATAGAATAGAATAGAATAGAATAGAATAGAATAGAATAGAACAGAATAGAGCTGGCAGGGACCTTGGAGGCCCTCTAGTCCACCCCCATGCTTGAGCAGGAGAATCTATACCATCTCAGACAAGTGATTGTCCGGTCTCTTCTTAAAAACCTCCAGTGATGGAGCGCCCATGATTTCTGGAGGCAAAGCTGTTCCACTGGTTAATTGTCCTCACTGTTAGGAAGTTTCTCCTTAAATCCAGGTTGCTTCTCTTGTAGCCCTTTGCTGCTAACTGGTGTCCATCCAGATGTTTGCAGTCCACGTATAGTCACCCTCAGTTGATGTTCATGAAATAATATAGAATAGAATAGAGTAGAATAGAATAGAATAGAATAGAATAGAATAGAATAGAATAGAATAGAATAGAATAGAATAGAATAGAATAGAATAGAATAGAATAGAATAGAATAGAATAGAATAGAATAGAATAGAATCTGGAAGGGACCTTGGAGGTCTTCTAGTCCATCCCCCTGCTCAAGCAGGAGGACCTATACCAACTCAGACAAGTGACTGTCTAGTCTCTTCTTAAAAGTCTCCAGTGATGGTGCGCCCACAATTTCTGGAGGCAAGCTGTTCCACTGGTTAATTGTCCTCACCGTCAGGAAGTTTCTCCTTAATTCCAGATTGATTCTGTCTTTGGTCAGTTTCCAACCATTGCTTCTTGTCCTGCCTTCAGGTGCTTTGGAGAATAATTTGACCCCCCCCTCTTCTTTTGTGGCATCCCCCCAGATACTGGAACGCTGCTATCGTGTTCCCCCTATTTCTTCTTTTCTTTAGAGTAGCCAGACCCTGCAGAACCTCTTCACACACGAAGCTTAGTGAAATTCTCAGCAATGCAGGCGGTTCTCCACTTACATCCATTCATTTAGCGGCTATTCAAAGTTGCAACAGCGTTGGAAAAAAAAAGTGACTTAAGAGCCCTTTTTACACTTAATGACCAATGCAGCATCCGGGTGGCCACATTCACCTGATCAAAATTTGGAGGCTTGACAACTGGCATGTACTTATGTCAGTTGCAGCCTCCTGAGAAGGGTGTGTGTGTGTGTCACAGGATCCACTTTTGTGACCTTCTGACAAGCAGAGTCCATGGGGGAAGCCAGGCTCACTTTACCAACCGAGTTGCTAATTGAAGAACTTCAGCGATTCGCTTAACAACGGTGGCAAGAAACTGGGGCACAGACTCGCTTAAACACTGTCTCACTTAGTGTCAGAAATGTTGGGCTCACCTATGACAGTAAGTGACAGTGAAAGTGAGTGACCGTGAGGAGAATCAACCAGTGGAACGGCTTGCCACCAGAAGTTGTGGGTGCTCCAATCGCTGGAGGCTTTCAAGAAGAGACTGGACAGTCACTTGTCTGAGGTGGTAGAGGGTCTCCTGCTTTGAGAAGGGGGCTGGACTAGAAGACCTCCAAGGTCCCTTCCAACTTTAGTCTGTATATATGTATATATGAATACCTGTACTGCCGTTGGCATAGACGTAAGGTGAGAAAGGATTAAGCATCGGGGTGTGTGTGTTAAATTCAGCCACCAGCCTCCTTAGCTGTCTTGATGGTCATCTTACCATCGTTATCATTTACCAACACCCAAACGCAAACTGAACAACGTGATATACGCAGTACAATGCAGGGAGACTTGTGCAGATCTGTACATTGGGGAAACAAAACAAACCACTTCACAAAGGCAGGGCACAGCGCAGGAGAGCAAACCCATCAGGACAAGAGTCAGCAGTCCCTCTGCATTTGAAAGACAAAGGCCGCTCTTTCAAAGACAGGCAAAGTCCACATTTGGGACAGAGAGGACCGCTGGTTTGAAAGAGGCGGTCCAAGAGGCCATCTAAGTCCAAATTGAACGGCCCTCTCTCAACAGAGGGGGGGGGGATACGACACCACCCATCTCCCGTCTACCACACAGTCCTTTCAACAGTTCCAAGAAGGCTCCACACACCCATTTTCACCACTCAGGTGACCCTGAGGACACAGGTAAACCTCCAGGTGGCCTCAACGACAAAGAAGGCAAAAGATCAGCTGTCTGCAAGGAGTATAAATCCTTCAATTCCCTCTCCCCCCACACACACCATCCAGACAAAGCTGAAGAAGCTTCTTGGATGAGAAGCGAAACGTCTTCAAAGAAAAACCAGAAGGCCCAGTTGCCTCCTGAAAAAAAGCACCTTTGGGGCCACCATGGGCCTGGAGGACTGAGAATCTCCGTAGACATTTTAGCATGTAGCTCTTCATGCTGGAAGGATCCCATCTTATTCCTTCACCAAATATAACGATCTTTTCAAGCACTCCTCCAGCCTTTCCAGGTCTTCTTTCCTTCGTGTCATGCAGGTTTTTGCATATTTATATCGACCTCCAGACTGGGGGAAAACGCTGATTGGCTTTGACACATTTCAGCTTCTGAAGATATCGCTGTTCAACCCTCTGCTTCTCTACCCTCTGAATATGCATGCAGAACTGTGTCCAGATTGCAAAGGCTGTGCAACGGTGGGGCAGGTAAGTGCTTGTGTGTCAGAAAACCGGATGGCTTTAAACCAGGGGTCCCCAACCTGTGGGCTGCGGCCCACTGGCTGCTTGGCCGCAGAACAGGCTGGCCAGTGTGCGCGCGCGTGTGTGCTCGCACTCACCCCCACTCACGCCAGCGTCACCGCCATGCAAACAGGGCGCTGCAGGGCGAAAACGGGGTGATGCTAGCACCCATGCAGTGAAAACAGGGCGGTGCTAGCGAGTGTCACCTGGGCACAAGCACAGCCCTGTTGGCTTCACACGTGCCCGTGACCCTGTTTGTGTGTGTGTGTGTGTGTGCGTGCGCGCACGTGTGTAAAATGCTTCCCTCCCTTTTCCCTCCTGCCCACCACACCAACTGAGAAAGGTTGGAGACCTCTGCTTTAAAGAATCCACCGATTACTTAACGGTCCCAATTTCCAAAGTCCAAATCAAATCAGAATAATTTGATAAATAAATGTGTCTTGTACCCTCTTTGGCTTCTAAGAAGACGAGCCTGGGTATTTTAACATGCAAAGTTGTAACGATGGAGAATACACGACCGTATATTAGTGAGTCTCCTATAGCAGCTTGGGAATTTTGCCAAGGACTTCGCAAAATGCCAGTAAACATAAGAATAACACAAAGCTTTACTATCGCTGTCGAGGAGGTAATTTATTCTAACAGAGTTGTCTTTAATATTTACTGTAAAGATGTTGAGGTTTTTTTCCAAAGACTAAAGTATTATTTTCTGACTGGAGGAAAGCCACAAAGAGGACTCAATATATATATTTTTTTCTCTTCTTCTTCCAGCATTAACTCATCTCAGGGGATAAAATGGCATTGTGGGCTAGGCAGAAATTTCAAAGTTACAGGGCCCTTCCTTGCTCCTTACGACCTTCCTTTTCTCCTGTGCATCTCTCTCCCCTTTTTGTAGGGCAACGGACTGGCTCATTATAATGCTGCATCTCCCCCTCTTATTTAATTTTCTATCATGATTGTCGCCATACTTTGAGGCTGCTTTCCTTTCCTGAAATATTGGTGCCTCAGCCGATGCCAAGATTAAGAGCTGAAACTTTTCTTTGCAAAATCAATTTCCCGTCAATGCTCAGGTTTTTAATTATTTTAAAAAAGTTTTGTGGAAGGCAAAAACCTCACCAAGAAAAAGAGGTGATAAAATAGAGTTTGAACTTCCTTCCTTCCTTCCTTCCTTCCTTCCTTCCTTCCTTCCTTCCTTCCTTCCTTCCTTCCTTCCTTCCTTCCTTCCTTCCTTCCTTCCTTCCTTCCCCTGCTTCTCCCTCCTTCCTTCCTCCCTTCCTCCCTTCTTCCTTCCTTCCTTCCTTCCTTCCTTCCTTCCTTCCTTCCTTCCTTCCTTCCTTCCTTCCTTCCCTTGCTTTTCCTTCCTTCCTTCCCTTGCTTTTCTCTTCTCTTTCTTTCTTTCTTTCTTTCTTTCTTTCTTTCTTTCTTTCTTTCTTTCTCTTCTTCTTTCTTTCTTTCTTTCTTTCTTTCTTTCTTTCTTTCTTTTCTTTCTTTCTTTCTTTCTTTCTTTCTTTCTTTCTTTCTTTCTTTCTTTCTTTCTTTCTTTCTTTCTTTCTCTCTCTCTCTCTCTCTCTCTCTCTCTTTCTTTCTTTCTTTCTTTCTTTCTTTCTTTCTTTCTTTCTTTTTTCTTTCTTTTCTTTCTTCTTTCTTTCTTTCTTTCTTTCTTTCTTTCTTTCTTTCTTTCTTTCTTTCTTTCTTTCTTTCTTTCTTTCTTTCTTTTCTTTTTTCTTTCTCTTTCTTTCTTTCTTTCTTTCTTTCTTTCTTTCTTTCTTTCTTTCTTTCTTTCTTTCTTTCTTTCTTTCTCTCTCTCTCTCTCTCTCTCTCTCTCTCTCTCTCTCTCTCTCTCTCTCTCTCTCTCTCTCTCTCTTTCTTTCTTTCTTTCTTTCTCCATTTTCTGAAAAGATGAGCTTGGCCTCTTGCTCCTTTTTCCAGAGACGAGCAAAAAAAACCTGAAAAAAAAACCTGGCTTAGGGTTAGCACTTTGCCATCTGCCATCTTGAAAATTCAAGGAAAGAAAAGGTCAGCGGGATTAAAGCCATTTGCTCAACCAAGTGGTTAATAACTCATGAATAAAACTTGGTTAGGGAGGGGAGGGGAAAAAAAACTTAGAAGGCGGGCTAAAGTTTCCCTCCCCCCCCAAGCGCTCTTTCTCCTTTCCAGTTCATTTCCATCATGGTGAAGGAAGCCCTCCCATGAAGCTGTTTGTGTGCGCGAAGAGAGGAGTTGGCAATCTGCGCCGGAGGAGGTGCCCACCGCATTCTCTAATAGCTTTTCAATGATAATTGGCACATAACGTTTGTTCTCTTCGCTCTGGGTGTTTCCACAGCAGCACTTTGGATATTTAATGCGAAGAGTCCCTTTTGTTCCTGGCTGGATCCAGCAAGGCCCCCCCACGTCCCTCCCTCTCTTTTTTCTTTCTCAAGGGCTTTGGGAAATAGAAGGGAGGGGGCCAGAAAAAGAAGCCCCCCCCCTCGTATAGGATGAGATCAAATCTGCAGCCAGGGTTCACGGTGAGAAGAAGCGAAAGGCCTGTGGAGGACAAAACCTATGAAGAACGGATGCAGGAACTGGGTATGGCCGGTCTAGAGAAAAGAAGAACTCGGTGTGTGTGTGTGTGTGGGGGGGGGACATGACAGCAGCATTCCAGTATTTGAAGGGCTGCCCCAAAGAGAAGGGGTGGTGGTGTCAACCCGTTCTCCAAAGCACCTGAAGTCTGGACAAGAAGCAACGGATGGAAACTAATCAAGGAGAGAAGCAACCTGGAATTTAGGAGAAACTTCCCAGCTGCGAGAAGAGTTAACCAGTGGAACAACTTGCCACCAGAAGTTCTGGATGCTCCAACACTGGAGGTTTTTAAGAAGAGACTGGACAGCCATTTGCCTCAAATGGTATAGGCTTTCCTGCCTGAGCAGGGGGTTGGACTAGAAGACCTACAAGGTCCCTTCCAGCAATATTCTGATTGATTTGTTTGATTATGTGGCAATCTCCTTATTTCTAAGTTCCTTCTCTCCTTGATTAGTTTCCACCCATTCTTGTCCTGCCTTCAGTTGCTTTGGAGGATGGGTGGACCGCCCCTCTTCTTTGTGGCAGCCCCTTAAACATGGGAATACAAGAAACATGCAAGACAATTTGTACACAAATAGTCCTTGATTTATAACATTTCACTGAAAAAAGCAACTTGCGTCCGTTTCTCGCACTTACGACCATTCCAGCATCATCCCCTTGTGAGCCTGTCATGTGATCAGAATTTAGACGCTTGGCCACTGACTCATATTTATGACCGACGCAGCGTCCCGGGGTCACGTGAGATCCACTTTTGCACACCTTCTGACGAGCGAAGCAATGTTGGGGACGGATCCGCTTATTGACTGTCTTAGCAACTCAACGCCACTAACTGGCGAGAGAGGTCGTGAAATGGGTCAAAACTCACTTAACCACAATGGGTGTTTTTTTTAAAAAAAATTATTGCTTTGATCGTTCTATTCAAAGAGGGGAATATATCTGAGTATGTTTTTCGTCCGGATGCCACTTCTGGATTTTGACCTTGTGACGGAAAAGGAAAGAAACCAAAAGTTTGACTTTGGTTTTGTTGATCAAAAAGATTTGTCATCCTAGAAACGGCTAGCTATATATTAATGTGTAAAAGCAAAAAGTTGAGGTTGGAGTGCTTCTATCTCGTACTCTGCTAAAAAGAATTGGAAGTCACCGCCTCACCCTCCCCCCTTTTCCCTTCTTCCTCACACCTCTCCTTTCCCCTCCCTTAATTTCCTATTTCTATTTTTCTTTGCCTTTTATATATTAAATAAAAAGAAAAATTACTAAAGGCCAACATGGGTTTGTCAAAAACAGATCGTGCCAGACAAACCTTATTGCATTCTTTGACCAGGTGACAAAACTAGCGGACCAGAGGAATGCTGTGGATATAATTTACTTGGACTTCAGTAAGGCATTTGATAAAGTAGATCACAACCTACTACTTGATAAGATAGAAAAATGTGGGTTAGATAGCATCACCACCAGATGGATTCGCAGCTGGCTGACCGGCCGTACTCAGCGTGTGGTCCTCAATGGAACCGCATCTACATGGAAGGAAGTGTGTAGTGGGGAGCCCCAGGGCTCTGTTCTGGGCCCAGTTCTCTTCAACATCTTCATCAATGATTTGGATGAGGGGATAGATGGGGAACTCATCAAATTTGCAGACGACACCAAACTGGCAGGAATAGCCAACACTCCAGAAGATAGGCTTAAAATACAGGAGGATCTGGACAGACTCGAACACTGGGCACTATCTAACAAAATGAAATTCAATGGTGAAAAAAATAAGGTTCTACATTTAGTCAGGAAAAATCAATGCACAGGTATAGTATAGGTGGTACCTTGCTCGATAGTAGTAACTGTGAGAGAGATCTCGGAGTCCTAGTGGACAATCACTTAAATATGAGCCAGCAGTGTGCTGCAGCTGCCAAAACCTGCCTCCAGAAGCTGTGAATGCTCCAACACTGGAAGTTTTTAAGAAGAGACTGGACAGCCATTTGTCTGAAATGGTATAGGGTTTCCTGCCTTAGCAGGGGGTTGGACTAGATGACCTCCAAGGTCCCATCTTCTTCTTCTTCTTCTTCTTCTTCTTCTTCTTCTTCTTCTTCTTCTTCTTCTTCTTCTTCTTCTTCTTCTTCTTCTTCTTCTTCTTCT
>NC_138206.1:120046375-120121375 GCF_964194415.1 Vipera berus | reverse complement strand
TTGCAGACACTTAAAAAAAGCAGGCCCTAAATTAATCCTGATTATGCCATTCTAATGGCAGAAAGTGAAGAGGAACTAAAGAGCCTCTTGTTGCAAGTGAAGAAGGAGAGTGCAAAAGTTGTGTTGAAACTTAACACTAAGAAAACCAAGATCATGGCATCCGGCCCTCTCAATTCCTGGCAAATAGATGGGGAAGAAATGGAGGTAGTGACAGATTTTATTTTCCTGGGCTCCAAGATCACCACAGATGGGGACTGTAGCCAAGAAATTAAAAGATGCTTGCTCCTGGGGAGGAAAGCCATGGCAAATCTAGACGGCACCTGAAAAAGCAGAGACATCACCCTGCCAACAAAAGTGCGTATAGTCAAGGCCATGGTCTTCCCACTTGCAATGTATGGCAGTGAAAGTTGGACCATAAGAAAGGCTGAGCGCCAAAGAATTGAGGCCTTTGAACTATGGTGCTGGACAAGCCTCTTGCGAGTCCCTTGGACTGCAAGGCGATCAAACTGGTCAGTCCTAGAGGAGATCAACCCTCACTGCTCTTTAGAAGGCCAGATCCTGAAGCTAAAACTCAAATCCTTTGGCCACCTGATGAGAAGGAAGGACTCACTGGAGAAGAGCCTAATGCTGGGAAAGATTGAGGGCAAGAGAAGAGGGGGACGACAGAGAATGAGGTGGCTGGATGGAGTCCCTGAAGCAGGAGGCGTGAGCCTAAATCGACTCCAGAAGATGGTAGAGGACAGGAAGGCCTGGAAGAACGTTGTCCATAGGGTCACGATGGGTCAGACACGACTTCGCAACTAACAACAACAACAAACCTGGCTCTTTGAGCTATCTGGTCTGAACTGAGGGGTTTAATGTTTTTAAATTGTGATTTAATTTTTGTGGCTAGACTTAATTTAATTTACTTTAATTTTATATTGGATTGTTTTTAAATTTTGCCTTGTAAACCGCCCTGAGTCCTTTGGGAATAGGGCGGTATATAAACCAAATAAATAAATAAATAAATAAATGGGAGCAGGGAGGGGGAAGGGGGGTTTTTTAAAGGAAAACTGTATTTTAAAACTGTATTTTAAAACTTTTAAATAAATAAATAAATAAATAAATAAATAAATAAATAAATAAATAAATAAATAAATAAATAAATAAATAAATAAATAAACAAACAACAAATTAATCCTGTCAGGAGTACATTATATGTGGGACTGTTTGGGTGGATTTTTCAAGATCTCGTTGATCCAGAACGGACCCTGTTGTACAAACCATGTTCTACTTGTGCTGCTTTCTGGTGCAAATGATGGCTTGAACATTGAAGGGCTCTAACCCTTGAGTCCCTATTATTTCAAAATCAAAACTAAAAAAATCTCCTTCCTTATTTAGCATTACGCTCTAGCGATGCTCTGTATAGATTTCTGCTTAAGAAGACGTATGGCTTGCTCAACCTGCTATTGCGTATAGATTTTAAAAGCCTATTTTTCTTCCCAATGTGTTTATTACTCACGCTGTTTTATTATACATGGGGCTTTGATTTGCCTTGTTATCGTTTTAAAATTTATTTTCCAGTGATTTGTGAGTTTGATGAAGACGTTATAAGGACACTCGTTCTGGCAGCCTTCGGAAGAGGCCGTAGTCTTGAAAAATGGCTGAAGAGCATTGAAGGAATGGATCCATTCCTAAAAATGGTTCTTTGGTTTCTTGTCCCACCCTGGAATTGAGGGCCCAGACGGGGCCTCTGATGCTCCATCTGACAGTCTCGGAAACTCAAGAGCCCAAATTTAAACTCGTGAGAAGAAAGACAGCAAGCCAGTTTTAGAAGAGGGGTTGGTACCAAGTGGTTTAACGTGGTCAGCAAGACGTTGAGCAGAACTTTTTCCTAACTTTCTCCAGATGTCCTAGGGGCTTTTCTTGATGAAAGGAAGGTGCGCAGGAGTGAAGGGGTTCAAGCATTGGGCTACTGGGTTTTTCGTAAGCCAGGTGGAGGAAAACTAATCTCTGTTGGATTGTTCATTATTTACTTTTACTTAGTTTCAGACTGGGATAAGCTAATCCTGAGTTATAGGATCTGTCTCTGATAGTGATTAATCTGTGATGGTCCATCCATGAGGGCAGTGAACTACTATCAGGAATGATAAATCCTCCTCCTCCTCCCCCCTTCTTCTCCTTCCTTCCTTCCTTCCTTCCTTCCTTCCTTCCTTCCTTCCTTCCTTCCTTCCTTCCTTCCTTCCTCTCTCTCTCCCTCCCTCTCTCCTTCCTTCCTTCCTTCCTCCCTCCCTCCCTCCTCCCTCTCTCCCTCCCTCCGTCTCTCCTTCCTTCCTTCCTTCCTTTCTTTCCTCCCTCCCTCCTTCCTTCCTTCCTTCCTTCCTTCCTTCCTTCCTTTACTTCCCTCCTCTCCCTCCCTCCCTCCCTCTCTCCTTCCTTCCTTCCTTCCTTCTTTTCCTCCCTCCCTCCCTCCCTCCCTCCCTCCTTCCTTCCTTCCTTCCTTCCTTCCTTCCTTCCTTCCTTCCTTCCTTCCTTCCTTCCTCCCTCTCCTCCTTCTTCTTCCTCCCCTCCTCCTCTTCTTTCCCTCCTCCTCCTCCTCCTCCTCCTCCTCCTCCTCCTCCTCCTCCTCCCATTCCTCCTCCTCCTCCTGTCCTACATGTTTGTGCCAAAACTCTTGAGGTAAGCAATTTTTTCCCCTCATTGTATTACTTATTTATTAAAACTGGTGGAGCATAACTGAGATGATGAAAAAATAAAAGACTCTGAAGAAACATGGACTACAGAGGGGAAGAGGGCTAGAAGCAATTTGTAAAATATTTTTTTTTAAAAATTAAAATAAACAGTCAGACTTCAGGATGCATTTGTTTGCTTCACTACATTTGCCTTGTGTTTTGTTTTAAACAAATGGGTTGATTAGAGGCTCGAGTTATTTGGTTTTTATTAATTAGGTATAAATTTTGCATCGATGTGTTGCATTCCTCTTTCCTGATCCATCTCTTGTTAAACTCCTCAGTACTCCCGTTCGGTGCCCCTTTAAGAGGGGTTCACAATAAACAAGCTGTGAAGCTCAGCAACAAATCTGCCATTATTGAATAGACAAGGTTTGTTAGCTGAACACCATTCCCTGATTAAAATCTACACATATTTGTTGCTTACTGTATATGCTGGTTGGACTAACGCAGAATAATTCGTTAGATAGATAGCTTACATTCTCATACCATTAAAGGCAGACTCCTGCAGCCTTTGACAACGTGGTGTGATTATATGCCCCAAATTGCGCCAGTTTTGTTAATTTGGCACATGAAAAACAAGGTTAGCACTGAAATTGGAAATATGCAGCAACTGTGAGAGGGATTTTGGAGTCTTAGTGGACAACCAATTAAATATGAGTTAACTGTGTGCGGCGGCAGCCCCAAAAGTCGATCCAATCCTAAGTTGCATTAACAGAGGGCTTCTATCAAGATCGCGTGAGCTACTAATACCACTCTATAAAGCCTTAGTAAGGCCACACCTAGAATACGGCACCCAGTTTTGGTCACCACACCATAAAAATGATGTTGAGACTCTAGAAAAAGTGCAGAGAAGAGCAACAAAGATGATGAGGGGACTGGAGGATAAAACATGTGAAGAACGGTTGCAAGAACTGGGCGTGGCTAGTCCAGTGAAGAGAAGGACCAGGGGGGGACATGATAGCAGTCTTTCAGTATTTGAGGGGGTCTCACAGAAAGGAGGGGGGGTTCAACCTATTTTCCAAACCACCTGAAGGTCAGACAAGGAATAGCGGATGGGAACTGATCAAGGAGAGATTCAACCTAGAAATGAAGAGAAATTTTATGACAGTGAGAACAATCCACCAATGGAACAGAAGTTGCCTTCAGAAGTTGTGGGAGCTTCATCATTGGAAGCTTTCAAGAAGAGACTGGACTGCCGTCTGTCAGAAACGGTGTAGGTCTTGTGCTTGGGCAGGGGGTTGGACTAGATGACCTACAAGTTCACTCTACTCTACTCTACTCTACTCTACTCTACTCTACTCTACTCTACTCTACTCTACTCTACTCTACTCTACTCTACTCTACTCTATTCTATTCTATTCTATTCTATTCTATTCTATTCTATTCTATTCTATTCTAATTCTGTATAGGTAGACGTTCCAGACCCGAGTTGCAAAACTCTGAGTGACCAATAGATGGTAGCAAATGGATAATACTTTCTGTATCTGTTTCCTCCTGAATGGGGTTATGTTAGAGAGAGGCGTTTTCAAACAATCCCCATCCATAAATAGAATGGAGACATGGCTTTCAACCCAGCTATTTATTGATTCGCAAACCATGTTCCTTCATGTTGTTTCAAAAACCAGCTCACCCTCTTGGGTCTTTCCTCCACAAGCAACACCCTTTGCCCTTTGAAAGTCTGGAAATGAATTCACCGATGGATCATTCTACACCAGTTGCTCCTACGCTTTTTAGCTCACGGTCTTCGGGGATTAGAAGGAACAATTCTCTCTCTCAAGAGTTGCATCCTAGAACTCCCGTAGATAACAACTTTCTGAAGTTCAGGTCCGCTCTGCTCTTTTTACTTATTGACCTGATTTGGGGCACCTCTGAAACAACAATCCCTTCTGCTAGCCACCACTACTGGATCCAGTCAAGTTCTTCCCTGGTTGTATTATGAAGGAATTGGTCTATAGCTCCAGGTCAATTGTAGTGTTGGAGAAGACTCTTGAAAGTCCCGTGACTCCAAGAAGATAAAAGAGCCAATTCTAAAGGAAAGCAGAACCCTGGCTATTGTCCCAGCTGTTGACATTTAGCTATGCACTTTAGGATGAACACCTTTTGAATGGTGCGGGAGCGTGAATGGATTTCCAGAAAACATTGCAGACTACAGGAACAGGGCAGAAAACATCCTGTAACCAAGAAGGCTGCACACCCATTTGCACTGGTCAGATAAACTTTCCAAGCGGCCTCAACGACTCTCTAAAAGAAGGCAAATGACCAGCTGTCTGCAAGGAGTATAAATCCTTCCCTTCCCCACCATCCAGTCAGAGCTGAAGAAGCTTCTGGGAGGAGAAGCAAAACGTCTTCAAAGAAAACCAAGAAGGTCCAGTTGCCTCCTGAAAAAGCACCTTCGGGACAACGGTGACCTGGATGACTGAGAATCCCCATAGACAACCCTGACTGTCGTTTGGAAGGACAGATCCTGAAGCTGAAGCCCAAATACTTGGGCCACCAAATGAGGAGAGAGGACTCCGTGGAGAAGACCCCGATGTTGGGAAAGATGGAAGGCCAAAGGAGAAGGAGGACGGCAGAGGAGGAGATGGTTAGATGGTGTCATCAACACAATGAAGTGAATTTGGGCAAACTCTGGGAGACACCAGAGGACAGAGGGGGCATGGCATGCTCTGGTCCATGGAGTCATGAAGAGTGAGACATGACTTAGAGACAGAACAATGACTTGCCTTGGATGCCACTGTCTTTTCTCTGAAAGAAGAGGCTCAAAGGTGGGGACTTTCCTTAGCTACTCTTAGTAGAAAGGGCAGATGTCATTGGTTGCAAGGAACAATCCTCCCAGGTCTACCTCTTCAATGACCAAACAGTTCTTTTTGGGCAACAAAGAGTCTGATTTTCTGCTATTATGATATGTAGTCATTCCGAACAAAACCTGGGCTTTGCAAACAGTATTCATAGCCCTGCTTAAATCTTTTTACCGATTCTATGCAAGGCTTCCTTTGAAAGCACCTGGAAATTGTAACTCGTGCAAAAAGCTGCCACTAGAATGGTAGGAGGAATGCTATTTTAGATGCGCTGCCCAGCTGGCCACTTCATTTCTAGATTTGGCTCAAGGAGGTGGCCTTAATCTTTAATGCTTTGAAAAACCTGGGCACCTTAACCTTAGCATTCCCATTTCCATATGTTTCTGTTCGTATCTTTCACTTATCGTATGCATCATTTCTTCTGAAGCCAACTACAGAAGTTGGACAGTTCTTCTGAAGATCCTGTCAGCAGAGATTCATCAGGATATGGAGTTCCCTGTCAGCTCGGAGTATCTGATTCGTTGAAGCTTCGTTAACTTTAGCTGGGAACTCAGAACAGGCTGGACCTCCACGATTTTGACTGATAATCCGAGGCTGCACAAAACGCTTTAGCGAGGAGACACTTCAACCTTGAAAGATTTGAAGAGTTTGAAGCTTGACATAAAACAGAGGTTTTTCAGAGTGCTTGGCCCACGAACCCTCTCAAGTTTTTTGTTCCAAGGAAAAGAGGCGAAATAAAAAATGGCTTCTGTTTGATGCACACCTCTCTCCGTTAGAGGAACCTTTGCTGCTTACTCCTTGAATTAGTTTAGGGGGATTATAAAATGCTTCTTCCAACCGGTGTTTTAAAAAAATCCTGTTAGATTGGCTCAGCTTGAAGGGAGCATGACACGTTCACACACTTCAGGGCTGAAAAGGGATTGAAAGTTGATGCTTCCAAGACTGGTGAGTTTTTATTACTCAGTGTAGCAAAACTGCAC
The DNA here is from genome assembly GCF_964194415.1 of Vipera berus. Lineage (NCBI taxonomy): Eukaryota > Metazoa > Chordata > Lepidosauria > Squamata > Viperidae > Vipera > Vipera berus. The sequence goes on along the minus strand of NC_138206.1, from coordinate 120,114,886 downwards.
CCATCTGAAAAGGTAAAACAACTCCTCAAGTACATCTATTGATCAATAAAAGATCGTAAGATTAAAAGTTGAAATCTACCAGGAAAATAAAAGCATACCATATCTCAACCTTGGGACAATATCAGAATAAGGGGGAAAACAGTAGTTTAATGTCACTGCAGCTAAGAATATAGCTGGGGAGAAAATCAAGGCTTCATTTCAGGGAATGACAAAACAAAGATATTGCCAAGATATATTTGTGCCACGGTGAAATCCAAGTGAAGGAAGACTTTAGGTCAAAATCTTTATTATTATTTTTTCATTCCACATTCTTAGATTACTTACACATTTTATCCAGAATGCTACGATCCCTGGTGTTGCCAGGACGATGGCGAGATTGTCCATTTTGAAATTTCTAATATGATATTAAATTTTTTACCTCTTCAGCAGAAGTATATCCTCCCCTACACCATTTGCCACCGGTTTTATTGTTTACTAAAAGATAATCTTTACTCAGTTCACCATTTCAACACTAAGATTGGTTTTTTTCTTCATTTTGTATACATTTATTCCTTTTGGTTCAAGGTTCAAGTCATTACCTGTTCCCTAATGCTTTGGCTTGAATAATATTCCTGTTTTAAAATAAATAAAGAAGCTTCTTCAGTTCTGAATGAAGGGTGGAGGATGGAGGGATGTATATTTCTTGTAGTCTTCTGCTCACTAGCATGTTTTTTGACGGTTGTTGAGGCCACTTGTTGTAAATAGGAGATAGAATAGAATAGAGCTTGGAAGGGACCTTGGAGGTCTTATAGTCCAGCCCCCTGCTCAGGCAGGAGAACCTATACCATTTCATACAAATGGTTGTCCAGTCTCTTCTTAAAAACTCCCAGTGATGGAGCACCCACAACGTCTGAAGACAGCTCATTCCATTGATTAATTGTTCTCACTGTCATGAAATTCCTCCTTAGTTCTAGGTTGCTTCTCTCCTTGGTTAGTTTCCATCTGTTGCTTCTCGTCCTGCCTTCAGGTGCTTTGGAGAGTAGCTTGACTGCCTCTTCTTTGAGGCAAAAGCTGAGATGTTGGAAGACTGCTATTATGTCCGCCCCCTCGTCTTTCTCTTTATTAAACTAGACCTACCCAATTATAGCAACCATTCTTTATATGTTTTAGCCTCCAGTCCCCTAATCATCTTTGTTGTTGTTCTCTGCACTCTTTCTAGAGTCTCAACATCTTTTTTACATCGTGGTGACCAAAACTGGATGCAGTATTCCATGTGTGGCCTTACCAAGGCCTTGTAAAGTGATATTAACACTTCACGTGATCTTGATTCTGTCCCTCTGTTAATGCAGATGGGTGGTATCATATCCTTCCCTCTGTTGAGAGAGCGGGGGGGGGGAACATGACACCACCCATCTCCTGTTTACAACACCGTCCTTTCAGCAGTTCCAAGGAGGCTCCACACTCATTTGCACCCTTCAGAAGACCCAGAGGGCACAGATAAACCTCCAAGTGGCCTGACCAACTCTCAGAGGGAGTACTAATGACCAGATGACTGCAAGGAATCTAAATCCTTCCATCCTCCACCATTTGTTCAGAACTGAAGAAGCTCCTTGGATAAGAAGCGAAACGTCTTCAAGGAAAGAATAAGAAAGTCCAGTTGCCTTTTGAAAAAGCATCTTTGGGATGACCATTTTTTTTTTTGAAATTTCTCTTCTGCTTCTCTATTTTCACATCTTCTGCACTTGGTTTCCAGGAATCTCTGCATACGAATGTTGAAGCTTCATTCACTGCCTGGGATACTGGTTATTGCGGTTTTCTTCACCTCTGTTCTTGGGACCAAATGAAAAGTATTTATAAGCAGCTAAGATTCCACTCTGCACTGGAAAAACATTCCTTCGTGGTCATGTTACTTCCCACAGAGTCTGCCCAACAAACAAAACATTGACTATTGCACCCAATTTCATTTTTTTGTGTGGCTCAGTGCTCTGAGCTTTAGGGGCTAAAAAATATTGAAAATTACGGGGCTGGGAGCCGGGGGGAAGGAAAGAGAGTTGCAACAACAACAACAACAACAATAACAAAAATGGGAACTGCATCTAGTTCATGCATTTTTAATTGCTTGAGGTTGTAAAGCCATTCTTTGGAAAATATTGTACAAGATTCTTCTTAGATTTGCACGACTATAGAGCACTCGGTTACAAGCCACTGTTTATTAATAACTTATTTTCATATTGACTTTTTAATTGCTTTTCTAAAGGGAGAAGCGTGTTTTGTTTCCAAATACTAACATTCCCTTTTCTTTTGAGAAAATGGTGTTTTGTGTGTGTGTGTGTGTGTGTGTGTGTGTGTGTGTACTCAAATTTAGAATTGGAGGAAAGAGAAAACTAGGCTTTTGAAACTGTCCCTGTTTTTGTAGCAAATAAACACAGAAACTTGTAGTAACCTAAAAATATTAAATTTACCGTGCCCTAAGGTTGGCTGGAAATGCTAGTTTCAACAGCTAGCAATTTCAGCAACTGAAATTTTAAAAAATAACTCTTTCTTAGTTTTGTAAGGGCACATATACAAGGATCTGTAGGCATCCTTGATTTCTTATTTCTTATATATTAGTAGAGGTCAGTACTTTGAATGTGGTTCTTTTACAACAATATTGTTGTTGTTGTTGTTATTGTTATTGTTAGAAAAATAATAGTTTTTTGCAATTATTCCAGGATTTCCAAGATAGGAAAGCATTGTTGGCACTTCTACATAATTGTTAAGGATTTGTTAATGGACCAAGGATTTTTTTCCCCGGTACACATTATCCTGTCTATTTTCATTTTGTTCCCTTACTTTATAAATTCATTTCACAGGTGTTGGTTTTGTTACCGTAATTTTCTCTCACAACAGCTCTTTTTCGTTCATTTCAGTAGCCTGCAAAAGACTGTCCAGCCGTGGATTTTGTGACTAGCATCTGGGTTGTTTAAAACCGGCTAACCGCAGAATAACCAAACTGCTTATAATAAAATCCATGATACAATTATTTTATATTTTTATGGCCCTGATGAATTATCCTGGATGCCTAGCTTTACACGGTTGGATTTGGAGTGTTAGTCTTTCATATTGCATTGTTTGTCGTTTTAACTCTTTGCCAAGAATGTCTGCTATTTGGCAGCATATTCTTAATGACAGCGCTTTGCAATTGTTAGTTATTTCAGGTCTATTTGAATCTAGATTATTTATAAACTGTCCACATCTGATCTAATTGCATATCATCCTGCTATGAACCTGTAAGCAAACAGGACCAACAAAATGTACAATTAAGCATAAAGGTGGGAGATGTAGAGGATCAGGCATGGTTAATACTGGGATGGGAAGTTACTATGGCTGTAGGATAGACAAGGAGTATGGAAAATAACCCTAGATGATTATTTTTTCTAGGTTATAAAAGCCACTTTATAATGCCTTGGTAAGACCACACTTGGAATATTGCTTCCAGTTTTGGACACCATGATATTAAAAAGATGTTGAGACTCTAGAAAGAGAAGAGCAGAGAAGAGCAACAGAAATGATTAGGGGACTGAAGGCTAAAAAATATGAAGAATGGTTATAGGTTATACTCTACTCTACTCCACTCTACTCTACTCTACTCTACTCTACTCTACTCTACTCTACTCTGCTCCACTCCACTCTGTCCATTCCATTCCATTCCATTCCATTCTTTCCGTTCCATTCCATTCCATTCCATATATTCTATTCTACTCTACTCTACTCTACTCTACTCTACTCTACTCTACTCTACTCTACTCTACTCTACTCTACTCTACTCTACTCTACTCTACCCTACCCTACTCTACTCTACTCTACTCTACTCTACTCCACTCTTTTCTACTCTACTCTGCTCCGCCATGCTCCACTCTGCTCCACTCTATCCATTCCATTCCATTCCATTCCATTCCATTCCATTCCATTCCATTCCATTCCATTCCATTCCATTCTTTCTATTCCATTCCATTCCATATATTCTACTCTACTCTACTCTACTCTACTCTACTCTACTCTACTCTACTCTACTCTACTCCACTCTTTTCTACTCTACTCTACTCTGCTCTGCTCCACTCCACTCTGTCCATTCCATTCCATTCCATTCCATTCCATTCCATTCCATTCCATTCCATTCCATTCCATTCTTTCTGTTCCATTCCATTCCATTCCATTCCATCCCATTCCATATATTCTACTCTACTCTACTCTACTCTACTCTACTCTACTCTACTCTACTCTACTCTACTCTACTCTACTCCACTCCACTCCAGTCTTTTCTAGTCTACTCTGCTCCGCTCTGCTCCACTCTGCTCCACTCTATCCATTCCATTCCATTCCATATATTCTACTCTACTCTACTCTACTCTACTCTACTCTACTCTACTCTACTCTACTCTACTCCACTCTTTTCTACTCTACTCTACTCTGCTCCATTCCACTCTGTCCATTCCATTCCATTCCATTCCATTCCATTCCATTCCATTCCATATATTCTACTCTACTCTACTCTACTCTACTCTACTCTACTCTACTCTACTCTACTCTACTCTACTCTACTCTACTCCACTCCACTCCACTCCACTCCATTCCACTCCATATTTTCTATTCTATTCTATTCTATTCTATTCTATTCTATTCTATTCTATTCTATTCTATTCTATTCTATTCTATTCTATTCTATTCTATTCTATTCTATTCTATTCTATTCTATTCTATTCTATTCTATTCTATTCTATTATTCTATTCTATTCTATTCTATTCAATTCTATTCTATTCTATTCTATTCTATTCTATTCTATTCTATTCTATTCTATTCTATTCTATTCTATTCTATTCTATTCTATTCTATTCTATTCTATTCTTTATTTGCAGGGTTTTGCAAGCATGTGGAGCATAGAAATTTAGTGAAGTGGCTTTAAGACTTTGTTCTTGAATGTCTAGGAAGGCCACTCCTATATATGTGTTTACATTAAAATATAAACGGGTGGGGGTTTCCACCAAAAAATAATTATACCAATTGTGAAGCTCTGGGTGCTGAAAATTTCGTGTGCTCTCGGTCTGCTTAAAATGGTGGCTGCAGTGGGATTTATACCGTATGTCACTCGAATTCCAGAATTGCTGCTTTTAGCCAGCCGCGCTTTGTCACTTGTATTGATCCGGGATAATATGCTTTGCAAATTAGGGGTGGATGCAGTGCCTGGACACATAATAGATGTTGTCATTCATTTGGAAGTGTTTGAAAGTAAAGCAGGTTCGAATGAGAAGTTAATGCCCTGCTTGCCATTATTAATGCATTTTCTAAAGCTTTTTTTTTTGGATTCCCGTGATCTGGAGCAAATCAATAGTTTATCCTGCCTAATATAAATAAAACAGAGGGCCCATTCATATAGCAATGGGAGAAAGGGGGAGGCAGAGCCCTTGGCTGTTTTTTTTTCTTTTCTGCACAACATTTTGCGAGGGGGAAAGAAAGGCCGATAATAACTAGGTGCGCAAAGCTACAGGAGAAAGCTAATTCTAAGACTATTGAGTGGAACTGAAGCCGTCACCCTTAAATGAGGTTTAAAAGACCCCATTTTAAGCGAAAGAGGGATTTGGACCCAAATCATAGCACTTAAATGCCATTTTTTTGTTTTTAAATTAAAGGCAGAGGTTGGGCGATGTCTTTATTGGAAGCAGGCAAAATCCTATGGGAGTCCGTAGGAGCTTTTCCTCCAGATAAAAGCAGGATTGTAGGCTGCCACCCCACAGGTTCGGCCCCTTTCCTTCTGTGTACAGTACCACAATGAAAAGGGATCTGTCTCACCACAGTGTTTTAAAGGTAGTCCTTGACTTATGGCCAAAGATTGAGGCCACATGAACGTAACTTTCCTCTTGAATCTCTCAGCTTCTCGCCAAGCATCAGCTGTCCCCCCCCTTTTTTTTTGGGCTTCACTGTTGTGATTCAGGGTCAGCCTGTGGGTTCGGCAGTTGGGTCGGACGACTCAGAGGAGGAGGGGGGTCTTGAAGACCTTGCTGAGGGGGTTGAAGATCTTGCTGATGATAGCCCTCAGGCAGGCCCCTCCCACTTGGTCACCATGGAGACCCAGCTGTGTGAGCCTGACAGTGTGGATGAAGATGACCCACAGCTGGCCCTGTTCAAGGACGCCCGACGCAGGAGGCAGTCAAGTAGGAGTAAATAGAGGAAGGCAGTGGGGCTTCTCGGAAGGAGGCAGAGAAAAGCCACGCCCTGAACTCTTTATAAAGGGAATGTGTGGGGAGGGCTGGTTTGCTGAAAGCAACCGCTCAGATAGTGTTTCAAAGCTCCTGTATCTTGGTTCGTGTCTTGTTTGTTTTTGTTAGTAATAAATTTGGCAGACGTTTTTCCAGCCTCTTGCCGTTTGTAAAGGGGTTGCCTTTTCTGCAGGGCCGGTAGCAGGCTGGTACAGAACATTCACCTAACAATAGGGCTGATCTTAGTTTTGGCGGGGTTTGACGGCACGTTTCTCTAATTCATTCCGCGACGTTCCTACAGAACGGAGAATGAAAAATATAACACCAGGACTCCGTGGCTCTCTATGGTTTAATTAGCCAGCTGATGTAGCTGCAGATTGATGAGCAAAGTTTCCGAGCTCAACACAAAGCTTCAAAACACCAAGAAGCAGGAAGGGGACGTTGGATTCCTGCTTCCCTTGAGGAAAGGGTTTCTTGACAAAAAGTATTTTTTTTCTCCCCCTGGCAGATGCCATGCAGCATGTTGATTAATGACGTACATTGTTCATAGGAAATGAAGTATGGGCTAGGATTAGAAATTCTTAGACTTTGGGTTGTAAATAACCTAGGTCTCTAGCATAAATCTTTGATTTGCTTGGTATGTGATTATTTTGAACATATATATATATATATATATTAGCGTTCTGTGTGCCTTTGGCGTCTAGTCCTGCCGGCCACATGACCACGGAGACGTCCTCGGACAAGCGCTGGCTCTTCGGCTTTGAAACGGAGATGAGCACTGGCCCCTAGAGTCGGAAACGACTAGCACACATGTGTGGGGGAACCTTTACCTTTACCTATACACACACACACACACACACACACACACACACACACACAGAGTATATATATATTTGTAGATTTGCACGGGTATAGGTATGTAGGTCTTGGCATATTCGGGTCTTTTCCCATGTAGGATTGAAGGTGTCTTGGTGACGTTTTGATGAGGTCCCACTTGTCATCTTCAGGCTGGTGTCTTCAGCTTTGTGCTTGTGCGAGGAAGAAGGAAGCTGAAGCCACCAGCCTGAGGATGACGGATGGGATTCCATCGAAACGTTGCTCCTACACCTTCAATTCTACACGGGAAAAAACCCGAATGACCAAAGATCCACATACAAATACCCGCGAAAACCTCAGAAAACATATATATATATAGGTCGCAAAAGTTGATCACGTGATCCCTGGACACTGCAACTGTCATGAGTCAGTTGCCAAGCATCTGAGTTTTGATCATCTGACCATAGGGATGTTGCAGTGGGACAACCAGTCACAAGTCACTTTTTTCACTGCCGTTGTAACTTTGAATGCTCACTGAATGAATATTGTAAATTGAGGAAGACCGTCAACGTAATGATTTAAAGGCTAACCAGCTGATGTAATGTAATATAAGGTGGATGATGCAATGACAGGAATGACTCAGCAGGGTCTGTGTCCCTTTAAGAACCTGACTATAAAAGGGAAGGCTTTTGCTGGAGTCTCTCTCTGTCTCGTCCGCTTCTTGCTGTAACTGCTGTGTGTTGGATTTTGCTGTATTACCACGTGTATGTATATTGTTCCTGGCATATGATATTGTAGATAGTTTAAGATAAACCACCATTTAATAATCTAGAGAGAACTCTAGATTATTTTGTTCAAGCATCCTTTCGTTGGTCCAGACCTTGCTGCTCTCTGAGCTTGGTGGTTTTTCCTCCAGATGTTATGAAACATCTGCAAGAAAATGTCCAAGCTCAGAGGGCACCAAGGACCCCACAGTTCAACAGATATTCTTTTATCGGTATCTATTTGTTTGTTTTCTTGGCTATTCATAGTGTTGCCCGAAATCTTCTTCAACATCAAAAGTAAACAAAACAAAACAAAACCTGGCTGAATATCATTCCTATTCTTCTCCTTTCAAGCCCAATTTTAACTTCCACAGTGTCTCAAGAAAACTCACTGCTTGTACAGTTCTGATCTTTGTAGGTATAGATATATACATACATATCTCTCTCTCTCTCTCTCTCTCTCTCTCTCTCTCTCTCTCTCTCTCTCTCTCTCTCTCTCTCTCTCTCTCTCTCTCTCTCTCTCTCTCTCTCTCTCTCTCTCTCTCTCTCTCTCTCTCTCTCTCTCTCTCTCTCTCTCTCTCTCTCTCTCTCTCTCTCTCTCTCTCTCTCTCATCTGTCTCTCTATCTCTATCTATCTATCTATCTATCTATCTATCTATCTATCTATCTATCTATCATCTATCTATCTATCCATCCATCCATTATCTATCTATCTATCTATCTATCTATCTATCTATCTATCTATCTATCTATCTATCTATCTATCTATCTATCTATCTATCTATCTATCTATCTATCTATCTATTTCAAGACCGACATGGCTGCCACACTACTGGATCTACCACTTCAAAATCTTCATTCTCAGCTAGTTATAAAGCTGCTATCGTTTATTTGGTTCTTCTTTATATTTAATATTACTCCCCCCCGCTTTTTTTTCTTCATTGTGCTCCTTGACTTTTATTACTTGTGGCTCGCGGGTTATTTGCATTTTTAGCTGTCGGTGTCATCAGCCTAGCTCAGGTTATTGATGTTTCCTTCTCCAATTTTAAAACCACACTAATCTTCTTCCAATCAAGTGTCTCTCGCGATACATTCCTCATACGGCTTGAATTTAGAAAGGAAAAGCAACCTTGTAGTCCTTGTGCCAATGCTGCTAACTTTGGATGTTTTTGCATTGACAACCAACGGAGATGCAGCCATTTGCTTCCTTTTTGCTTTTAGAGTTAGACGACGCTGGGGAGGGGGTGGGAATGGATGTCCAGTCTCTTCTTAAAAACTTCCAGTGTTGGAGCATTCACCACTTCTGGAGGCAGGTGGTTCCACTGATTAATTGTTCTGACTGTCAGGAAGTTTCTTCTTATTTCTAGGTTGCTTCGCTCCTTGGTTAGTTTCCATCCGTTGCTTCTTGTCCTGCCTTCAGGCGCTTTGGAGAATAGCTGGACTCCCTCTTCTTTGGGGCAGCCCCTGAGATACTGGAAGGCTGCTATCACGTCCCCCCTCGTCTTTCTCTTCATTAAACTAGCCATACCCAATTCCAGCAACCGTTCCTTATATGTTTTAGCCTCCAGTCCCCTGATCATCTTTGTTGCTCTTCTCCGTACTCTTTCTAGAGTCTCAACACATTTTTTTTTACATCGTGGTGACCAAAACTGGATGCAGTATTCCAAGGCCTTGTAAAGTGGTATTAACACTTCATGTGATCTTGATAGAGATGTTCTGGATTCAGATTTTCCTTAAAACATTCCAAAGCTTGCGACAGTCCCACCAGTCGAACTGTTAAAAATTTTTCTCTAACCAAGGAAGGATGTATTGATTCGTTCCGTGTGCTTTGGCTGGCTTTATTATCCAGCGTGCGTCAGCAATAATGTCATTTTATTTTGCCGGCTTTTCTAAAATCGGCTTGAACACCTGCCATTTCCCTTCCCATCCAATCTGCACAAGAAGCTGGCATTTGAAATTCAGGTTATTGTATCCAATGCGCCTTTCCCGGGGTATCAATACTAGACCGATCGCTTCCAATTTTTTTGACACAATGTCGTTCTCTGGAGTTGTTGGCTCCGTCGGGTTAGAAAGGAGTAATTTTAATGATTTCTTTTTTTCCTTCCTGAAATTGAAACCTTCTTTACAGTTCAGACATGTTTTGAAGTATTTTCTTGGCTTTTTTTTTGCATGTCTGTGTCCACCTCCAACGTCTTTAGGGATGTCCTTGTAATACTGCTCCCCCCCACTTTCAACAGTTTTCTGAATTACAGGGGTGGTTCTTTGGGGTTAAATTTCTTCCTGAGCTCTTTTTTTTCTCTTGGCTTCGATTTCTCTTCTTGGCAATTTTCACTGTTTGTCCTGACAAACTCCGGAGGTTGAGGGTGCTCCAACACTGGAGGTTTTTAAGAAGAGACTGAACAGCCATTTGTCTGAAATGGTGTAGGGCAGACATGTCAAACACAAGGCCCGGGCCCCGGATCCGGCCCGCGAAGTGGTTTCATGTGGCCCGCGAAGCCATCCTGGAAACAGTGAGGGAATGGCCCCCACTGCCTTGGCCCTGGCCCAGAGACCCTCCTTCTGCCAGAGACCCTCAGATCTGTCCCACTCCTGCCCAGGCCCCCATAGGCACCCTTGATGCGAACGATGTAGAGCTGGCCACGCCCACCCAGTAGGCCATACACACTCTAGCCACGCCCACCCAGTAGGCCACGCCCACCCAGGCCATACCCACCCGGCCCCCTGAGGGCAACCGCAATGCTGATGCGGCCCTCAATGAAATTGAGTTTGACACCCCTGGTCTAGGGAAAGGGTAGGCAACCTTGGCTCTTTTATGACTGGTGGACTTCAACTCCCAGAATTCCTGAGCCAGCCATGCTGAGGGGAAAGGGAGAGGTTTCCAAGCTGAGCCAGGCTGGCTCAGGAATTCTGGGAGTTGAAGTCCACGAGTCCTAAAAGAGCCAAGGTTGCCTACCCCTGGTCTAGGGTTTCCTGCTGGAGCAGGGGTTTGGACTAGAAGACCTCCAAGGTCCCTTCCAACTCTGTTATTATTCCATTATCCAGTTTCCTGTCTTCGGTTTCTTGATCTTTGGTAGGCTTTTCCTCCTTAACTGTTTTCATTGTACGCTATCTCTGATTTCTCTGGTCAAGGAGGTTGAGGACTTCAAAGTGATTCCTGATGTTCTTGAACATGGTGGATATGCACTCAATGTCCCCAAGGTGCTTTTTCAGGAGGCAACTGGACTTTCTGATTTTTCTTTGAAGACCTTTTCCTTCTCATCCAAGAAGCTTCTTCAGCTCTGTTCTTCACCTGAGTTATCCTCAATTTTCCAAATTGTGCGCCCCTATTCTCTCCCATTCTTTCCCGCTGAAGGAGGAGAGTGGGTGAACATATTGAAAATGCAAGGGGGAATGTGAGTTCTTCAGTGTTTCGTCACGGGCCAAGGTCAAAAGCCTGCCATTTCCATACGTGTCATAAATACATGTTTATGACATAAATACATGTCATAAATCTGCAACGGATGGAAACTAATCAAGGAGAGAAGCAACCTAGAACTGAGGAGAAATTTTCTGACAGTGAGAACAATTAACCGGTGGAACAACCTGCCTCGAGAAGTGGTGAATGCTCCAACCCTGGAAGTTTTTAAGAAGAGACTGGACAGCCATTTGCCTGACATGGTACAGGGTTTCCTGCCTGAGCAGGAGGTTGGACTAGATGACCTCCAAGTTCTCTTCCAACTTTGTTGTATTTATTTATTTATTTATTTATTTATTTATTCATTCATTCATTCATTCATTCATTCATTCATTCATTCATTCATTCATTTATTATTTATTTATTTATTTATTTATTTATTTATTTATTTATTTATTTATTTATTTATTTATTTATTTGTGGGACTTATATGCCGCCCTATCTCCCGAAGGACTCAGGGCGGCTCACAACAATAAAACAGCTATAAAAAAAACAGTAATACAAATATTAAAAAAGAATTAAATTACAAAGCCCCATAATTAATTACTAAAACCAATAAGATTAAAACAATATTAAAAATCCCCCATCCTCAGTCCAGGTTGGCTAGTTGGAAAAGATATGTCTTTAGGTCGCGACGAAAGGACCGGAGATCTGGGGACATCCGAAGTTCTCGGGGGAGCTGATTCCACAGGGCTGGCGCTCCCACAGAGAAGGCCCTCCCCCTGGGCGTCGCCAGCCGACACTGTCTAGCCGACGGCACCCTGAGGAGACCCTCTCTGTGTGAGCACACAGGGCGGAGGGAAGTCGTTCCTGGCAGCAGACGGTCCTGTTGTTGTTGTTGTTGTTGTTGTTATTATTATTATTATTATTATTATTATTATTATTATTATTATTCTGCTCAGTCACATGAATGCTTTTCTTTTAAATACCCAAAGCAGTGGCAGATTCCCACCACTGGAAAGCTCTACTCTTTCTCTCCCTCCCTCCCTCCTTCCCTCCCTCTCTCTTCCCTTCTTTCTTCTCTCTCTCTTTCTTTCTCTTTCTCTTTCTCTTTCTCTCTCTTTCTCTCTCTCTCTCTCTCTCTCTCTCTCTCTCTCTCTCTCTCTCTCTCTCTCTCTCTCTCTCTCTCTCTCTCTCTCTCTCTCTCTCTCTCTCTCTCTCTCTCTCTCTCTCTCTTGTGTGTGCGTGTATCAGCATTTACTGTCTGGGACCCGGTAACTTTCCTCTTATTTTAGAATTTCATTCTTGGCTGTGCAGAAATATTGCCTATGGATGAAATGAAAAAGCAGAGCAGTGGTTTTAAAAGGTCTTTTCTGAATTGAACATGCATGTTTCAAATCATCCCTTAGATAAGGATTTTCATTTTTTAAAAATAAATTGCTTTTTGGCCAGACTAGATTATATCTATGTCTTATGCAGCATTTGGCTAACAATCAGGACTGCATCAGCTCTGGCATGTTTCGGCCAAGACGCACAAACACAGTCACAACCCAGTTAACCTCAATAGCTTAGGCTGGGGTCTAATCTTGAGACTATCTTGAGAAGTGTTTTTGCCACTTCACTCACCAATATGAAGTGTTTATTGGAATTGGTGACACCCAGACTAGGAACCAAACCCCACTCCTAGTAGGGGTATCTAGTTAGGATAATGAAATGTCTGCCAGGAAACCCCCAAGCTCAGAGATCACCAAGGAACCCACAGTCCTCCTCCTCCTCCTTCCTCCTCCTCCTCCTCCTCCTCCTCCTCCTCCTCCTCCTCCTTTTTGCAAACACCTCTCCATTCTAGTACTAATGATGTTACCTAGTTGGGTCATGAAAAGTCTGCAAGAAAACCCTCAAACTCAGAGATCACCAAGGACCCCACAGTCCTCCTCCTCCTTCTCCTTCTCCTTCTCCTTCTCCTCCTCCTCCTCCTCCTCCTCCTCCTCCTCTTCCTCCTCCTCCTCCTCCTCTTCCCTCCTCCTCTCTGCAAACTCCTCTCCATTCTAGTACTAATGATGTTACCTAGTTGGGTCATGAAACGTCTGCAAGAAAATCCCCAAGCTCAGAGAGCACCAAGGACCCCACAGTCCTCTCCTCCTCCTCCTCCTCCTCCTCCTCCTCCCTCCTCCTCCTCCTCCTCCTCCTCCTCCTACTGTAGCAGCATCATGGGCCTGTTTGTCTGTATGTGAATAAGTGGTATGTGGAGATGGGTAACAATAATTTCAATCCCCCCATAAATATAAATCATCACACATTGTACATTTATTAAAGACATGTGAAGATGATAGAACTGGCTGAGGTGGCTAAATTAACTTCTTTAATCAGAGAAAAGACTATTTCTGTTTGTCACTGACTGGAAATCTCTCAACGGACTTTTTGCATAAAACAGGAAAAAAACGGCACTCAAAAATAAAAATAAATTTAGTTCGAAGCTCTGATCAAGCAGGCTGTCCAATCTCTTCTTAAAACCCTCCAGTGGTGAATCACCCACAACTTCTGAAGGAAACTTATTCCACTGGTTAATTGTTCTCACTGTCAGGAAGTTTCTCCTTAGTTCTAGGTTGCTTCTCTCCTTGGTGAGTTTCCCTCTGTAGCTTCTTGTCTTGCCTTCGGGTGCTTCGGAAAATAGATTGACCCCCTCTTCTCTGTGGCAGCCCCTCAAATATTATCTTCCAGAAAAAATCCAAGAAAGTCCAGTTGACTTTTTAAAAAATATATATATATATATTATTAATTCACCTTAATATTTGGTAAACAGCGTGTTGTCTGGGTTTATATTTACAAACAATCAATAACAATTCGTTTCTATAATTCCATAATCCACATAGTAGCTTTCCTGGAGTTTCTCTTCTTCCAATAATATTCTCATTTACCAACCTTAAATTAGTACATTTCTTAGTATTTTAATAGATAAACGATAGCCATTTTTCTTGTATTTCTCCAAGTAATTTCTACAATGTGAAGCTTCTTTTCTGATTAATCATCTTAATCAGAAAATCATAGATCCTGTTTTTAAAGTTCTTATTTAAAGTTTTTTTTCCCCCAATAGCACCTTTGGGACAGTCGTGACTTGGATGATGGAGAAACCCCATAAACCTGTTGCTTTATAGGCAGATATTATCTGCCCAGGCAAGAGTTCGTTGCCAGCCCATCCCTCTTTGAAAAACACCTCATATTCCGAATATTCCTCACCCTCTCTGCTTTCCTGGAAGCTACAGAATTTTCTTCTGCTTTGCAAATAATAATAATAATAAAAATAAAATAAATGAGAGTCTACGTTGCAGGCCCGTTTATAAGGACAAAGGACCCAAAGGACACAAGCTTTGAAAGCTTTGAAATCTCGAGTGCATCTGATTTTTCTGATGGCAACTTTGCATTAATTACAGGACTTGCCGGTTGGTTGGAAAAGTTTAAAAGAAGAGGAGAGAGAGAGAGAGAGAGAGAGAGAGAGAGAGAGAGAGAGAGAGAGAGAGAGAGAGAGAGAGAGAGAGAGAGAGAGAGAGAAACCCCAGACCAGCCCATCTTATCACCCTCCCCATCTACCCCATCTCCTCCTCCTCCTCCTCCTCCTCCTCCTCCTCCTCCTCCTCCTCCTCCTCCTCCTCCTCCTCCTCCTCCTCCTCCTCCTCCTCCTCCTCCTCTTCTTCTTCTTCTTCTTCTTCTTCTTCTTCTTCTTCTTCTTCTTCTTCTTCTTCTTCTTCTTCTTCTTCTTCTTCTTCTTCTTCTTCTTCCTCTTCTTCCTCTTCCTCTTCCTCTTCCTCTTCTTCTTCTTCTTCCCAGGCTGACAGATGGTTGCAGTCGGGACCCTGCTGTTGTGTTCCTCAGCCGAGCATTACCTTCCTCAAAATTCATGAGCAGGTATCAATCAAGGCTCAAATGACGGGCGGTGCAGGGAATCAAATAAAATCTGTACGTTCAGCTGCAGGCTTGGCTCGTCATTCTTCTCGTGTCACTGCCTGGTTAAACAGTCCTCTCCTTGCTAAAAAGCCTCAACGAGACATAACAGATTCATGTGGCGCCGGTCTATTGTTTGGCATTTACCCTGGAAAAGCAGGGGGGAAAAAGAAAAGAAAAGAGAAGTTACTGTTTCACTAAAACAAACCAGACACCCCGAGCATTGTGGCCCAGAGATGCATTCAGCCATTTCAATCGGCCTCATTAGGGGAAGAGGTCCCGTTCTCGGCCTCCTGCGGTGCCATGCGCAGGCATCTGATATATTCATGGCACGCCCCTCTTTGCGAAAGGGGGGCACCCGTCACGTCAATTGGGAAGGCCCCCTCCAGCCCGGTTGGGGATAAGTCATCTCACTGTTTGGGACATGGCTCAAGATCCAAAACAAAACAAACTCACTTGGAATTCCAGCAACAGAGTTTTATTTCAAAAGAAGCGTTTGCAAAGGCTTGGTGGACTGAAACACACACAGGAGTTCAGCCACACCTTACAGAGCTGTTTGACGCATTTTTATATCCTACCCCTGACACAGATTCCCCCCTCTCCTATTTCACTCAACACCCCTTTCCTAATTATCCGATAAACTTTCCGGACCACCTAAAACCACTATGTCCTTCCCTCGTTCCAGGAAGCCCCTTTGTCCATATCCCATCTTTCACCATCTAATTTTCTGTTAGCCCAGTTGGTCTCCTACAGTTATTTCGATATTTCCTCTGCTTGCAATTTTGGTTAGCTAGTAACTTCTGCTTTTCCCATTTGTGCCCGTCAATACTTAGATAAGACATATATTATTATTTCTGATCTTCAGCTGGCTTCTGCTTCAACCTTTAGACTCATTAGAAATTTCTGAATAATACTTTTATTCCTTTCATCACCACGATGCTTTGTTTCCAAAGCCCTTCGAAAAGCATTCGTAGGCCTGAACAACGGAGGAAGACAGATGCTGGCTTGTTTAGTGACGGAGGTTCCTAGGAGGAAGGGCGAAAAAACAACAACAACCGCAATCAATATTTCACCACAAAAGTTTAAAAAAAAAAGGGCGGTGGGCAATCCAGAGGAGAAGACAGCAAAAATGCACATGATGAGGGAGTTTGACTGCGCCAAGTTTGTGGAATGTTTTTAGGGAGATTTGAATCCAGAACATCTCATCGCCCTCGTGAGCGAGCGACACACGGGTTAGCAAACCACAATCTAGATGGCCACACAATGAAACCAACCATTCCCCAGACTGGCAAAGGAGTGAGATCAGGCTGTACTACAGGCAGCCCTCGACTCACAAGGCTTCATTTAGCGACCGTTCAAAGTTGCAAGAGTGACTTGGGACCGTTTTTCACACACTTACGACCATTGCGGCATCCCCGTGGTCAGGAGACAAAAATTTCGGATGCTTGGCAACGGACTCATACTTACTCCTACTTACGATGGGGGCGGGGGTCACGTGATCCCTTTTTGCGACCTTCTGACAAGCAAAGTCAACGTGGGAAGCTGGATTCAGTTCACAAACAGGGCTTCATGACTGCAGTGGTTCACTTAACAAGGATGACCAGAAATGTTGTACAATGGAGGAAAACTCACTTAACTGCCTCACTTAGCAACAGATGTCTGGGGCCCAAGTGTGCTCATAATTCAAGGATTACCAGCAGAAGTCCTAGCCTGTGTTTCTGCAGTCAAATTATGAGTTTTGGGTGTGATGCCCCCGTATGATAAATTAACTCCATGAGTTCGTGCAACATATATAGTTAATTAACTGCGATCGGAGAGGTGCCTTTAAGATAGGGCAAAAAAGTCAAGATGGCAGCCAGGATGATGTACTTGAAGCCCTCCTCCTTGTTAAGACTAGCTGAGGTGAGTGTAAATGTAGCTGCTGATCTTTTGATTTAGCATGTTGCATGAATACAAACTTTTAAGGTTTACCGTGGTAGCTACAGCTTAGGATTGTGATTTCAGGTTCTTGAACTATTCTGGAACAAGGTTTTCTTTTTTTAAAGTTGTTCTAACTATCAGAAAATCTCTCTTTATTTCTGGGTTGCTTCTCTCCTTGGTTAGTTTCCATCCGTTGCTTCTTGTTCTGCCCTCAGGTGCTGTGGAGAATAGCTTGACTCCCTCTTCTTTGGGGCAGCCCCTGAGATATTGGAGCACTGCTATCATGTCCCCCCTCGTCCTTCTCTTCGTTAAACTAGACATCCCCAATTCCTGCAACCGTTCTTCCTATGTTTTAGCCTCCAGTCCCCTGATCATCTTTGCTGCTCTTCTCTGGACTCTTTCCAGAGTCTCAACTTCTTTTTTACATCGTGGTGACCAAAACTGGATGCAAAATTGGATTCCTTTCCAGAATAATCTAGGACAGATCTTGGATGGATCAGAGATAATGACTGGAGTGGATTATGGTAGATTAGAAGCAGTTGCAGATTTTATGCTAGTTAAATACAATAACAGATCGTCTATAACAGACCTTTGACGTTTAGAATTTCAACATTTTTTAAAAGCCATGGCGACGAAAACTAGATGCAGTATTCCAGGTGTGGCCTTACCAAAGCATTATAAATTGTTAATATGGCTTTCATATTGATTGATATACAGTGGTGAATGTACCCATTCTCTTCTTTAGCATGCCGTTTGCCAACAAACATCATACCTGTGTGATGTGTGTTTGTGACACGAAAAGAACAGTTGCCCTTGAATGGAGCTGAGGTTATCACTTTCTGCAATTGACATGGATCCCTGATTTTCCTCCCCCAACACTTCTTGGGGACCAATCACGGTTAGAGACAAAGAATGTCAGGAATCTAATCAGGGAATGTTTCCTCTAGTGCAGGGGTCTTCAAACCTGGCCCTTTGATGACTTGTGGACTTCAACTCCCAGAATTCCTCAGCCAGGCACACATGCCTGGCTGAGGAATTCTGGGAGTTGAAGTCCACAAGTCAACAAAGGGCCAAGTTGGAAGACCCCTGGTTTCGTGCATCCATAGAAGAATTAAGGTATTGCAGGAATTGGGTATGTTTAGGCTAGCGAAAAGAAGGACTAGGGGTGACATCATAGCAGTGTTCCAATATTTGAGGGGCTGCCACAAAGAAGAGGGAGGACAACTTACTCTCCAGAGCACCTGGAGGCAGGACAAGAAGTAATGGATGGAAACTAATCAAGGAGAGAAGCAACCTACAACTAAGGAGGAATTTCCTGATCATGAGAACAATTAGCCAATAGAACAGCTTGCCTTCAGATGTTGTGGGTGCTCCATCACTGGAGGTTTTCAAGAAGAGACCGGACCTGAAGGCAGTCTAAGAAGGAATGGATGGAAATTAATCAAGGAGAGAAGCAACCTGGAATTAAGGAGACAGAACAATTAATCAATGGAACAATTATTTCTCCAGAGGTTGTGGGTGCTCCATCACTGGAGGTTTTTAAGAAGAGACCGGACAGCCATTTGTCTGGAACGATATAGGATCTCCTGCTTGATCAGGGGGTTGGACTAGATGACCTCCAAGGCATCCTCCAACTCTGTTATTCTGTTACAAAGCAATAGCCAAGTTGGAAAGCTGATATTTTCCCAACAAGTTGAAAAGCTGGATGAGTAGAGTCAGTGTTCCCGATTGGTATAGACAGAAATTTCCTTTTACTTGTCTTTGCTAATCTCCTCCATTGTGATTCTCCCTAGATTTGTGCTGTTTAGACATAGAAGACTGTGTGCAGATGGCATGGTCTCAAATGTGGTAGTTGTGTAAGATTTGTTGGGTAGCAAGTATACACCAGAGGAGAGTTTACAATGAATTTCCCAAAGCTTCTCGGGTTAAAATGTCTCCCTTCGGCATTCGGAGACATCTAGTTTTCCTGCACTAAATGTCTTTCAAAAAGCTTGTCACAAATGTACCCCATTCAGACATTAAGGAGATGCTTATCTGGTCCTCTAGCAAATGTTCTTGCAGCTTGGTAAAGATTATTTTGCCCAAATGAATCATGCTTAGTGCTAAGCACACACGCACACACACACACACACACAAACACACACACACACAGAGAGAGAGAGAGAGAGAGAGAGAGAGAGAGAGAGAGAGAGAGAGAGAGAGAGAGAGAGAGAGAGACTACATCCCAACAGAAGATTCCAAGCCAGAATTTAACCACTAATAAATATTGATAGTGACTTTTAATTTTATTATTGGTTGTTAACCTAAAATCTCAGTGAAGCTGCTTTATGATTTATAGCAATGTTCAGGATGTAGACTTAATAGTACGGCATTGCTTCACAGGCTGGGAAGATCCAGAAAAGTTATAATGAAGTGTTCTGATTACATTCTCAACCCTTTCATCTTTCTTCTTCTCCTAGGCGATTTTAGCAGAATAACAGAGTGGGAAGGGACCTTGGAGGTCATCTAGTCCAACCCCCTGCTCAAGCAGGAAACCCTATTCCATTTCAGACAAATGGCTGTCTCTTCTTACAAGTCTCCAGTGATGGAGCTCCCCCTACTTCTGAAGGAAAGCTGTTCCACTGGTTAATTGTTCTCACAATTAATTGCCCGTACAATCAGGAACTTCTTTTCTTAATTCTAGGTTGTATCTCTCTTTGATGAATAATAGAATAACAGAATTGGAAGGGACCTTGGAGGTCTTCTAGTCCAACCCCCTGCTCAAGCAGGAAACCAAATTCCATTTCAGACAAATGGCTGTCTCTTCTTACAAGTCTCCAGTGTTGGAGCATTCACAACTTCTGGAGGCAAGTCTTCCCATGATTAATTGTTCTAGCTGCCAGGAAATTTCTCCTTGATTCTAGGTTGCTTCTCTCCTTGATTAGTTTCCATCCGTGGCTTCTTGTGGTGCTTTGCAGAATAGGTTGACCCCCCCTCTTCTCTGTGGCAGCCCCTCAAATATTGGAAGATTGCTAACATGTCACCCCTAAACCTTCTTTTCATTAAACTGAACAAACCCAATTCCGGCAAGCGTTCTTCGTATCTTTTAGACTTCAGTCCCCTAATTAGCCTCCTAATTCAGTATTAAGCAACTGCCCAACGCACATTCCTCGATTCTCCCTGTGCATATTCGGCCTAATTCGCCTAGCTGCAATTACTCCGCATCAGACTACAAACCCAGATGCTCACTAGCTGACTTGTGACCTTTGCCATCTTTGGTTGTTTAGAAGAATGTTGAATTTTTATTTTATTCTTTTTTCCCCCCAGTAGGATGGAGGTGTAGAGGCAGTTGAAAGGGCCTTTCAGTCCTCTGGAGACATCCGGCTGTAGCGCCATTTTTTTTTAAAAAAACACACCCCTATTTTAATCATGTCCAAGGGCTTTTTAAGTTGCACGTGAAAAAAAAAACCAATAGTCGGGAGCCGTTAATAACGATGGCTTTGTTATTTGGGGGATAAATAACGCCAGATAGCTCTTTAGATCACAATTTGGGACCTTCCTTCCCTCGGCTTGTTTTGTGGCAGATGGTTTGAAAGCCCCCCCCCGTGTCCCCCCCGCCTCTCCCCTCCGTGCCTTGACCTCCTGCAGATGTTGCGATAGACAAAAAAAAATGGTCCTCAGGATCACCAGTGAAAGGAAGAAATAAGCCCTCATAATAGACCGTATCATGGCTATTGGCGGGCTGGGCCTCTAACTGCTTTTTTATGACTGTGACTGACCAGCTCCGATTCTTTCTTCGACGTCTCAAGAGCGATGTCAGCAATTGTGAAGCCGTTGAAAGGCAGAGTGGATCCATGCGGCGGAGGAACCTTTTTGGAAAGCCAGCCAATGGTGGATGAATGATTGGAGGGGTGCGGGGGGGGGAGGGGAAAGAGAAGTGAGCGAGTGCCACTGCTTGCAGTGAAGCAACCCACTAGACGCCTATATTGTCTTCTCGAAGATCTTTCGACAGCCTATTATACTCGCCCTAATGAGGTTGTCATGCATTTCTCTTTAGGTGGCCATTAAAAGCTTGTCTACATCTGCTGAAGTTTGCCATGGAAGAGGGCGAGGCCCAGGACGGGGGGTAGCTGGGGACCCCTAAAATCCCCTTTGCTAGGCACGTCCTTGCTGCTTGGGATTAACCAATCAGAATAGAGCTGGAAGGGACCTTGAAGGTCTTCTAGTCCAACTCTCTACTCAGGCAGGGAAACCTGTACCATTTCAGACAAATGCTTGTTCCATCTCCTCCTAAAAACCTCCAGTGATGGAGCATCCACAATTTCTGAAGGCAAGCTATTCAGAATAACAGGATAACAGGGTTGGAAGGGACCTTCAAGGTCTTCTAGTCCAACCCCCTGCTCAAGCAGGAGACCCTACACCATTCATGCCAATCTCTTCTTAAAAGCCTCCAGCGATGGAGCGCCCACGATTTCTGGTGGCAAGCTGTTCCACAGGTTGATTGTCCTCACTGTCAGGAAGTTTCTCCTTCGTTCCAAGTTGCTTATTCTCTTTGATCAATTTCCAATGATTGTTTCTCATCCTTCCCTCTGGTGCCTTGGTGAGTAATGTGACCCCCTCCTCTTCTTTGGGGCAAATACTGGAATACTGCTATCATATCCCCCTTAGTCCTTCTTTCCTCTAGACTAGCCAAACCCAAATCCTGCAATCGTTCTTTATATGTTTTAGTCTCCAGGCCTTTAATCATCTTAGTTGCTCCTCTCCGCACTTTTTCCAAAGTCTCAACCTCTTTTTTTTGCAATGTAGTGATCAAAAACTGGATGCGGCATTCCTCGTGTGGTCTTACTAAGGATGTATAAAGGTAAAAGGTAAAGGTTCCCCCGCACATGCGTGCTAGTCGTTTCCGACTCTAGGGGCCAGTGCTCATCTCCGTTTCAAAGCCGAAGAGCAGCGCTTGTCCGAGGACGTCTCCGTGGTCATGTGGCCGGCATGACTAGATGCCAAAGGCGCACGGAACGCTGTTACCTTCCCACCGTAGCGGTCCCTATTTTTCTATTTGCATTTTTACGTGCTTTTGAACTGCTAGGTTGGCAGAAGCTGGGACGCGTAACAGGCGTTCACTCTGATACGCGGCACTCGGGATTCGACCCGCCAAACTGCCAACCTTCTGATCGACAAGCTCAGCCTCCTAACCCACTGAGCCACCACGTCCCTTAAGGATGTATAAAGCGGTATAAACCCCCAAGATTCTTCCTCTCTTCACATAAACGCAGGGGCGGGATTCAGCCTGCTCGCACCAGTTGGGCAGAACCAGTAGCTAATTTTTTGTTGCCCAGGCCCAGAATGGACTTCCGGAAGCGGCATCCACACCGAGAAGCGGTTGTTCCCCGATTTGAACGCCGCCCCTGCGTAAGTGGCAAGTGAGAACCGATGTGCAGGAAACCCAGACGTATCCTACTCTTTTTCAGGAGAAGCCTTGCTCAAATGCAGCCATTTTCTACCTGCAGCCATTTCAGCTGCTCAGCAAACACAGCTTTCTCAGAGCAGAAAGACCAGCGTCCCCGCTAGGAAATGTTCCTACCATTTGCAAAATCTTTTCATCCATGCAATCACTTCGCCATTCATTCTTTCCCTCACCCCCTCCACGCAGCTGCTGCTAATCATTTTAACCAAGCCTTATAATTCAGCGCATCTTAAAAAAAAATGTTAAAAAAAAAGAAATCTGGGGAAAAAAAGGAATGGTGTTAAAATGGTTTTTTTCTTCTTACGCTACTTTTATGAAATGGTTCTTTCAGATGCTAATGAGTAAAAAATGAGGTTTATCTGGAAAAGAGGCCTCTGAAGGTGTGGATGCAGGAACCTCACACCTTTCTGCCACACGTTGTAAGCATGGTGGATGAGTACTCCCTACAGGTAGTTTCTCAGCTTACGGTCACAATTTATTTACGTTGCTGAGGGAGAAATTTGTTAAGCGGGTTTTACCCCATTTTATGACCTTACTTGTTAAAACGAATCACTGCATTTACTAAGTTAGTAATGCCGTTTTTAAGCAAATCTCATTTCCCCAGGACTTTGCTTGTCAGAAAGTCCCAAAAGGGGATTGCGTGACCCCGGCACACATCGTAAATAGGAACCAGTCAAGCATCCGAATGTAAATCACGTGATCGTGGGGATGCCGCAATTGTCGCAAGTGTGTAAAAACGGCCATAAGTCGCTTTTTTTCTGGGGCCGTTGTAACGTCGAACGGCTGCGAAAAGGACCACCGTAAGTCGAGGACTTCCTTATTCCTGGGCGCGCTAAACAAATCTTTCGGAGATTGCATCTGAAGAAATCAGGTGACCTACAAAATTAAGGGTCCTAATGTGGCCTCCCCCCCCACCACACCCGGCCTCCCCCTTGCCAGCGGCTGAAAATAGCAAGCTATAAATTAGCGACTGAAAGGATGATAAGAAATAAACTCTGGATGTTGGTTGACAATGTAAAGACATTTGTTGGCAAAGGTGACGATGCATTTCATCTCTCAGCTAATTACAACCTTGGGAAAGTACTTTTGTGGATGTTAATTGCCTATGTGGTTAAATTTGGAGGGTTTTCAGAAATGGGTTTCGCCCCTCATTCGGATGTTCAAGCTGCAGCTGGCTGGAGAGACAGAAATAACTCCAGGTATAACCTGTAGTTTAACACACCTGTTTCAAACACCTCTCTTCTTTAAATCCCACCTACTGTTCCCCGGCATTTTTCTAGCCCAAATCTATTCTCAACGCACTGGCTTCTTTTAATTCTCAGTTTTTCCGTTTCTTAATTCTCAGAGAAGAGCAGCTAAGATGATCCAAGGCCTGGAGACCAAAACATACAAAGAACGGCTGTGGGACTTGGGTTTGGCTAGTCTAAAGAAAAGAAGAAACAGGGGAGACATGATAGCAGCATTCCAGTATTTGAGGGGCTGCCACCAAGAAGAGGGGGTCATATTATTCACCAAAGCAATAGAGGGAAGGATGAGAAACAATGATTGAAAACTGATCAAAGAGAGAAGCATCCTGGAACTAAGGAGAAACTTCCTGACAGTGAGGACGATTGACCAGTGGAACAGCTTTGCCTCCAGAGTTCGTGGGTGCTCCATCACTGGAGGTTTTTAAGAAGAGACTGGACAGTTACCCGTCTCTGATGGTATAGGTTCTCCTGCTTGAGCAGGGGGCTGGACTAGAAGACCTCCAGGGTCCCTTCTAGCTCTATTCTGTTCCATTCCATTCTATTCCATTCCATATTTTCTATTCTATTCTATTCTATTCTATTCTATTCTATTCTATTCTATTCTATTCTATTCTATTCTATTCTATTCTATTCTATTCTATTCTATTCTATTCTATTCTATTCTATTCTATTCTTATTTCATTCTATTCTATTCTATTCTATTCTATTCTATTCTATTCTATTCTATTCTATTCTATTCTATTCTATTCTATTCTATTCTATTCTATTCTATTCTATTCTATTCTATTCTATTCTATTCTATTCTATTCTATTCTTATTTCATTCTATTCTATTCTATTCTATTCTATTCTATTCTATTCTATTCTATTCTATTCTATTCTATTCTATTCTATTCTATTCTATTCTATTCTATTCTATTCTATTCTATTCTACTCTATTCATTTCATATATTCTATTCTATTCTATTCTATTCTATTCTATTCTATTCTATTCTATTCTATTCTATTCTATTCTATTCTATTCTATTCTATTCTATTCTATTCTATTCTTATTTCATTCTATTCTATTCTATTCTATTCTATTCTATTCTATTCTATTCTATTCTATTCTATTCTATTCTATTCTATTCTATTCTATTCTATTCTATTCTATTCTATTCTATTCTTATTTCATTCTATTCTATTCTATTCTATTCTATTCTATTCTATTCTATTCTATTCTATTCTATTCTATTCTATTCTATTCTATTCTATTCTATTCTATTCTATTCTATTCTATTCTATTCATTTCATATTTTCTATTCTATTCTGTTCTATTCTATTTCATATTTTCTACTCTACTCTACTCTACTCTACTCTACTCTACTCTACTCTACTCTACTCTACTCTTCTATTCTATTCTATTCTATTCTATTCTATTCTATTCTATTCTATTCTATTCTATTCTATTCTATTCTATTCTATTCTATTCTATTCTATTCTACTCTACTCTACTCTACTCTATTTCATATTCTCTACTCTACTCTACTCTATTCTATTTCATATTTTCTATTCTATTCTATTCTATTCTATTCTATTCTATTCTATTCTATTCTATTCTATTCTATTCTATTCTATTCTATTCTATTCATTTCATATTTTCTACTCTACTCTACTATTCTATTCTATTCTATTCTATTCTATTCTATTCTATTCTATTCTATTCTATTCTATTCTATTCTATTCTATTCATTTCATATTTTCTATTCTATTCTGTTCTATTCTATTTCATATTTTCTACTCTACTCTACTCTACTCTACTCTACTCTACTCTACTCTACTCTTCTATTCTATTCTATTCTATTCTATTCTATTCTATTCTATTCTATTCTATTCTATTCTATTCTATTCTATTCTATTCTATTCTATTCTACTCTACTCTACTCTACTCTATTTCATATTCTCTACTCTACTCTACTCTATTCTATTTCATATTTTCTATTCTATTCTATTCTATTCTATTCTATTCTATTCTATTCTATTCTATTCTATTCTATTCTATTCTATTCTATTCTATTCTATTCTATTCTATTCATTTCATATTTTCTACTCTACTCTACTATTCTATTCTATTCTATTCTATTCTATTCTATTCTATTCTATTCTATTCTATTCTATTCTATTCTATTCTATTCTATTCTATTCTATTCTATTCTATTCTATTCTATTCTATTCAAGATCCATTGGCCGAAAATAGAAAACCCAAGAAAGTGTCTTTCAGAAGAAAGGCCTAAAGAATGGGTGTGTTCCTGGGGTGTGTGTGTGAGGGAAATGGAGGTTCCAAAAAGTAACAAAGCTTCTGGTTTGGTCTATACAATCACAATAACCCTTTTGTGGTTCTTTTCATCACTCTCTCCTCATAGATGTGAGGAAGGAGTAACTCAAACCAATGGTCTAACTTCCCTTAACAAAGTTCACCACAAAAAAATGAATAGGCAAATGTGTGTGTGTGTGTGTGTGTGTGTGTGTGTGTGTGTTGGTGGTGGCGGCGGCAGTGAGTGGTTAAATACTCAAATACTGGAGGCAGATTCACAAGGCTAAAAACATCAGGCAAGAAGGAGGAACTAAATCTCTATCAGATATCTCATCGGAAAAATGGATAGAAGCAGATAAGGTGGGTGGGCTTTCTGCCCCTCACAGGGCAAATGATGGGCATTTTTTTTCTCCTGCATACCTACAGGGGGTTCTTGACTTACCACCAGAATTGAGCCCAAATTTATGTTGCTGAGCGAGACATTTATTAGGTGCGTTTTGCCCCATTTCACAACCTTTCTTGACACCGTTGTTCACTGCAGTTGTTAAGTTAGTAGCACAGTCGTTAAGTGAATCTGGGTCAGAAAAGGGGAATCACATGATTCCGGGCACTGCAAGCTTCGTAAATATGAACCAAAGCATCCAAATTTTGATGGCACCACCGGGGGGATGGTGCAACGGTCATAAGTGTGAAAAACAATCAGAAGGCACCTGTAAGCATGGTGGATGAGTACTCCCTACAGGTAGTTTCTCGGCTTACGGTCACAATTTACGTTGCTGAGGGAGAAATTTGTTAAGCGGGTTATTATTATTATTATTATTATTATTATTATTATTATTATTATTATTATTATTATTATTATTATTATTATTATTATTACCCCATTTTACGACCTTTCTTGTTAAAACGATTCGCTGCAATTACTAAGTTAGTAAAGCCGTTTTTAAGCGAATCTCATTTCCCCACGGACTTTGCTTGTCAGAAAGTCACAAAAGGGGATTGCATGACCCCGGCACACATCGTAAATAGGAACCAGTCAAGCATCCGAATGTAAATCACGTGATCGTGGGGATGCCGCAATTGTCGCAAGTGTGTAAAAACGGCCATAAGTCACTATGGAGGCACTTTTTTTTCCAGTGACGTTGTAACCTCAAACGGTCGCTAAATGAATTGTAAGTGGAGGACTGCCCATAACTGGAGACATAGTGTCTTCAGCTAGTTATCAAGTGGAAATACGGCGTATGCATGCCCTTTGCATTCTGAAGCTTCCTGGAGGGAAAGCGGTGGAGACGAAGGAAATACAACTAACTTAAAGGTAAATATTCAGGCATGGAGGAAAAAAAAAAAGGTCTGGGCAGAGCTTTGAAGGCAGGGGATTCAGATCAAGGTGATGTGAAGATTAATTAGCTATCAGTCAGGTAACTTTGCTGAGTATTCATATAACCGTTTACCTTAATGAATTCATGATGCATGATGAATTTAGATTTAAATTACTGTGAATGGCAGATCGATTTGCATAAAGCTTCACTCACGGCTTGAATCTCTGCCAGCATTTAGAAGGGAATATGAAAGCAAATTTTATTATTATTATTTTTTTAAAAAAACCTTGACAACAGCTATCCTTTTTTTCCCCCTTACCTTTTTTTTTTAAAAATTGATCTCAAAAGGTTTACTACTCAGAAACAAAACTCCTATGAATATTTAAGAAGTGGGCAGCCATTTGTCTGAAATGGTATAGGTTTTCATGCCTGAGGAGAAGGTTGGACTAAATGACCTCCAACTCTATTATTATTATTATTATTATTATTATTATTATTATTATTATTGTTATTGTTATTGTTATTGTTATTGTTATTGTTATTGCTATTGCTATTGCTATTGCTATTGCTATTGCTATTGCTATTGCTATTGTTATTGCTTGTGACCTCCCGATTGGACTACTGCAATGCTCTCTACATGGGGCTGCCCTTGAGGACCACCTGGAGGCTTCAGCTGGTGCAGAATGCAGCCGCGCGGGTTGTGATGGGGGTCTCCCGATACTCCCATGTAACACCTCTTCTCCGCGAGCTGCATTGGCTTCCGGTTGCCCTCCGGGTGAGATTCAAGGTGCTGCTGATGACCTATAAAGCCCTAAATGGCTTGGGTTATCTGAGGGAACACCTGCTGCCGGCATCAAGCTCCCTTCGTCCAGTGCGCTCGCAGAGAGAGGGTCTTCTCAGGGTGCCACCAGTAAGAGATTGCCGGCGGGTAACACCCAGGGGTAGGGCCTTCTCAGTGGGGGCGCCTGCCCTCTGGAACCAGCTGCCTGTAGAGCTTAGGACTGCCCCTGACCTCCGCTCATTCCGCCGGGACCTGAAGACCTGGCTCTTCAAGCTTTCTGGTCTGGACTGAGGGTATTAATTGGGGTTTTAATTGGATTTTAATTAGGATTTTTATATTTAAGGTTAATATAATCATTTTAATTGTTTTAATTTTTGTAATTGTTGTATTGTTTTTTTAAAAAAAAACCTTGTGAACCGCCCTGAGTCCTACGGGAGAAGGGCGGTATATAAGTCTAATAAACTAAACTAAACTAAACTAAACTATTGCTATTGTTATTATTTTATCCTCTTGATGAGGGCTGGTGATTCACTTAGAGTAGTTTAATCGTATGATCTGGAAAGAGAGTTTTAGCAACGATGCTTGTGACCTGACCATACACTTCCTAGGTCTATACAAGATACCTTATATGAGATATATAGAAAGAGTTAAGACATATAGAGATAATATGTTTCCCATGATGATCTTGATGTGTTTCAGGAAGTAAAATTTTCTTTGCTGCCAACAGCAATGCAAACATTCCGTGCTAACAGCTACGGTAGGAATATCTGATCTGAGAGTACTTCTTTCTCCCAAAATCTACTGAATGCCTGGTGATTAAATGTTTTGGTTTATTAGATGCATTTCTTGCACGTAAAAATCTTGCTACATGCAAATTTCCCCTTGCCCGCAAAAGACAGATTGGAAATAGAGAGCAATAAAAATGTTTGTGAGTATCTCTTTCCCGGAACAACCTTCAAAGTAGTTCTACAGTTATGTTCTTGCCTCGGGTTGGGGGTTAGGATTGAAGACCTCAAAGCTCCCTTCCAGACGTAGGATTCTAAGTCAAGGAAGTTACGAAAAGCACGGAGTGTATTTTGCCTGGAAGGCAGCCAATATACCTTATTCCCAATTAGTTTAGCGGTGTTGATTTTTCTTTTTCAAACACCTGTTTGTAACCCAAAGCACAAGACTACGTATCTAAGTGAATTAATATGTTTGCCTCGCAGAAGAGAGCAGCGTCTGAGCATGATTGGTCTCAAAACAAGTTAAGCAGGATCATATTTAGTAGATGGAAGATGGGGCTGTTGGGTTTTGGCAGATGGGCAACCCCACCCCACTCCAAAAGAGCCCATGACGTCAGCATTGTTGATGTTGGGAAACACCTGTAAAGTGGGAACCTGCCCTACTTTACATCGGGGGGGGGCTGTGTGGAGAGAGTTTCCTCCTTTAAATTCCTGGGAGTCTACCTCTGTGAAGATCTTACCTGGAAAATCAATACAACCCAGGTGGCCAGAAAGGGCCAACAGAGACTCCACTTCCTCAGGGTCTTGCAGAAGAACAGGGTAGAACTACGGCTAATGACATTCTTTTACCGGTCTACTATAGAGAGCGTCCTCTCGCACTGTATTGTGGTTTGGTATGCTGGCCTGACAGCCACGGATGGGAAGATATTACAGAGGGTGGTGAGCACAGCACAAAACATGGTGGGCTGTCACCTGACACCACTAAATGACCTTGCCAGGACTCGCTGCCTTGGAAGAGTGAGGAAAATTCTCAGGGACGACTCGCACCCTGGTCGGTACCTCTTTACTCTCCTACCATCGTGTAGGAGATACAGGAGTATAGCCAGCCGCACCAAGAGGCTGAAGAATAGCTTCTATCCATGGGCTGTCAGGCTCCTGTATGGGAAATAACTCTATGTATGATTGACTTGCGAGGCCAGTGTGTTGTGCAATTAGCTCACGTGGTGTAAGAAGATGGTGGGTTTATTGTCACTGTGAGTTGTGGTGGGGCACGAAGGGAGGCTCAGCCAGTCTCACTGTACACATGTTTTACTTTGATAATAAAGGTTCATTCATTCATTTTTTTTACCTAGGCAGACAAGGAGGAGGGGTCAAGTAGAGAACTAGCTTTGAATCCTTGCTCAGTCACAAGAGGCAGAGGCCTGACTGCCCTCTAAGCTCCATGGGACCTTATCTGTTTGTTTCAAAGAGGAGATGGGAGATTCTTGTAATATCAGCAGAGCACAATGATGTAGCTTTCTTTCTTTATTTGCGTTAGAAGCTCCTTCAAATTATAGGTATAGAACGTTCAACACTGAGCAGGTAAAATAAGTATAAAATAGGCAGTGGTGGGAGTCAAATATGTGAACAACTGGTTCTCAGTGTGGATGCCGCTTCTGGAATCCATTCTGGGCCTGGGCAACAAAAAAATTAGCTACCGGTTCTGCCGAACTGGTGCGAACTGGCTGAATCCCACCACAGGAAGGAAGGAAGGAAGGAAGGAAGGAAGGAAGGAAGGAAGGAAGGAAGGAAGGAAGGAAAATGAGGAGAAGGAAGGACTGGTGGGATTCAAATATGTCAACAACTGGTTCTCTGTGTGGATGCCGCTTCTGGAATCCATTCTGGGCCTGGGCAACAAAAAATTAGCTACTGGTTCTGCCAAAGTGGTGCGAACCGGCTGAAACCCACCACTGAAAATAGGTCACAGAGATATAGCACATATGAAAGTATGTAAAATAAACAGGGTAAAAACTAGATTTCATTCGTCCAATATTGGGCCACGTTGATAGTAGGAGATCTTCTGGTTATAGTGAAGGAGCAAATATGCATCATAGTGTCAACATCCAGCTCAAGAATCCAAATAAACTCCAGACTAATTCCGTTTATTGAATTCACTGCGTGGTTATGTTGAAGCAAAACTGACTCTGCGGTTCCCACAAGTTTAAGTTCATAGACTTAAACCATAGTTTTCCCAGCCAAACCCCCAATGTCTTACATAATCCATATCAACAGCTCCACTTTGTTGTGGGAACCGTCTGCTTCAAATCCACACCTGTGCTGGTGTCCTTGACAGGTCTTCATGCTCCCATGATCTGCAGCGGAATCAAAGAAGCTTCATTTCTCCATCTACCCACTTGAAAGTAACACTTTCCACCCCTTTTATCTAAAGGCAAGTTGAAACACAGAGGCACGTAGCTGCCAAAGTTTTACACTTGGCACATAACATATGCGAGATAGATGGTTCTTCTCTACATTCAGGAGAAGTGTCTTCTACAGGGAAGGAAGACATAACATAACATAACATAGGGAACCATTGTTATGTTATATTGGATTAGCTTAGATTAGGTTCAGTCATCTCTGGGTTGAAACAGAGAGGACCGCTGGTTTGAAAGAGGGATCAAAGAGGCCATCTATGTCAAAATTGAACAGCCCTCTCTCAACAGAGGGGGAGGGATATGACATTGTCTATCTCTAGTCCACCACACAGGCGTTTCAACAGTTCCACACCCATCTGCAGCACTCAGGTGACCTTGAGAACAGAGATCAACCTCCAAGGGGCCCCAATGACTCTCAGAGGAAGTCTCAGTGACCAGAGGATTGCAAGGAATATAAACCCTTCCATCCTCCACCCTTCAGTCAGAACTGAAGAAGCTTCTTGGATGAGAAGCAAAATATCTTCAAAGAAAACCACGGAAGTCCAGTTGCCTCTTGAAAAAGCACCTTTGGGACAACCGTGACCTGGATGACGGAGAACCTCCGTAGACATTCTGGGTTGAAAGGACCTGTCAGTGGCGACACAGTTGCCCAGGGGACACTCAATTGCCAAAGTAATGCCATCTTTGGGAAGGCTCCTTTCGTGTTGGGCTCAATCGCGATCGTAAGTTGAGCACTACCTGTACGGAGAGTTATAGTCAGTAGATTTTCCGGCAAACTAGATTTCACTGTATTCTTTTTTTTTTTACCTTATTTTTGGCCTCTTGTCTTTAATTTCTTTGGCTTATTCAGTGCTTTTTTTGTAAAAGAAAAAGGTGCCGGAACTCACACATGTCGTATAACCAGCCTTGCCTACCCTACAAGGTTCCATCCAAAAAAGGTGCCGGAACTCCGTTCTGAGCGTTCTATGAGGAAAAAAGCCCTGGGCTTATTTATTCTTCTTACTTTTTGCGCTTTGTATAAAGTTGCTAATCCCGTAGCAGCATCACGGGCCTGTTTGTCTGCATGTGAATAAGTGGTATGTGTAACAATAATTTCAAGCCCCAAGTAAGTCATAAATCATCAAGACATGATACATTTATTTTAAAAAAACATTTACGGCCGTTGCAGCATCCCCGTGGCCAAAATTCAGACGCTTGGCCATGGACTCTTATTGATGACGGTTGCAGCGTCCTGGGGGTCCCTCCTTTGTGACCAAAATCAGCGGGGAAGTCAGATTCATTTAATAACGGTGTTACTGACTTAACAACGTCCGGTGATTCTCTTAACATCTGTGGCAAGAAAGGTCGTCAACATCTCGCTTAGCCACAAAAGATTTTGGACTCAATTGTGCTCATCTGTTGAGAACTCCCTGTTCTTATCTTTTCCTTTCTTCATCTCCGCAGTGCCTTTGTAGACAGCACCCATGTGTACAAAACACAATGCAGAGATCTTTAGGGGAAAAACAAACAAAGAGATTCGGACAGTTTTGGACCCTGCCTTCCAGCGGATTCAGCCCCAAATTACTTCTAGGGCCTGAAGCAGACAGAGGGTTTTCAACAACAAGGGCATGTAACTCAAGTCTTCTTCGGAGAGACTTCTGGATTGTTTGTTCCTATTTGCAAGTCTATCACTCACTCTCTGTCCAAGCCAAATTCTGTTATGACAAGGCAGGCTGTGTGCAATAAAAATATCGGAGAACCGCAAAGGGACTTCCCTCTCTCCATCTGTGCCTCTTCTGGTGCTTTAAATTACCTCCTTCAGTCTGGAGACTTGATTGGGACAAGCCTGCGTTTGCTCTAGAGAGGTAGCAGAAGGGTGTACACCCCTTTCCTTCTGTCACATCCTGATTGGCAATCAATCTCTCCTTTATCCTTCGCTTTTGCATGGATTCCCCTCCTTCCTCGCTTGAGAATTAGCTTTTCTCCCCCTGATTTTCAGCTCTGATTATCAACCGGTTGTAAAAATAAAAAAAAATATGGACGCCTTCCCCGTTTCTCCAATCCTAGGAAGGCCTACCTTGAAAGGTTTGAATTCCACCCCTTTTCCTGTAAAACCCAGAGAGAATCTGTAATAAAAAAAAATCTTTGTGATCTTTCTTTCTTTCTTTCTCTTTCTTTCTTTCTTTCTTTCTTTCTTTCTTTCTTTCTTTCTTTCTTTCTTTCCTTCCTTCCTTCCTTTCTTTCATTTCTTCCTTCCTTCCTTCCTTCCTTCCTTCCTTCCTTCCTTCCTTCCTTCCTTCCTTTCTCTTTCTTTCTTTCTTTCTTTCTTTCTTTCTTTCTTTCTTTCTTTCTTTCTTTCTTTCTTTCTTTCTTTCTTTCTTTCTCTCTCTCTCTCTCTCTCTCTCTCTCTCTCTCTCTCTCTCTCTCTCTCTCTCTCTCTCTCTCTCTCTCTCTCTCTCTCTCTCTCTCTCTCTCTCTCTCTCTCTCTCTCTCTCTCTCTTTCTTTCTCCGAAAGAATGTACGGTTGTTCTTGCCGGCAAGTCTGTTGGGGAATTAATAGCTCATTTATGCATGCTTGGCTGATCAAAGGAGAATAAACTGGGTCTGTTCTGATTTACGCCGATGCTCTTTAATGACGTGCATTAGGTTGGGTTGGTATGGAAGCTAAAAGAAGGGGAAAAAAATCTCTTTATTATGCTGGTCAACAGAGAACTGAAAGAAAGAACGAACATCACCAGGAGGAAGAGAGCTCCACTTGACAAATATATATATATAGCCTGCTCTAAGTGGCTAGTCAGCCTATTTGCACCCAACAATCTGCGTCCTCATTTTACTGACTTGGGAAGGATGGAAGGCTGAGTCAACCTTGAGCCAGTCAGGATCGAACTCCTGACTGTGGGCAAAGTCAGCCTGCAATACTGCATTCTAACCACTGGGAAGGAAGGAAGAATAGCAATAGCAATAGCATCTAGACTTATATATTGCTTCACAGTGCTTTACAGCCCTCTCTAAGCGGCTTACAGTCAGCACATATTGCCCCCAACAATCTGGGTCCTCATTTTACCAACCTGGGAAGGATGGAAGGCTGAGTCAACCTTGAGCCAGTCAGGATCGAACTGGGGGCTACGGGCAGAGTTAGGCTGCAATTCTGCATTCTAACCACCGCGTCACCATGGCACTCCTAAAAAAATGTCATATTTTAAAATATTTTCTACTGGCAGGATTTCTTGCTTGTGTTGCTTGAGTGCTGTACGCCATTCAGAAATATTGTAGGGGAGCATATTTGTAGCTCAGGGGTTGTCCTGTGGGATCCTTGGTGCTCTCTGAGCTTGATAGTCGTCTTGCAGACGTTTCATGACCTACGTTTCATGATCAATGCCTTCATTAGCACTGATGATGTTACCTAGTTTGGTAATGAAACGTCTGCAAGGAAACAACGAAGCTCAGAGAGTACCAAGGAGCCCACATCATTGTCTCTATGTTCCAATTAGTTCTACTGCTATTTCTGGTTTTTTCCCACCCAAAGGGGCAAAATAGCAACTTGTCTTGGGCTGTAGGGATTGAATTCATTGGGGATTGGTTCAGAGCACTGGAAAATTGCAGGCTGCACAGACATAGCTCTTCAGCGCTGATTCTGAATTCCTGAGCAGGAATCTCTAGATTCACCTGGCAATGTCAGAAATCAATAGCAATTCAAGATGGAAAAGGCACTTATGCTGGATGTGATTTCAATGTTCCAGTCCTTATGGGTTTTTTATATATATAAGGCAGAGGGTCCTACTGCATTTTTTTAAAAATCCCATTTATATCCCGCCCTTCTCCGAAGACTCAGGGCAGCTTACAATCTAAGAAGCACAAATCAATGTGCTTAGCAATAGCCTTCATTCTATGTATTGCCTGCTTATTAGGGCTTTAATGAGACTCCTTCCCACAATAACAGATTTGCAGCTTTAGGCACAATTTACTTATTTTATTTTACTTACAGCCTCCCTGTGTACTTAAAACCAGGGCAGATCCTGGTCAGTTCCTCGAAAGTAAAGATGTTTGGGCTACTGTTTTCCTCCTCGAACATTTGATTTAGCATTTCTGTAGGAAAATTATAGCAGGACATTGTTTCCCCTGAATAATTGAGGGAGGCGTTTCCTAAAATAATAATAGAAGAGAAAGAACTGGAGAAAATCACAAAACGCAACGATCTGCAAATAGAAGTAGAATGACTGTGGCAAAAGAAAGCAAAGATTGTACCAATAGTCAGCAACATCTAAAACATCTGGAGCATCACTCCAACAACATCAGCATTGACAATTTCCCCATCAGTCAGTTGCAAAAGGCAGCTTTATTAGTTGGAAGAGCTTCCATCCTGCAACTGATACTTTTAAATGCCATCAATTCGATCCCGACCGGCTCAAGGTTAAGTCAGCCTTCCATCCTTCCCAGGTCGGTAAAATGAGGACCCGGATTGTTGGGGGCGACAGGCTGACTCTGTCAACTGCTTAGAGAGGGCTGTAAAAGCACTGCCAAGCGGTATATGAGTCTAAGTGCTAGTGCTATCAAACCACAACATCTGTCTATTCCAGGTCCTTGGCAAGGGCTTGATAAGTGGGTAAAAATCCTAAATCCAGGCTGAACATCTGGTTGATTGTGCAACTGATCATTATCATCATCATCATCATCATCATCATCATCGTCATCATCATCATTTTATAAATAGAATCGATCAGACTAGACTAGACTAGACTAGACTAGACTAGACTAGACTAGACTAGACTAGAATAGAATAGAATAGAATAGAATAGAATAGAATAGAATATATAGACTAGAATAGAGACTGGAATAGACTAGACTAGACTACACTACACTACACTAGAGACTGGAATAGACTAGACTAGACTAGACTAGACTAGATTAGACTAGACTAGACTAGACTAGACTAGACTAGACTAGACTAGACTAGAATAGAATAGAATAGAATAGAATAGAATAGAATAGAATAGAATAGAATAGAATAGAATAGAATAGAGACTGGAATAGACTAGACTAGACTAGACTAGACTAGACTAGACTAGACTAGACTAGACTAGACTAGACTAGACTAGAATAGAATAGAATAGAATAGAATAGAATAGAATAGAAAAGAGACTGGAATTAGACTAGACTAGACTAGACTAGACTACACTAGAGACTGGAATAGACTAGACTAGACTAGACTAGACTAGATTAGACTAGA
Organism: Vipera berus; assembly: GCF_964194415.1. Lineage (NCBI taxonomy): Eukaryota > Metazoa > Chordata > Lepidosauria > Squamata > Viperidae > Vipera > Vipera berus. Next base: position 120,078,416 of record NC_138206.1, on the reverse strand, counting down.
CTAGACTAGACTAGACTAGACTAGACTAGACTAGACTAGACTAGACTAGACTAGACTAGACTAGACTAGACTAGACTAGACTAGAATAGAATAGAATAGAATAGAGACTGGAATAGACTAGACTAGACTAGACTAGACTAGACTAGACTAGACTAGACTAGAATAGAATAGAATAGAATAGAATAGAATAGAAAAGAGACTGGAATAGACTAGACTAGACTAGACTAGACTAGACTAGACTAGACTAGACTAGACTAGACTAGACTAGACTAGATGACTAGAATAGAATAGAATAGAAAAGAGACTGGAATAGACTAGACTAGACTAGACTAGACTAGACTAGACTAGACTAGACTAGACTAGAATAGAATAGAATAGAATAGAATAGAATAGAATAGAATAGAATAGAAAAGAGACTGGAATAGACTAGACTAGACTAGACTAGACTAGACTAGACTAGACTAGACTAGACTAGACTAGACTAGAATAGAATAGAATAGAATAGAATAGAATAGAATAGAATAGAATAGAGACTGGAATAGACTAGACTAGACTAGACTAGACTAGACTAGACTAGACTAGACTAGAATAGAATAGAATAGAATAGAATAGTATAGAATAGAAAAGAGACTGGACTAGACTAGACTAGACTAGACTAGACTAGACTAGACTAGACTAGACTAGAATAGACTAGAATAGAATAGAAAAGAGACTGGAATAGACTAGACTAGACTAGACTAGACTAGACTAGATTAGACTAGACTAGACTAGACTAGACTAGACTAGACTAGACTAGAATAGAATAGCATAGAATAGAATAAAATAGAATAGAATAGAATAGAATAGAATAGTAGAGTTGGAAGGGACCCTGTACCATTTCTAACAGATGGCAGTCCTGTCTCTTCTTGAAAGCTTCCAGTGATGAAGCTCCCACAACCTCTGAAGGCAACTTCTGCTCCATTGGTTGATTGTTATTGGATCCAACCAACTCTGGGTGGTTTCTCCCTCTTTCTCTGTTCAGAGATAGACTGAGCGATTTGACGGTAAAGGAGAATATTTGTAACTCAGGGTTGAAATGAGGAGTCCTTGGTGCTCCTTGGTGTTTTTCTTGCAGACATTTCGTCAACACCAGAAGGCCGCCGATATCAGAGAGAGCAGCAAGGACCCCTCCGATTTGATAGCAGGTTTAGCAGCTCTTGAACTAATGAGATGGAGAAGCATGAGAACACATCCCTCACGCAGACATTTGCGTAGCTCCTTTGAAAGGAAGGACACCCGTTTCCTCACGAGCATCCCGTGCAGCTTCAAGCAGGGTCACATTCTTCGCACAATGCATTATTTTCTCGCAGGCTTTCGGTTTGTTTTTTTTGTTTTTTTCCCTCCCTCCCCCATTCCACGTGGAATGAAATTCTCTAAAAAGCTGCTGGAGTGGGAAAGTCACTGAAATGTGGCACCATTACAAAGAAAATAAAAAGGCAGGGACGAACCCAGACTGCCCCTCACAAGACACGGAATTAAGTTCTTTGCCTTGTATTAATCACACGCTGAGTATCATATTCTGGCAATAACAACTGCAGAGGGAGCACTTGTGGCTGTTTTGTGTACTGAACAGTGTGGCAGCTGGTCTGGCAGAGACTGAATTACAAATTTCAGTAAACAGCGAAGCGATTGCAGAAACTATGTGACATTAACCTCTCTCTCTCTCTCTCTCTCAGCGCTTATGTCTCTATGCAATTATGGTTTTCTTCTTAAATTCTGTCACATGCGCTAAGCTGATGTGTGTGTATGTGTGTGTGTGTATATATATATATATATATATTCAAAGCCATAAGAAGAAATGTGGGGAAGGGGGAGGGTTAGGAATAAAACAAATGAATTCATAACGGGAAATTATAAACGTTAAGAGTTCCCGTGGGGGCCTACAATTTTAAGAAAAGCTTTTAGAATCAGGTTAATAGTGGAGATTTCCTCTCTCTACTCCTCCTTAAATCAAAAATAAAGTCATTTTGTGGAATAGATTCTTGGCAGGAATGGGGCACCCAGGCCACTATTTATTGACAGAAACATCATTTTTGGAGTCTTTAGCTGAGATACGCTCCTTACAAACAGCTGAAAGGCAGTATGGGGAATGGTTAAGTCATCCTTAAGATGGTCTTTATGTATTTTATCATCCAGGGAAATTTAGCAGATGGCTTTAGGCCAATCTCATTCTCTCCATCCAATCAATTCCACTGGATTATTTGCTGTGAAAAGAGAACGGAGAAAGATCTCCATGGGGGGCCACCTCAGCTGGGGAAAAGATTTGACATCTATCCGTTGTTGGGACCGTTAAAACAGGCAGCCCTCGGCCACAACCACGCCTCACATTTCGGTTGCCAAGTGAGACTGTGGTTAAGGGAGCCTCGCCCCATTTTATGACCTTTCCCCGCCACCGTTGCAAAGTGGATCCCTGCAGTTGTGAAGTCAGCGACATGGTTGTTAAGTGAATCTGGCTTCCCCTATGGACTTTGCTTGTCAGAAGGTTGCAAAAGGGGACCGCTGCAACCGTCATAAATATGAGTCAGAGGCCAAGTATTCAAATTTTGATCATCTGACCGTGGGATGCCAGTACAGTAAGTGTGAAAAACGGTCCTAAGCAATGGTGGGATTCAGCCAGTTCGCACCACTTCGGCAGAACCGGTAGCTAATTTTTTGTTGCCCAGCAGGCCCAGAATGGACTTCCAGAAGCGGCATCCACACAGAGAACTGGTTGTTGACATATTTGAATCCCACCACTCCTTCCTTGAACTCTGGTGCTGGAGAAGACTCCTGCAAGTCCCTTGGACTGCAAGGCGATCAAACCGGTCAGTCCTAGAGGAGATCAACCCTGACTGCTCTTTAGAAGGCCAGATCCTGAAGCTCAAACTCAGATACTTTGGCCACCTAATGAGAAGGAAGGACTCATTGGAGAAGAGCCTAATGCTGGGACAGATTGAGGGCAAGAGAAGAAAGAGACGACAGAGAATGAGGTGGCTGGACGGAGTCACTGAAGCAGTAGCCGTGAGCCTAAATGGACTCCAGAAGATGGTAGAGGACAGGAAGGCCTGGAGGAACGTTGTCCATGTAGTCGCGATGGGTCGGACATGACTTCGCAACTAAAGACAACAACTCCTTCCTTCCTTCCTTCCTTCCTTCCTTCCTTCCTTCCTTCCTTCCTTCCTTCCTTCCTTCCTTCCTTCCTTCCTTCCTGTGGTGGGATTCAGCCAGTTCGCACCACTTCGGCAGAACCGGTAGCTAATTTTTTGTTGCCCAGCAGGCCCAGAATGGACTTCTGGAAGCGGGATCCACACAGAGAACAGGTTGTTCACATATTTTAATCCCACCATTGGTCTTAAGTCACTTTGTCCCAGTGCCCTTGTAAGTTTGAAAGGTCACTAAGTGAATTGTTGTAAGTCAAAGACCACCCTGTAGGCAAATATTTAGGAAGAAAAGTTTCACAAGGGGTGACTAAGGTGGACCACATATTGGAAGATGGAGATGATTTGATACGTGGTTTTGTCCTGACATATATTTTATTTATTTATTTTATTTTATTTTATTTTATTAGACTTATATACTGCCCTTCTCCTGTAGGACTCAGGGCGGTTTGGTGGATTTGTGGTTATCCAGTTAGGAGTATTCAGATTGTCTTCAAACAATTTTCTCCTGGGCTTCGTTTTCTTAGAACACAGGACATAGAATAAGAAATGTGATCTTGAAGCTTGTCTCCAACATCTCAAGTATGATTCCCGAAGCACCAAAGAAAGAGCCTTTTTAATTTGAGAGGGAACCTTAATTAATATCTCAGCTAATGTCCTTTACATACTAAGTGGAGGAAATTTTATTTTTCCGAGGTGGTTCATGAGAGAATCTTTCCGTAACCTGATTTCCGCAACAGCAACAGCAGCAACAACAACAATGACAATGTTCTGATCAAGCAGCTTTTGTGGCTAAATTTCTAACGATTTTGGTTCGCCATGTTTTTATCTTTTTGCAAAGCTTGCTCTGGTGGGTGGTGCTCAGAATGGAAAGCATGGAATATACAAACATCTAAATACACAAGTATTTTTTTTCACGATACAATAGAATCCACAAAGAAATAAGCAAATGTCTTTCAATGCTTCCTATTATGAGAGAGTTGACCTTTGGAAAATGTCCATCGATTAATGTATCATGTACATTTTTGTGTATATATATGTCATTGTGAAGTTTGGAGGTGTTGGGTATGTTTAACCTGGAGGGGAAAAATATTCAGAAGGACATGAGGACCATCATCCAATATACCAGGAGCCATCATGCAGAAAAGGGGGCATCTTTATTCAGTGTTGCTCCAGAAGACAAGCTAAGAAGCAATGGCTTTAAAATTACAAACTACTTTAAAAAAACAATGTCTATGGAGATCCCCACTCATCCAGGTCACTGTTGTCCCAAAGGTGCTTTTTCAGCAGGCAACTGGACTTTCTCGTTTTTCTTTGAAGACCTTTCGCTTCTCATCCAAGAAGCTTCTTCAGGTTCTGACTGGATGGTGGAGAATGGAAGGATTCGTCTGGTGCGCCAGTTGCGGCCCTATCTGGACCGGGATGCCCTGTGTACGGTCACTCATGCGCTCGTGACCTCTCGCCTAGACTATTGTAATGCTCTCTACATGGGGCTTCCCTTGAAGACCACTCGGAGGCTCCAACTGGTACAGAATGCGGCCGCGAGAGTTGTCTTGGGAGTTTCCCGGTACTCCCATGTTACACCTTTGCTCCACGAGCTGCATTGGTTACCAGTTGTCTTCCGGGTGAGGTTCAAGGTCTTGGTTATGATCTTTAAGTCCCTACATGGCATGGGTCCGGGATACCTCGAGGACCACCTGCTGCCGGCGTCAACTCCCCTCCGCCCTGTGCGTGCCCACAGAGAGGGCCTCCTCAGGGTGCCTCCGGTCAGGGAATGTCGACTGGTGGCCCCCAGGGGGAGGGCCTTCTCTGTGGGTGCCCCGGCACTATGGAACCAACTGCCGGTTGAGCTCCGGATGGCATCGGACCTCCGATCCTTCCGTCGCGGGTTGAAGACCCACTTGTTTGAGTTAGCTGGTCTGGCCTGAAGGGGAATATGGGTTTTTAATTGGTTTTATTATTTTACTATTGCTGTATTTTAATTGGGCATGGTTTAATTCTCTTTTAATTTTTGTACAGTTATTTATATATGCCCTGTGAACCGCCCTGAGTCCCTAGGGAGAAGGGCGGTATAGAAATCCAATAAATGAAATGAAAATGAAATGATTTATACTCCTTTCAGACAGCTGGTTGTTTGCCTTCTTTTAGAGGGTCATTGAGGCCACTTGGAGGTTTATTTGTGTCCTCAGGGTCGGCTGAGTGGTGCAAATGGGTGTGGAACTTCTTAGAACTGCTGAAAGTTTAAACGAACCACCATTGTTTGTAATGGTTTGTTTATTCTCTGGGTAAAGAGTCCAGCAGGTTTCAGAGAAATGAGTTGTTGCATTTATTTTGTCCACACAAATGACAGTTTAATCAATCCAATCTGGATTACCTTGACACTTTTCGGAATGACTGTCTTTGCTTTTTTGTCCTTGTTTTTCTGTCTAATTCTTATTCCCTCCCTCCCTTCCTTCCTTCCTTCCTTCCTTCCTTCCTTCCTTCCTTCCTTCCTTCCTTCCTTCCTCCTCCTCCTCCTCCTCCTCCTCCTCTCCTCCTCCTCCTCCTCCTCCTCCTCTTCTCCTCCTCCTCCTCCTCCTCCTCTCCTCCTCCTCCTCCTTCTCCTCCTCCTCCTCCTTCTTCCTCCTCCTCCTCTTCCTCCTCCTCCTCTTCTTCTTTTTCTTCTTCCTCCTCCTCCTCCTCCTCCTCCTCCTCCTCCTCCTCCTCTTCTTCTTCTTCTTCTTCTTCTTCTTCTTCTTCTTCTTCTTCTTCTTCTTCTTCTTCTTCTTCTTCTTCTTCTTCTTCTTCTTCTTCTCCTCCTCCTCCTCCTCCTCCTCCTCCTCCTCCTCCTCCTCCTCCTCTTTCCTTCCTTCTTCCTCCTCCTCCTTCTCTCTCTCTCTCTCTCTCTCTCTCTTGGATTTGGCTTGATTTCTCAGCTCCCCACACCATGTTTTCAAAATTCAATCCTATGCCTTGTGTCTCAAGGTGTGCAAAATTGAAATCTCCTTCCTGCAGTCCTGCAGTAATCCAATTACAGGTCAGGTTGGATGTGGCCTGCAAACTAACAAGGGAGAAGAACTCACACCGACCTCTACCAGGTTACTGACTCTAGCTAGTCCCCACAACTCTGCTGATCAGAATTCAGTTCCATTTATTTCGGACACCATCCCTGTGATTCTGAGGGATGGCAGCCTTTCATTTCGCCTTCCGCCACTCTGACAGGAAAAAACACCCTGCATTTATTTTGTCTCCAGGAAGGTGGGGCAGGGTGTGTGTGTGTGTGTGTGTGTGTGTGTGTGTGTGTGTAGCAGCAGAATCATATGTCAGAAGGGACAAAACCCCAGCTATCAATCAGCAGGGGATCTCAGCAGAAGGAGTGTGTTTTGTGAACTCTGCAGCTCCGAAGTTTTCTTTAGCTATTCAGACATTATTAATGCAACGGGAGAGGGGCCGTTCCGCAAGCTTTCTTCCTCGGCAAGCTGAGCTGTGAAAAGAACTTCTGGCAGCTTCTCTCTCTCTCCCCCCCCCTTCACACAACCTTAATTGTGTATCTTGTCACCGCAAACCTTTGAGACCTGTGATTATTCCAGCCAATTTGAAATGATTCCTGCCCGAGGTTTGCAAAGCTGTCTTTGGGGGCTTTAGAAAATGTCAGAAACTAAAATACCATATTTATGATGTACGCGCAGCCTTTGAAAACCACCCGCTCCAAAGAATATGGTTCAATGGGCTAATCGGTCTTTGGAAAAAAGTATTGGGATTACATCCCCGCCCATCTTCTTGATACTCAGGGATTTAAAAAAAAAAAGAAAGCCTTTAACATCTTCCAGGAAAAAAAAAACAATCATCAGCACCAACGGCATCCCTTTTTTTTTGGAAGTGTCCTTTTTTTCTTTTCTTCCAGAGACGGCTGTTACTATGCTACTCAGCAGTCTCCGCAGGCTTGCATTAGGACCTTTGTATTTTGTACCTGTTAGTAACATCGGCGCTATATTGCTCAGTCTATTTTTCTATCCACCTGGCCAGTTGTAAGGAGCGTCCGCCCGCTGACCTTGTGATAGCCTCAACATGGGATATAAGAAGGTGTAGGTAACTCACATCTGATCTAGCCAGCTTTATCAGCAGCTGGAAATTAAACCTAGTTCTTCACAGGGGCTCTTTGCCACCACTGTCACCTGAGAACATAATGACAGTTGTGGTTGGAAGAACACCCCAGGTGACATCTTTGCTCTTTCGTTGTTTGTGAGGAGCTCAGCCCCATCGAGAAGGTTCTGTACCCTGATTTCTTGAACTCAAGTTCCTATTTCTCAAAAGGTGTTGAGGCTCTAGAAAGAGTGGAGAGAAGAGCAACAAAGAGGATAAAACACATGAACAATGGTTGCAGGAATTGGGTGTGGCTAGTTTAATGAAGGCAGATGATACCACTCTAATGGCAGAAAGTGAAGAGGAACTAAAGAGCCTCTTGTTGCGAGTGAAGAAGGAGAGTGCAAAAGTTGGGTTGAAACTGAACATTAAGAAAACCAAGATCATGGCATCCGGCCTTCTCAATTCCTGGCAAATAGATGGAGAGGAAATGGAGGTAGTGACAGATTTTATTTTTCTGGGTTCCAAGATCACTGCAGATGGGGACTGCAGCCAAGAAATTAAAAGACGCTCATGGGGAGGAAAGCCATGGCAAATCTAGACAGCACACTAAAAAGCAGAGACATCACCCTGTCAACAAAAGTGCGTATAGTCAAGGCTATGGTCTTCCCAGTTGCAATGTATGGCTGTGAAAGTTGGACCATAAGAAAGTCTGAGCACCAAAGAATTGAGGCCTTTGAACTATGGTGCTGGAGAAGACTCCTGCGAGTCCCTTGGACTGCAAGGCGATCAAACCGGTCAGTCCTAGAGGAGATCAACCCTGACTGCTCTTTAGAAGGCCAGATCCTGAAGCTAAAACTCAAATACTTTGGCCACCTAATGAGAAGGAAGGACTCACTGGAGAAGAGCCTAATGCTGGGAAAGGTTGAGGGCAAGAGAAGAAGGGGACGACAGAGAATGAGGTGGCTGGATGGAGTCACTGAAGCAGTAGGCCTGAGCCTAAATGGACTCCAGAAGATGGTAGAGGACAGGAAGGCCTGGAGGAACGTTGTCCATGGGGTTGCAATGGGTCGGACACGACTTTGCAACTAACAACAACAGTTTAATGAAGAGAAGGACTAGGGGTGACACGATAGCAGTTTTCCAATATTTGAGGGACTGCCACAAAGAGGTCAACCTCTTCCCCAAAGCACCTGAAGGCAGAAAAAAAAGCAATGGATGGAAACTAATCAAGGACAGAAGCAACTTACAGTAAAATTAAGGAGAAATTTCCTGACAGTTGGAACAATTCATCAAGGGATTGTGGGTGCTCCATCGCTGGAGGTTTTCAAGAAAAGATTGGACAAACATTTATCCAGGATATGGAATAAGGGCTCCTGTCTTTGGCACGGGGTCGTATTAGAAGATCTCCAAGGTCCTTTGCAGGCCTCTGAGTCTAGGAGTCTATGAAGAGCACCAGGGTTAGTCTGATAATATCATCTGTCGGACAACTGTGTTTATTTTAAAAGGGAATCAAACTCTATTCTCTATTTCATACCTTGGCATCTTCTTCCTCCCATTAACTGCTTCAAATGAGAAAACATTGTTGTTGATGATGATGATAACTTTATTGTCATTTTGAATGTACACCAATCGGCATACATCAAAATGAAATTTCGTTGCATACAGCTCTCAAAGGGTCACCACCTCCGATATATACTTCTTGTTCGGGGCCCGCTCAAATTTCACATTGTCCATTTTAGTCTCTAGGGAGTGAACGATGGCAAACAGGACAGATGGAAATGGGGCTCCTTGTGGATTAGCCCTCAAGTTAGCTTGTATTCTGACAACCTCGCCTTCTTTCCTTTTTCTGATCCTGACTCTTCCACCCTTTCCTTAAAGAGGCCTTGCTTCTTTTCGCCCCTGGAGCACGCTGCTGCCGCCGCCACCAACTCCTCCAAAAGCCTCTCTCTCTTCCTCTGGGTCTGCCGACAGCCTCATCCAGTTCCTTCGCTCCATAAGCTCCAGGTCCTCTCCTCCTCTGCCTCCTCTGGAAACAGCCCTGATTTGCAATCGAATCCATCACTGGGCCAGCAGTCAGATCTTGCTGCTGGTAGAACAAATTCAAACAGCGCCAACGACTTTTAACGGTCTCACCAACAGTTCCAAAACAACTAGAAATTCGCCAGGCCAGCAAAGATTGTCGGTCATATGTCGTATGTTACCTTAGTTCCACCATGTTGCTCAAACACTTTAAAATCTTCCTGATCATGTGGCCTATAGCCCTTACTATCCCTCCCAAAACTATTCGCCTTCAAAAGCCAATGCAACCGCAGCCATTCCAGGCGCCGCCATCTTAGAACTGTTAAGGTGGATAGTGCACTTTCTCTCAGCTTCCGGGCATGCTTCCTTGGAAACCGTTTTTCGGCCTCTGCTGTGAATATAATCTTTCATAAGGACTGGTTTGACCTTGGTTTGAATTGGCAGAATGGCGGTGCCGGCGTGATGGACAACTAAATGGCTTTTTAACTGAGCTTGATGAGAGCAGCACGAGAGGGGATGAAGCTTGAAGGAATGAAACTTGAGAAGGAGATGAAGCTTTGATCTGACAAGCTCGGCGAGCCTGTTACATCAAAGAACACGGATCGTAGCACGTGGGAATGAAAAGTCCCATTTTCTCTGAGGTGGACGTATGTACGTCGGCAGTCATTCTGTTACTGTAATGCTCATTTATGGTAAGTTATTCTAGCATAGACTCTGTCCTATCTAAATTACTTCTGAATCCTCTCGAGATATCTATACCGCTGAATGAGAACCACTGAGCTAAAAACAGAACAGAAAAACACAGTTGGAAGGGACCTTGGAGATCTTCTAGTCCAACCCCCTGCTCATGCAGCAGACCCTATACTAGGGGTAGGCAACCTCGGCTCTTTTATGACTCATGGACATCAACTCCAAAGCTGACTCAGGAATTCTGGGAGTTGAAATCCATGAGTCATAAAAGAGCCGAGGTTGCCTACCCCTGCCCTATACCATTCTGGACAAATGGTTGTCCAATCTCTTCTTTAAAACCTTCAGTAATGGAGCACCACAACTTCTGGAGGCAAGCTGTCCACCTGATTGATTGTTCTAACTGTTAGGAAATTTCTCCTTAGTTCCAGCTGTTTCTCTCTTTGGTTAGTTTCCATCCGTGGCTTCTTGTCTTGTCTTCAGGTGCTTTGGAGAATAGCTTGACTCCCTCTCCTTTGGGGCAGCCCCTGAGATATTGGAAGACTTCTATCTTGTCCCCCCTCGTCCTTCTCTTCATTAAACTAGACATTCCCAATGTGTTTTAGCCTCCAGTCCCCTGATCATCTTTGTTGCTCTTCTCTGCACTATTTCAAGAGTCTCAACATCTTTTTTATATCCTGGTGCCCAAAACTGGATGCACTACTCCAAGTGTGGCCTTACTAAGGCATTGTAAAGTGGTACTGTATTAACACTTCATGTGACCTTGATTCCATCTAAAGGAAAAGTGATTTTGATTTTGAACATGGGACATTTTCCTCCTCCCCTTCCTCTCTTTCTCCCTTTGGTCTTGCAACTAGTGGTATCTAAACAATCTTTTCTGGAGAAGGAAGCTAAGTAGGGATGAGACTAAGTAATATTTGGTTGGAAGTCCAGCAAGAAATTCCAGGATTGTAGGTAAAAAATGGGAAGAAAAAATGGGAAGAAAGCAATGGCATATGATAAAAAAATATGTTTGTGTGGACATTTTATGATTTATGATTTATAAAGTCAAAGGAGTCAGATTCAAGGAAGCTATCTCCATCTCCATCTCCATCACCATCTTCATCTCCTACTCCATCATCTCTATTATTTTCATCATCTCCTTCATCTCCATCTCCATCATTTTCATCATCTCCATCATGTCCATCATCCTATCTGCATCTCCATCATCTTTGTCATCTCTATCTCCATCATCTCCATCATTTTCATCATCTCCATCTCCATCATTTTCATCATCTCCATCATTTTCATCATCAACTCCATCATCCTATCTCATCTCCATCATCTCCATCATCTCCATCATCTCCATCATCTCCATCATCTCCATCATCTCCATCATCTCCATCATCTCCATCTCCATAATTTTCATCATCAACTCCATCATCCTATCTCCATCTCCATCACTCCATCAATTCCATCATCTCCATCTCCATCTCCATTTTCCTTTTTCGCAAAAATAACGTCATGTTTTACCCCTTCCCTGATCTCTGATACAAATCCGTTGCAGCTAACCTCTGTGAAAATATATTCGACGAGGTCTTTCTCTCTCTCTCTCTCTCTCTTTCTCTAGCAACATTTATGTCATTTGCACTTACCATAAAATTACAAAGTCATGAGGAACCTTATTTGATTTTCTCCAAGAGACCTCAAAAGGCAGAAATCACAGCAAGCCTTCCAGGCTGGAAGGCCTTGTTGCTGATGAGCGATGATATCAATAATTCATGCTTGCCCTCTGATTAGCAAGGACTTAATTGGACCTCGACGATGCGCTGGCCTCTTTTCCAGAGACATGTCAAAATGTGAGCCTGTTAACTGAGGGGCAAAGTTAATTCCTATTAATGGGCACCGGCAAACCTGAAGGAAGTCTCTGGGGAAGAGATTAAAAAAAACAGATTGTTTTCTCCTATCATTCAGCCAAATCACTGGGGTAAATAAAGGACAACACATTTAGCAAAGATCTCTTGGCTGTAATTGCTTGGCCTGCTCTGAAAGACACAGTACGGGATCACATCTCAGGATGTTGAAAATTCTCCCCTTCCATGCCAAAAAAAAAAAAGAACCCCTTTCTGGACTTCATTCGTTGGAGGCCAAATTTCTTCCATTTTGTTACTGCCCGACAGTAAAGCTCTTTGGGCTAATAGGAATTACAGTGTTTTGTCCATCTTCAAAGGATCAGGAAAGAAGGATGGGGGACAATCATTGATCCCATGGGGAGATCGGACGGCAAAGGTGGGAAAACGTACAGGAGGGCAGATGAAGAGGAAGGTGGGAAAACTCACAGGAGAGTAGACGAAGAGGAAGGCTGTGCAGTCACAAACTGGTCGTCCCAGGGGAGGAGGTAATGGTGCTCCCCTTTCATAGAACAGAGAATGTAGAATCATAGGGTTTGAAAGGAACTTGGAGATAACAATAATAACAATAATAAAGTTGGAAGGGTCCTTTGAGGTCATCTAGTCCAACCCCCTGCTCAGGCAGAAGACCCTCTACCGTTTCAGACAAATGGCTGTCCCGTCTCTTCTTAAAAACTTCCAGTGTTGGAGCATCCACAACTTCTGGAGGCAGGTTGTCCCCCTGGTTAATTGTTCTAACTGTCAGGAAGTTTCTCCTTAGTTCTAGGTCTTCTAGTCCAAGCAGGACAACTTATATCATTCTGGACAAATCCCCTACAACTGTCTAATCTCTTCCCTGAAAACCTCCAGTGGTGGAGGACCCACCAATTCTAGAATAATAGAAGGTAGAATAACTCTGCCTGGCTGGTTGCCATTCATACGCATCTGAGCTGGCTAAAAACTGGCAATCCTTTGGCCATCTAGAAAAGGTGCTAATTTCTTCTGTCTTGAAAAGAACAAACTCCTCTTTTCTTATTCATGGACAAGTCCTAATAGATCTGGAAGGGACCTTGGAGGTCTTCTAGTCCAACCCCCTGCTCAAGCAGGAGACCCTACTAAACCATTTTAGACAAGTGACTCTCCAGTCTCTTCTTAAAAATCTCCAGTGATGGAGCGCCCACGATTTCTGGAGGCAAAGCTGTTCCACTGGTTTATTGTCCTCACTGTTAGGAAGTTTGTATCTTACAATTTATATTGTTTTATTTAGTTTCCTCTTCTGCCAACCTAGCAGTTCGAAAGCACATAAAAATGCAAGTAGAAAAATAGGGACCACTCCGGTGGGAAGGTAACAGCGCCTTTGGCGTCTAGTCATGCCGGCCACATGACCATGGAGACATCCTCGGACAAGCACTGGCTCTTCGGCTTTGAAACAGAGATGAGCACCGGCCCCTAGAGTTGAAAATGACTGTTTTGTACCAGCCTGCTACCGGCCTTGCAGAAAAGGCAACCCCTTTATAAACGGCAAGAGGCTGGAATACGTCTGCCAAATTTATTACAAAAACAAACAAAACACATACCAAGATACAGGAGCTTTGAAACACTATCGGAGCGGTTGCTTTCAGCAAACCAGCCCTCCCCAAACATTCCCTTTATAAAGAGTTCAGGGCGTGGCCTCTCTTTGCCTCCTTCCGAGAAGTCCCACAGCCTTCCTCTGCTTGCTCCTACTTGACTGCCTCCTGCGTCGGGCGTCCTTGAACAGGGCCAGCTGTGGGTCATCTTCATCCACACTGTCAGGCTCACACAGCTGGGTCTCCATGGTGACCAAGTGGGAGGGGCCTGCCTGAGGGCTATCATCAGCAAGATCTTCAACCCCCTCAGCAAGGTCTTCAACACCCCCCTCCTCCTCTGAGTCGTTGTCCGACCCAACTGCCGAACCCACAGGCTGACCCTGAATCACAACAATGACTAGCACGCGTGTGCGGGGGAACCTTTACCTTTACCTATTTAGTTTCCTAGTATAATTTATGTTGATTGCTTATTTAGTATCCTATGACTGTCACTAAGTGTTGTAACTTATGTTGTCTGATGAATGTATTTTTATGATGACTATGAGCATGATTTATCACTTATACCTTTTCTATGCACTGAAAGCATATGCACCGAAGACAAATTCCTTGTGTGTCCAATCACACTTGGCCAATAAAGAATTCTATTCTATTCTATTCTATTCTATTCTATTCTATTCTATTCTATTCTATTCTATTCTATTCTATTCTATTCTATTCTATTCTATTCTATTCTATTCTATTCTATTCTATTCTATTCTATTCTATTCTATTCTATTCTTTCTGAATTCTGTTCTATTCTATTCTGTTCTATTCTATATGTTCTATTCTATTCTATTCTATATTCTATTCTGTTCTATTCTATTCTATTCTATTCTATTCTATTCTATTCTATTCTATTCTATTCTATTCTATTCTATTCTATTCTATTCTATTCTATTCTTTCTGAATTCTATTCTGTTCTGTTCTGTTCTGTTCTGTTCTATTCTATTCTATTCTATGTTGGTTCTTCCCCTGGTTAGTTTCCATCCATTTTTGTTTGCCCTGGATAAGATCTTGGTTTGGATTTCAATTCTTACCAGGTCCAGCCAGCCAGGGACTGTGGATTCTGCAATCCCAAATATTGAAAAGAGTACCTATGGCTTGTTCCTCAGCTCAGCTACGTCCTTGTACCTGGATTGCTACTTCTGTCACTTCCATACATCATCATCAGCTTTGGCCTTCACGTTGCAATAACAGCCGTGTAGATGTCGTTTCTGTTAGTGACTCAATGCCTTGTTTGCAGAGCAAATGGGAATGAATAAAATTAAGAAAGTGGAGGTGAGGAAAGGTTGAGCCATCTTTCACTTATTAAAGGTGAAAGAAAGTGAACGAGTCTGTTTGCTGCTCAGTATTAATTATCCATCAGATTTTGTTAATTGGACGTGCAAACTCAGGGCAAAGAGGTGGACAGGAAATTTACATAGCTATCGACTTTTATCTTCCCTGGCTCAAAACATTCACAGGAATGGTGACTGTGAAAGCCTCGAAAGAAAGATGATAACAAACGCAGACAAAATGTTGATAGGCACCAGCACCCCACTGACAACAAAAGTGTTTATTGCCAAGAGCGTGATTTTCTGGGTTGTAACACAGGACTGTGAAAATGGGATCATTAGAGTGGCTGATAAAAGAAGAAGGGATAGCTCTGAATTGTAGCGCAAGAGAAATAGACAGGAAGGCCTTGTTTGGCAAGAACAAGAAATAAATACTGGCTGAAATAAAAAACAACAGGCTGCTGTGTGGAAACTCTAATAAGGGAAGCTGGAGCTGAAATGTTTTGGATGTGTAATGTCAAGGCAGCAGGCCTTGGAGAAAGACCTTCTAATCTCGGAGAAACCAAGAGAGAGAGAGAGAGACAAGAGCGGCAAAGAAGCTGATGCATCTTGCAAGCAACTTATAGGAAGGTGTTATTACTGGAAAATGATCCCCCAGCTATGAAGTTCAAGAAGAATTGGAAACGATTGAATAAGAACTGCTTGAAGCAACCCAGAGGAAGGGATTCGGTGCACACATTGAATCAGAAAATACAGAGGCAGGCAATAAAGTCTCTTCTGAGTACAGCTCGTTTCCTTGGCTTTGATGAGGATGGTGATGATAATGTTATCCATTCCGTCACGCCTGACCAGCCTGAGGATTTCACTGTCTTATTATTCAGGACATGACAGCAAGAATATCAACGGAGTGGCATTTATTATAAGCAGGAAAGTTACTAGATTGCACTAACTAAGTTGCATTCAATCGAGATCGCGTGAGGTACTAATACCACTCTGTAAAGCCTTAGTAAGACCCCCACCTAGAATACTGCAACCAGATTTGGTCTCCACACTATAAAAAAAGATGTTGAGACTCTAGAAAGAGTGCAGAGAAGAGCAACAAACATGATTAGGGGACTGGAGGCTAAAACATGTGAAGAACGGCTGCAGGAACTGGGCCTGGCTAGTCTAGTGAAGAGAAGGACGAGGGGAGACATGATAGCAGCATCCCAGGATTTGAGGGGATGCCACAGAGAGGACCTATTTTCCAAAGCACCTGAAGGCCAGACAAGGAATAACAGATGGAAACTGATGAAGGAGAGATTCAACCTGGACATAAGGAGAAATTTTATGACAATTGAGAACAATCAACCAATGGAACAGAAGTTCCCTTCAGAGGTTATGGGAGCTTCGTCACTGGAAGCTTTCAAGAAGAGACTGGACTACTATCTGTCAGAAATGGTATAGGGTCTCCTGCTTGGGGGAGGGTTGGACTAGATGACCAACAAGGTCCCTTCCAACTCTGTTATTCTATTCTATTCTATTCTATTCTATTCTATTCTATTCTATTCTATTCTATTCTATTCTATTCTATTCTATTCTATTCTATTCTATTCTATTCTATTCCATCCCATCCCATCCCATCCCATCCCATCCCATCCCATCCCATCCCATCCCATCCCATTCCATTCCATTCCATTCCATTCTATTCCATCCCATCCCATCCCATCCCATCCCATCCCATCCCATCCCATCCCATCCCATTCCATTCCATTCCATTCCATTCCATTCCATTCCATTCCATTCCATTCTATTCTATTCTATTCTATTCTATTCTATTCTATTCTATTCTATTCTATTCTATTCTATTCTATTCTATTCTATTCTATTCTATTCTATTCTATTCTATTCTATTCTATTCTATTCTATTCTTTATCAGTGGAAAACCTCTTAACTGTCAATGACCAAATTATGACCATCAGACACCATCACAGTTATCCAAATCGTTGTCCCAACGACTGCCACAACAGAGTTTGACATAGAGGACTTTTGTGACAGGGTCCAAGAATCTCTGAAACAAGTGAGTAAAAATGACATTGTTTACATTCTGGGTGATTTCAATGCAAAGGCTGGCAAACAAGTGGAGACAGATGTCCCTGGTGGTTTGGGACTAGGTGAGGGGAACAATTCTGGGTACAATTTTGCCAAAGAAACCAATTCAGGATCACAAATACCAGGTTCCAACAACACAAGCCCTGTTTATACACTTGGACCTTACCAAATGGACTTCCTCATAATCAGCTTCAATACAGATACGATTTGTCACAATCTTCTTCCAACTCTCCCTTTTTAAGACCCTGCCATTCCTTAATCAGAGCGATTGGATGGAGCTGGCTGGATACCGTTCCTGATGCCACATGGAATTTGCAGTATATTCTCTGCGGCCTAGGAACATTTGCCGCTACCTAGGATTGAATCTCAACCTTCCGATTCGGAGGCAAGCATCTTCACCACTAGGCCACCAGGTATCTTGTCACAATCTTCTTCCAACATGATAGTGTAGGAAATTCATGTTGGTCTTTCAATCAAGGATGGACCAGATAGGATAGGATGTGCTTGATTTTCTGAAATCATTTGAGGTTGATCAGATGTTGCCCCATAGCTGAGAAAGAGGTCCCCAGATTGGTTAACAGACCTGGGATTCCCTGGTTGCATCTCCATCTAGGTTCAGACCAGGCCTGCCTCTGCTTAACTTCCAGGTCCATACTAGGTTAGCCAAGGGCTACCATCTGCCGAAGCAGATGCCACCACACACGATGAGCAAAATATATGCCTACTAACACGGAATTCAAATTCCTTTCGGTAATGTAATTTCATTCAAAATGTGGCTCTAGCTGACGGTTTGAATGGGCATTAGGAACACACTGCAGCTGGTTTTGTCAATGAGTTGACCATTTCTCTGAAGCTGTGGCCTGCTAGCAGCTTTCCTCTTTATTATTTATTAATCAAATCTATATTGGACTTCCGGTGGCTCCGCGGCGACGGAGGGAGCCTTCCCGGGCTGCCCGCGGCTCAGCTGTTGTTTTTTTCGCCCGAAACAGCGCCGATCAGCTGTTCGGGCGAATCCGAAGCCCCCTCCTCGGGAGAAGAGGAGGGGGCGAGCTCCCAGGTAGGGGTAGAGTTCTCCAGGGCCGCCTGAGCTTATGGCTTGGGCGGCTGAAGGATTGAACTCCCCCGTAGCCTGGGCTGCTCCCAGCTGGCCGTCGCCTCTGCTCCTGATTCTTGGAGCAGAGCCAGCCGTCTGCGACCACCCCTGCCTGAAGGAATGACTATGATTTAAAGGAGCAGGCAGAGCGATACAAGAGGAAATGGTAAAGAGGATTACTATGTTTTACTCTCCAGCTTGATGGACTTTTTTGGATTACAAATCTGAAGTGAAAGTGCGTCATATTTGGTAAAAGATGGCGGCTAAACCACCTCCTAAAACTCTTCGGAGTGCTGGAACTTCTCCCGTGCAACAATCATTATTGCAGGCGCTGCATCCTCCTGATGTATTGACATCAAAGGACTTACAAGATGCTCTTGAAAAACATACCCAGGTAATTTTGGAATCAATTAATATTAGATTTGCACAGATGGAGGAGAAATTGGAGAAATTGGAGGAGAGAATGGAGGAGAGGATGGAACAGAAGCTCAAAGCGATGAGGGTAGACATCTTGACTTCAGTGTGTAAAGTGGCTCGGTGTGTGGAAGAATTGGAGGAAAAGCTAGAAGACTTGACTCAAAAGAATGCTATATTAGAAGCAAAAGTATTGGAGAATGAAAATAAAATGGAAAAGGAACTGTGTCTTGCTGAATATTTCCAGATGCAGTTTGCCATTAGAATTAGAGGCTTAAAGGAGAATACTAAGGAAGATCTAAAGCAGCTGGTTTCTGAGGCTTTTGAAATAGTGTTGAAACAGCCAGCATCTGAAATAAAAGGAGGCATGGACAAAGTGTTTCGTGTGAATTCATGGATTGCCAGACAGAGGAAGTTGCCTAGAGATGTGGTGGTATATTTTGCAAAAAGGGAAACTAGAGATGAAGTTATACAAGCTGCTTATGATACTAAAGTTATGATTGCTAATCAAGAAGTTTTGGTCTTAAAAGAAATTCCTCCAAAGATTCTAAGGAGAAGGAAGGATTTTACATTTCTTGTGCAAGAGCTCAAGCAACGAGATATAAGGTTCAGATGGGAGATCCCAGTGGGGTTGATGGTGACGCACGAAGGTAAAAAGTACCGTTTGGTTACTGTGATGCAAGCGCGTGATTTCTACAATAATGTTTTAAATGCAACGCCATTAACACTTTTGGAAGCTGGAAAGGGATCTGGAGAAGGAGTGCATCAAGAGGCCGAAGATGGTCAGATAGAAGACAACGGTGTTGGAGGAGATCAAGATACAACCTCGTTGGATGAATCTATAAAACAGAGGGTGACGCGTGCTGCTGCAAAACGATCTAAGAAGAGAAAGTAGCAGGAATCGCAGAAGTCTTTGGAACTTTTACGATATAGTCAAGTAGTCAAGTAGGGGAGGGGGGAAAAGATTTGGGTGTAGACGCAATATATTTCTATATTTGGTGGTTTTGTGGAAAGGGTGAGCTTTTTTGGATTAAAGTTCAAGTTTTGTTTGCAATTTTTTTTTTCTTTTTTTTTTGTTGTGTTTGGAATAATTATAGATGTGGTACTGGAAGAGGAACGGTCGATTACTGAAGAGTTGATTTTAAAGTTTTTTGATTTGGGATCCTTGGTTAATTTGGAAAATTATTTGTAAGAATGTTATATCATGGAATGGATAAAATGGATGGAGTTTATTTAGGATAAGTATAGGGTTGAGAAGGGTTTTTTTTTTCTTTTTCCTTTTTTTTGTTTTTAATATATGTTTAATACTATTAAGGTTTGTTCCATTCTATATAAGCTAGAGAGTGTCCTTTTCTTATTCTAGTTTTTTTTTATATATATATTTAATATTGTTAAGGTTTGTTTTATCCTATATAAGCTAGAGAGTGATGGATTTTAGAATTTATAGTTGTTAGTATATGGCTGCTTAGGTTTGCTTTTTTTTATATATATATACCTTGTATTCAGCTCTGGGAAGTAGGGGGGGGAGGGGGGGAGGTAGGGGGGGGAGGAGGGTGGGGGGAGGAGGGGAGGTAGGGGGGGAGGAGGGAGGGGGAAGGGGGGTTTTTCAAGGGAAAATTGTATTTTAAAACTTTTCAATAAAAAAAAAAAAATCTATATTGCCGTCCATCTTATTTGAAGACGAATCTTCTAGCCAACACAGTCCTAGGCTGCATTAATAGGGGGATAAAAACCAAGATGACATGAAGCGCTGGCACCACTTTACAAGGCCTCGGTAAGACCCCACTTGGAATGCTGCATCCAATGTTGGTCTCCACAGTATAAAAAAAGATGTTGAGACTCTGAGAAGAGCAGCAAAGATGATTAGGGGAGGCTGAAACATATGAAAAACAGTTGCAGGAATTGGGTATGTCTGGTTTCATGAAGAGAAGGACTGAGGGTGACATGATAGTAGTCTTCCAATATCTCTAAGGGACTGCCCCAAAGAAGAGGGGTGGGGGTGTCAACCTGTTCTCCAGAGCACCTGAAGGCAGGACAAGAAGCAATGAATGGAAACTAATTAAGAAGAGAAAAAAACCTGGAATTAAGGAGAAATTTCCAGAAAGTTGGAACAATAAATCAGTGGAACGGCTTGACTCCGGAAGTAGTGGGTGCTCCATCTCTGGAGGTTTTCAAGAAGAGATTTGGACAAACCATTTGTCTGGAAGGGTATAAGGTTTCTTGCTTGTGTAGGAGGGCTGGACCAGAAGGCCTCCAAGGACCCTTCAAATTCTGTTATTCTGGGTGTGCACAACAGCAATGTCTTTATCTTAACAGAAAGTGGGAGAGAAGTTGACGCGGCCATTTTTTTCCTTCCTGTTCCATAAAGTTCCTCCCTCTCGTCCCTTTGCTTCAGTTGATGAGAGCCAAAGATTAAAAATAACTTTGTGTATGTGTGTTTGTGTGTGTGTGTATCTCTGTATGAGAATTTTTTTAGGTATTCTAGACAGCAAGATATGACTAATGTTCTCCAGCTGTGGATAATTGCTTTTGGTACTGCACTTACTTTGAAAATTGCCATGGATTCTGCTCCAGAATAAACAACTCAAGATAAGTCTAATTTCATGACTTTTCTGAAGAATTTTAGAAGAAACTCTGGATATAACACACACACACACACACACACACACACACACACACACACACACACACAAACCAAAGTCTGCCAATGTTTTAAGTGTTTAAGTGAAGCCCAGCCGATTTGTATTCACCCCCATCCCCAATTAAAATGCATATAAAAATTCATAGAATCGTAGGGCTGAGAGAGGCCTCAAATGTATTCTAGGCAGGAGGGGCCAAATGGCTATCCAATCTTTTCTTTGTTTAAAAAAAATATTTTATTATTTTTTTATAATTACAAATTATATTTAACTCATTAATAATTAATACGTCTTAAATTCCTACTCTCTACTTTTTTTTTTCTAGCCCTTGGTAAAATGTATCCCATGTTTGAAAGTATTCTGTAACTTCTTGCCTTTTCATTTTCAATGTAAGCCTGTCCATTTCTGCACAGTCCGAAATTTTCTTTATTATCTCTTCTTCAGCTGGTATTTCTTCATTTTTTTCCAATGTTGCGCAAATGTAATTCTCCTTGCTGCTAGTGCATGTAATATTAAATATACACATTCTTTATCATAGTTTTCTGAGGTTCTGCCTAAAAGCAATAGTTCCCATTTAAGATCTACATGTTTTCTTAACATTTTCTCTAACCACATATGTATTTTCAACCAGATTTTATTTATTTTTTTTGCTTTGGGGCATGTCTGCCAAAGATGGTAGTACATGCCTGGCTTTTGTCTACATTTCCAACAATTGCTAGACATGTTTTTAAACATTTTTGCTAACCTCGCAGGTGGCAAATGCCATCTATAAAACATTTTATATAGATTTTCTTTATAAGTAGCTGCCCTTGTTATTTTATAGTTTCTTTCCCACAAATTTTGCCATTTTCCCAACACTACATTGTGCCCAAAGTCTTTTGCCCATGATATCATTTTTCTTTGACTTGTCCATCTTCCATCTTTAAATTTAACAAAAAGCTATACAGTTTCTTAATCAATTTGTCATCTGATGACAATAGTATCTGGTCTAACGTTGTCTGGTCTTTGTAATAAACCATATATTTGTGCATCTTTCTCATATCTCCTTTGCATTTGCAGGTGTGGCCACCATGATAGCTCAATGCCCTGTTCTTCCAGCTCTTGTTTAGTTTTTAATTTCCCTTCAGTATTCAAAATTTCTCCATAAGTCACAGGTTTCTCATAATTAATTAGATTTGGGTGAACAAATGCTTCCATTGTCGAGATACATCCTGGTATCTGGATGTTGCTGGAATTGGGTATGTCTAGTTTAATGAAGAGAAGAGTGAGGGGTGACATGATAGCAGTGTTCCAGTATCTCAGGGGCTGCCCCAAAGAAGAGGGAGTCAAGCTATTCTCCAAAGCACTCAAAGGCAGGACAAGAAGCAACGGATGGAAACTAGTCAAGGAGAGAAGCAACCCAGAACTAAGGAGAAACTTCCTGACAGTTAGAACAATTAACCAGTGGAACTACTTGCCACCAGAAGCTGTGAATGCTCCAACACTGGAAGTTTTTAAGAAGAGACTGGCCAGCCACTTGTCTGAAATGGTATAGGGTTTCCTGCCTGAGCAGGGGGTTGGACTAGATGACCTCCAAGGTCCCTTCCAACTACTTCTTCTTCTTCTTCTTCTTCTTCTTCTTCTTCTTCTTCTTCTTCTTCTTCTTCTTCTTCTTCTTCTTCTTCTTCTTCTTCTTCTTCTTCTTCTTCTTCTTCTTCTTCTTATTATTATTATTATTATTATTATTATTATTATTATTATTTACATTTATATGAAAAAGCTATCCAATCTTTTCTTGAAGACCTCCAGTAAATGGAACATCCACAACTTCTGGAGGCAAGCGGTTCCAATGGTTAATTGTTCTCACTGTCAGGAAATTTCCCCTTAGCTCTAGGTTGATTCTCTCTTTAATGAGCTTCCACCCATTATTTCTTGTTCTCCCCTCAGGTGCTTTGGAGAATAAGTCCTTTTTCTCCATGGGAGCTCCTCAAGTATTGGTAGACAGCTATCATGTCCCCCTAATTCTTCTCTTCATTAGACTAGACATATCTAGGTCCCTTAACTGTTTATCATATGTTTTAGCCTCCAGACCCCTTATCATCTCCGTTGCTCTTCCCTGCACTCTTTCTAGGGCCTCAGGACATTTTGACAAACAGGGAACTGAGTTCAAGAAACATGGTACAGTGACTCCTGGATGGGGTTGAGCTTCCCCCAAATAACAGAAGAATGGAGCTGTCACTTGGAGTGTTCTTCCAAACACAACTGCCCTATTCTCAGGCAACAGCTGTGGCAAAGAGCACACGTGCAGAACTACGTTTAAATTAATACGGCTTAGCCCCCAGACACTTAATCATTTTTATTGCTCTTATCTGCACACTTTCTAGGGTCTCACCATCTTTTTTGTACCATGGTGATCAGAACTAGATGCAATATTAGTGCAGTAATAGGGAGCGATTATCACTTCTCATGATCTTGATGCTGCCCCCCTGTTAACAGAATAACAGATTTGGAAGGGACCTTGGAGGTCTTCTAGTCCAACCTGCTACTCAGGCAGGAGACCCTATACCATTTCAGGCCAATGGCTGTTCAATATCTTTTTAAAAACCTGCAGTGATGGAGCATCCATAACTTCTGGAGGCAAACTGTTCCACTGGTTAATTGTTCTGACTGTTAGGAAATTCCTTCTTAGTTCTAGATTGGTTCTCTCCTTGATTACTTTCCATCCATTGCTTCTTGTCCTGCCTTCAGGCGCTTTGGAGAATAGCTTGACTCCCCCTTTTCTTTGTGGCAGCCCCTCAAATATTGGAGCTCTGCTATCATGTCTCCCCTGGTCCTTCTTTTTACGAGACTAAACTTACCCAAATCCTGCAACCATTCTTCGTATATTTTAGCCTCAAGTCCACTAATCATTTTTGTTGCTCTTCTCTGTACTCTTTCCAGAGTCACAACATCTTTTTTTATATATCGTGGCAACCAAAACTGGATGCAGTTTTCCAAGTGCAGCCTTACCGAGGCATTAGAAAGTGGTATTAAAACTACACACTAATTTGGTACTGCCTAGGACTGTGTTGGCTTTTGTGGCTGATGTGAACAGGATTCAGATTTGAAATCTTTAGACTCAAACATCCTTTTAGAATAGGATAGAAAAGAATAGAAAAGAACAGAATGGAATGGAGTGGAGTGGAATAGCATAGCATAGAGTAGAATAGAGTAGAGTAGAGTAGAGTAGAGTAGAGTGGAGTGGAGTGGAGTGGAGTGGAATGGAATGGAATGGAATGGAATGGAATAGAATAGAATAGGATAGAATAGAATAGAATAATATTATATAATAATAATAAAGTTGGAAGGGACCATGGAGGTCATCTAGTCCAACCCCCTGCTCAGACAGGAAACCCTATACCATTTCAGACAAATGGCAGTCTCTTCTTAAAAACTTCCAGTGTTGGAGCATTCACCGCTTCTGGAGGCAGGTTGTTCTACTGGTTAATTGTTCTAACTGTCAGGAAGTTTCTCCTTGGTTCTAGGAGAATAGAATGGAATGGAATGGAATGGAGTGGAGTGGAATGGAACGGAACGGAACAGAACAGAACAGAACAGAACAGAACAGAACAGAACAGAACAGAATAGAATATAAACGAATAAAATAGAATAGGCACCTTGTAGATCATCTAGTCCAGCGGTAGGCAACCTTGGCACTTTTATGACTCATGGACTTCAACTCCCAGAATTCCTGAGCCAGCCACGCTGAGGGGAAAGGGAGAGGTTTTCATGCTGAGCCATGCTGGCTGAGGAATTCTGGGAGTTGAAGAGCCAAGGTTGCCTACCGCTGATCTAGTCCAACCCCAGTCCAGTCTCTTCTTGAAAGCTTCCCGTGATGAAGCTCCCACAACGTTTGAAGGCAACTTCTGTTCCACTGGTTGATTGTTCTCACTGTCAGAAAATTCCTCCTTATTTCTAAGGTTGAATCTCTCCTTGATCAGTTTCCACCCGTTATTCCTTGTCTGGCCTTCAGGTGCTTTGGAAAACAGGTTGCCCCCCCCCCCAGTATTGGAACACTACTATCATGTCTGCCTTGGTCCTTCCCTTCACTAAACGAGACATACCCAATTCCTGCAACTGTTTTTCGTATGTTTTAGCCTCCAGTCCCCTGATCATCTTTGTTGCTCTTCTCTGCACTTTTTCCACTGATATCTTCATCGAAAAGCCACTTAGAAAACTGTCCGAGGAGCAAAGCATGGATTGCCAAGAGAGAATTCCAGGAAAGGTCCTTTTTCTTCACACAATACCGGCAATGAACTGGAAAAGCCAGGGTGGGTCTAGCTAGCAGATTTCCTCTCCGAAGCCCGGCCTCCCTTTTTTTCAGCTGCCTTTTACAAGAGTCTTACAATGGCTTTGAATTAATGCTCATGTGTTGGTTAGCTATTCTTCAGGGAAATGGGTGGTTTTATCTGTCTGACCTCCACCTTTGCCAGATGGTAGGGCAAACTGTTCAGTTCAGAGGCCAGTGAGTTAAGAGCTCCATTGTTGAAGGGTATGGGAACTCATTCTTCCAAGCCATGTTGGCTTATTATAAGGTAGGTTGGCTGGTTTGGAGAGGGTTTTTTTTTTGCTACAGTGAGGAAGAGAGAAAGATCAGTTGTAGACATATTCCTTGCTCCAAAGTGGATCTCTGTTTCAATCAGAATAGAGGTGGAAGGTACTTTGGAGGTCTTCTAGACCAACCCCCTGCTCAAATAAGAGACCCTATACCAGGGGTAGGCAGCCTTGGCTCTTTTATGACTCGTGGACTTCAACTCCCAGAGTTCCTGAGTCAGCAGGGCTCAGCTTGGAAACCTCTCCCTTTCCCCTCAGTGCAGCTGGCTCAGGAATTCTGGGAGTTGAAGTCCACGAGTCATAAAAGAGCCGAGGTTGCCTACCTCTGCCCTAGACCATTCCAGAAAACGGGCTGTCCGGCCTCTTCTTAAAAGCCTCCAATGATGGAACACCCACAATGTCTGGCAGCAAGCCGTTCCACTGGTTAATTGTTCTCGCTGTTAGGAAATTCTTCTTTAGTTCCAGGTTGGTTCTCTTCCTGATTGGTTTCCATCCGTTGCTTCTTCTTTTTTTTTTTTTAATCCCATTTATATCCCGCCCTTCTCCGAAGACTCAGGGCGGCTTACAATTTTAAGCACAAACCAATGTGCTTAGCAATAGCCTTCATTCTATGTATATGCCTGCTTATTAGGGCTTTCACCCCCCCCCAAGCGGCATTATTACAAAGTCAGCTTATTGCCCCCAACAATCTGGGTCCTCATTTTACCTACCTGGGAAGGATGGAAGGCTGAGTCAACCTTGAGCCTGGTGGGACTCGAACCTGCTGGTGTTACTTAAGGAGGCATTAGCCCACTGCTCCACCAAGGCTCTTTCTTGTCCTGCCTTCGGGTGCTTTGGAGAATAGGTTCACCCTCTCTTCTTTGTGGCAGCCCCTCAAATATTGGAATGCTGCTATCATGTCCCCCCCCCCCCAGTCCTTCCTTTCTCTAGACTGGCCATACCCAAATCCTGCAACTGTTCTTCATATGTTTCTGTCTCCAGGCCTTTAATCATCTTAGCTGCTCTTCTTTGCACTTTTTTTTTCAAAGTCTGAACATCTTTTCTGTAAGGTGGTGACCAAAACTGGATGCAGTATTCCAGGGGTGGCTTTACTAAGGCTTTATAAAGAGGTACTAAGACTTCAGGTATTAGTTGTTTGTGAAATAGGTCTAAGAAGAGATCTTAGCTCAAAGATGAGGTACGCAGTTTGTATATTGCATTTGTCTCGAGTAACAACTGGGCTGTGAAAGAAATCCGTTGAGGGCTTTACAGAAATAAATAGACTACTTTCTCTGATGAGCTTGCAAGGGGACCCTGCTGTGGCCAGGACCTGAAAGGCTGAATCAAATCCTTCAATCAAAATAGCTGGAAAAGGGTCCAAGGAAAAAATGAGACTTTTAAGATAGAATAAAGAATAATTATTCTATTCTATTCTATTCTATTCTATTCTATTCTATTCTATTCTATTCTATTCTATTCTGTTCTGTTCTGTTCTGTTCTGTTCTGTTCTGTTCTGTTCTGTTCTGTTCTGTTCTGTTTTCTTTATTCTATTCCTATTCCTATTCCTATTCCTATTCCTATTCCTATTCCTATTCCTATTCCTATTCCTATTCCTATTCCTATTCCCAGTGCTTTTTTTGTAAAAGAAAAAGGTGCTGGAACTCACATGTGTCATACAACCCGCCTTGCCTACAAGGTTCCATCCAAAAAAGGTGCCAGAACTCTGTTCTGAGCGTTCTATGGCAAAAAAAGCCCTGCCTATTCCTATTCCTATTCCTATTCCTATTCCTATTCCTATTCCTATTCCGTTCTGTTCTGTTCTGTTCCGTTCCGTTCTATTCTACATTCTCTTCCCTTGTCTTCCATTTTATATTACCTTCCATTCTGTTCCATTCCATTCTTTCTTCATTCTATTCCTATTCCTATTCCTGTTCCTGTTCCTGTTCCTGTTCCTGTTCCTGTTCCTGTTCCTTTTCCTGTTCCTGTTCCTGTTCCATTTCATTCTATTCTAATTCCATTCCACTCCACTCCACTCCACTCCTCCACTCCACTCCACTCCACTCCACTCCACTCCACTCCACTCCACTCCACTCCACTCCACTCCACTCCACTCCATTCCATTCCATTCCATTCCATTCCATTCCATTCTTTCCATTCCATTCCATTCAAGACTGAATCAGAATCCTTCAATCAAAATAGCTGGAAAAGGGTCCAAGGAAAAAATGAGACTTTTAAGATAGAATAAAGAATAATTATTCTAATCTGTTCTATTCTGTTCTGTTCTGTTCTATTTTCTTTATTCTATCCCTATCCCTATCCCTATCCCTATCCCTATCCCTATCCCTATTCCTATTCCTATTCCATTCTGTTCTGTTCCGTTCCATTCCGTTCTGTTCTGTTCTTTTCTGTTGTATTCTACATTCTCTTCCCTTCTCTTCCATTTTATATTCCCTTACCTTACCTTCCATTCTGTTCTATTCTGTTCCATTCCGTTCTGTTTTCTTCATTCTATTCCTATTCCTATTCCTATTCCTATTCCTATTCCTATTCCTATTCCTATTCCTATTCCTATTCCTATTCCTATTCCTATTCCTATTCCTATTCCTGTTCCATTCCATTCCATTCTATTCTAATTCCATTCCATTCTGTATTGTATTGTATTGTATTGCATTGCATTGCATTGCATTGCATTGCATTGTATTGTATTGTATTGTATTGTATTGTATTGTATTCTATTCTATTCTATTCTATTCTATTCTATTCTATTCTATTCTATTCTATTCTATTCTATTCTATTCTATTCTATTCTATTCTATTCTATTCTATTCTATTCTATTCTATTCTATTCTATTCTATTCTATTCTATTCTATTCTATTCTATTCAAGACTGAATCAGAATCCTTCAATCAAAATAGCTGGAAAAGGGTCCAAGGGAAAGAATGAGACTTTGCTCACCTCTTCTGGACCTCTAACTCTCCAGTTCCCCAGAAGTTGATTGAAAGCATTTCATCCCATCCCTCTGGGGATCTGGTGAAACAGATCCTGAGGGGAAAGGCCTGTTCCCTCTGCTCCCCCCCCCGGCTTCTCCCTAAGAAAATTGTTTTGCATGCCTTCCACTCTTCATCCACAGAAATGTGGTGCCCTCGACACTCTCTGAGCTTCGTTGTTTGCTTGCCAATGTTGCAATACACAACTTAGCAACATCATCAGTGCAAGCGAGTGCGGGATTAGCTCCCTGTTGGCCTCTCCAGAAAATCAAAAACCTAAAAATAGAAGAAAATTAAATTACAGTTTCGTTTCCTGTCACAGCGCTCTTTACATCCATAGATTCAGAACTAGCACGGAGACCATGATGCAGTGTCTGGAAAGTACAGCATCCCACACGCGTAAACAGATGCACGGATCTAGTATGTAGTTGACATCTTTTGTCATAATATAAAAAAGAGGAACAATTAGAGTAGACGAAACAATCAACAACGGCTTCAAAGGAATAACATTCACAAGGGAAGAAGAAGAAGAAAAAAAGCAATGTGTTACCCTTCCTGGATATTCTCATCAGCAAAAATGATGGCAAATTAGAAGCAAAAGTCTCCCAAACATCTTAAGTAAAGAGTTATTTACAAGATATAGGATGTAACAGCCATTATGTAGGCAGTAGAATGCACCCAACTAGCAGTCAGAAGACATAGTGAAGGTTCCTTAATCCCATAACACATGGATGGACACAACCATGATAGCAACTGGGAAACGGCGAGGATCCTAGACCAAGGTAAATCCAAAAATGTCAGGGAATTCCTGGAAGTTCGGCTCTGAGACAAATCAGCCATCGATAGATGCAGAGGAATAAACTATAGGACGCGGTGGCTCAGTGGGTTAGGACACTGAGCTTGTCGATCAGAAGGTCGGCAGTTTGGCGGGTCGAATCCCGAGTGCCGCATAGCAGAGTGAGCGCCTGTTACTCATCCCAGCTTCTGCCAACCTAGCAGTTTCAAAGCACGTAAAAATGCAAGTAGAAAAACAGGGACCACTATGGTGGGAAGGTAACAGCGTTCCGTGTGCCTTTGGCATCTAGTCATGCCGGCCACATGACCACGGAGACATCCTCGGACAAGCGCTGGCTCTTCGGCTTTGAAACGGAGATGAGCATCAGCCTCTAGAGTTGGAAATGACTAGCATGCATGTGCGGGGGAACCTTTACCTTTACCTTTATACACCATTCATAGAGACACATCTGTGGAGATCCTCAGTCAACCAGGTTGTCCCAAAAGTTGCTTTTTTTCAAAAGGCGACTGGAGTTTGTTCTTCCTTGAGGATGCTTCATCAGAACAGAAGAAGCTTCTTGGATGAGAAGCGAAAGGTGGTCCTCGAGGAAAAACAAAGTCCAGTTGCCTTTTGAGAAAGCACCTCGGGGACAATTCAAAGAGATGATAAAAGCGAAGAAGGAAATGAAAAAGACCTGGACGCATCTTCTCCAGCAGTCAACATCTAGGGATTCTAGGCTATTGGGGTACATATTTTGTACATTATGTTTGTCTCGAGTATCTGGGTGATGAAATAAATCTCTGGAGGGCTTACGCTATTAGATAGATGCAGTACTCTTCCTGATGGTTGGGCTTACAAGGGGACAAAGCTGTGGTAAGGAATTGAAGGCATATGCAAGGCTGAATCAGAACACTTTGTCAAAGAAGGATCCAAGAAGGAATGAGATTTTGCACTCCTGTTTTGGACCGTTACTCTTCTCGCTCCAAACTGCCCTGAAGTTGATGGAAAACATTTGACCTCAACCTTCTGGGGATCTCACCATCTAGTGAAACAGATCCCAAAGGAAAATAATCTATTCCCTTCTAAGAAGATTGTTTTGAGCACCTTTCTTTTCTTGGGTTTGGCTGGTTATACCAACCCAACTGCTTCCTGAGAATCTGAGCAGTGGGTTCATTCATGGGGAGCAAAACGGTGTTGTATGGGCACACCGGTGAACACCCCAGGCTAGAGGAATTGCCAGGGGAAATTCTCTGCAAATTTCCAAACTCCTGCTCTGATCCAGGGTTATCCATTCTCTTTGACAAAGGGGCATTTGCTGGGAAAGTTTTTTTTTAAAGTCAAGATACTCAACTGTATAAGGCGGGGATATGATTGTATGGTTGGTGCAGGCATCTTGAGGGTTGTCCCAAAGATGCTTTTTTTCAGGAGGCCACTGGACTTCTTGTTTTTTCTTTGAAGACGTTTCACTTCTCGTCCCAGCAGCTTCTTCAGCTCTGACTGGATGGTGGGGGAATGGAAGGATTGATACTCCTTGCAGCCATCTGGTCATTTGCATCCTTTTAGAGAGCCGTTGAGGCCACCTGGAGGTTTATCTGTGTCCTCATGGAACTTTCTTATTATGCTTTGAAGACATTTCCCTTCTCATCCCAGAAGCTTCTTCAGCTCTGACTGGATGGTGGGGAAGGGAAGGATTTATAATCCTCGCAGACCGCTGGTCATTTGCATCCTTTTAGAGAGTCGTTGAGGCCACCTGAAGGTTTATCTGTGTCCTCATGGAACTTTCTTATTATGCTTTGAAGACATTTCCCTTCTCATCCCAGAAGCTTCTTCAGCTCTGACTGGATGGTGGGGAAGGGAAGGATTTATACTCCTCGCAGACTGCTGGTCATTTGCATACTTTTAGAGAGTCGTTGAGGCCACCTGGAGGTTTACCTGTGTCCTCGAGGGTCACCTTAGTGCAAATAGGTGTGGAGCCTTCTTGGCTGCAGGATGTTTTTATGCCCTGGGTCCCTTCACTGTTGAAGACGGGCAAGGGGTTGTTGGGGATGACTCTGTGTTGCACAGTAATGCAACACATTTGCACTGCTCAGGTGACCCTGTGGACACAGGTAAACCTCCAATTGACTCTCAGTGACTCTCTATAAGAAAAGAAAAACCAGACGGTCCAGTTGCCTCCTGAAAAAGCACCTTTGGGACAACCAGGACCTGGATGACTGAGAATCTCCACAGACATCTTTTTCAACTCTCACATCAAATACCCATTAATAGATGAGTAAGACATCAAGAAAAGGATGCAAATTATCATTGGCATTGGGCATATCATTAACATCTGTCTAATCTAGTGAAGAGAAGAACTAGGGGTGACCCAATAGCAGCCTTCCAATATCTCAGGGGCTGCCCCAAAGAAGAGGGAGTCAAGCTATTCTCCAGAGCACCTGAAGGCAGGACAAGAAGCAACGGATGGAAACTCACCAAGGAGAGAAGCAACCTTGGAACTAAGGAGAAACTTCCTGACAGTGAGAACAATTAACCAGTGGAACAGCTTGCTTCCAGATATTGTGGGTGCTCCAACACTGGAAGTTTTTAAGAAGAGATTGGACAACCATTTGTCTGAAATGAAATAGTGTTTATTGGGTAAGCAAAGGCTTGGACTACAAGATCTCCAAGGTCTCTCCCAACTCCCACATAGAAGAGGGAGTCAACCTATTCTCCAAAGCCCCTGAAAACGGGACAAGAAGCAACGGATAGAAACTAATCAAGGAGAGAAGCAACCTAGAACTAGGGAGAAATCTCCT